>NC_141877.1:262666466-262981012 GCF_056163025.1 Triticum urartu
TTCAAGATGGAGACATAGAAATTTGTAAAGTACATACGGACCTGAATGTAGCAGATCCGTTGACTAAACCTCTCCCTAGGGCAAAACATGATCAACACCAGAATTCCATGGGTGTTCGATTCATCACAATGTAACTAGATTATTGACTCTAGTGCAAGTGGGAGACTGTTGGAAATATGCCCTAGAGGCAATAATAAAAGCATTATTATTATATTTCCTTGTTCATGATAATTGTCTTTATTCATGCTATAATTGTGTTATCCGGAAATCGTAATACATGTGTGAATAACAGACACCAACATGTCCCTAGTAAGCCTCTAGTTGACTAGCTCATTGATCAACAGATAGTCATGGTTTCCTGACTATGGACATTGGATGTCATTGATAACGAGATCACATCATTAGGAGAATGATGTGATGGACAAGACCCAATCCTAAACATAGCATAAGATCGTATAGTTCGTTTGCTAGAGTTTTCCAATGTCAAAGTATCTTTTCCTTAGACCATGAGATCGTGTAACTCCCGGATACCGTAGGAGTGCTTTGGGTATACCAAACGTCACAACGTAACTGGGTGACTATAAAGGTATACTACGGGTATCTCCGAAAGTGTCTGTTGGGTTGACACGGATCAAGACTGGGATTTGTCACTCCGTATGACGGAGAGGTATCACTGGGCCCACTCGGTAATGCATCATCATTATGAGCTCAAAGTGACCAAGTGTTTGGTCACGGGATCATGCATTACGGTACGAGTAAAGTGACTTGCCGGTAACGAGATTGAACGAGGTATTGGGATACCGACGATCGAATCTCGGGCAAGTAACATATCGATTGGCAAAGGGAATTGTATACGGTGTTGCTTGAATCCTCGACATCATGGTTCATCCGATGAGATCATTGAGGAGCATGTGGGAGCCAACATGGGTATCCAGATCCCGCTGTTGGTTATTGACCGGAGAGTCGTCTCGGTCATGTCTGCATGTCTCCCGAACCCGTAGGGTCTACACACTTAAGGTTCGGTGACGCTAGGGTTGTAGGGATATGTATATGCAGTAACCCGAATGTTGTTCGGAGTCCCGGATGAGATCCCGGACGTCACGAGGAGTTCCGGAATGGTCCGGAGGTAAAGAATTATATATAGGAAGTGCTATTTCGGCCATCGGGACAAGTTTTGGGGTTATCGGTATTGTACCGGGACCACCGGAAGGGTCCCGGGGGTCCACCGGGTGGGGCCACCTGTCCCGGGGGGCCACATGGGCTGTAGGGGGTGCGCCTTGGCCTACATGGGCCAAGGGCACCAGCCCCAAGAGGCCCATGCGCCTAGGGTTTCAAAGGGGAAGAGTCCTAGGAGGGGAAGGCACCTCCTAGGTGCCTTGGGGGGGAGGGAAACCTCCCTTGGCCGCCGCCCCCCTAGGAGATTGGATCTCCTAGGGCCGGTGCCCCCCCCTTGGCCCTCCTACATATAGTGGGGGAGATGGAGGACTTCTTACCTTTGCCTTTGGTTGCCTCCTTCTCCCGCTCCAACACCTCCTCCTCCTCCATAGTGCTTGGCGAAGCCCTGACAGAGTACTGCAGCTTCACCATCACCACGCCATCGTGCTGCTGCTGGAGCCATCTTCCTCAACCTCTCCTTCCCGCTTGCTGGATCAAGAAGAAGGAGACGTTACGCTGACCGTACGTGTGTTGAACGCGGAGGTGCCGTCCGTTCGGTGCTAGGATCTCCGGTGATTTGGATCACGTCGTGTTCGACTACCTCATCCCCGTTCTTTGAACGCTTCCACTCGCGATCTACAAGGTACGTAGATGCATCTAATCACTCGTTGCTAGATGAACTCCTAGATGGATCTTGGTGAAACCGTAGGAAAATTTTTGTTTTCTGCTACGTTCCCCAACATTTACAAGGTGAGCTCTTCTACCACTTGTATGAGCATGAGAAGAGGAGACCTACACGCGCGCTCCTCCTCCTCGCTCGCCTTGCCACGCCTCGCCTCGCCACCACGCGCCGCGGGTTGCGGGTTGAGCCGAGCCGAGGACAGAGCTATGCACGTTGTCTATATTTTTGCTGCATGGGAAAATTAATGAGTCATTAATTAATAATTAACGGACGGACGCGTTAATTACTGAACCGTTTCCGATTCTTTTGGATCGTGACGACTCGGACGTGGGGTTTACTCCCACGATCTACCCGGCCCGCACTATATAGTCAGGAAGACGTCTACCCTAGCCGCCGCTGCTTCGTATGGTTTCTCACCACCGTTCCAGATCATTGCGCCGTAAAGCAAGTCTTCTCCATCTCTCCTTCCGGCATGCACCGCGAGAAGGGACAGCAGGCCTCCGGAACCCCGCCTCTCGTGATCCTGTACGGGAGAGGGGCGATCAGGTTTTTTGGGAGCGCACTCGCGCGACTGCTGGCAGCGACGACTTCGCGAACGACGACTTCTTCCCCGACCTCGGCAACCTCGTCCTTGACGACATGGGCGACAACGTCAACGCCGGCGGTGCTGCACCCGCTGCACCGTATGTGATTCTATCCTTCCTGTTCGAGATCGTGGTAGAATTCATGCTTCTAGTATGTGCCCTAGATGTGATATGTTCATCTGCTATGCTAGTTCGCATGATTAATTTAATCTCTACTGTTGTGGTCATGATTTATCTTTTGTTTATTCGGATTAAATCTCGTAGTAATTTGCTCATATTTCCAACAATCCAAAAACCTGATTATAGGCAATTTACTCCAAGTGGTTTTGCTGCGCATCTGAAACCGCCTGCCTTTAAGGGGGCGCAATATAAGAGGTGGCGCACGAGAGCAGTCTACTGGTTTCAGACCATGGGCTGCTATGATGCCACCAAGGGCAAGCCTGAGGGCGATCTTAATCCAGCACAGCTGGAAGCTTTTGAGAAGATCGATACCCTCTTTAAAGGCGCTCTTCTGAGTGTTCTTGATGACTCCATTGTGGATTCGTATATGTCGTTTGACAACGGCAAGGACATGTGGGCTGCACTCGAGGCCAAGTTTGGTGCCTCGGACGCCGGCAGCGAGTTGTACGTCATGGAGCAATTCTATGACTACAAGATGACTGATGTGCGCCCTGTTGTACAGTAGGCTCATGAGATACAGTCGCTCGCAAAAGAACTTGAGTACTTCAAGTGTGTGTTGCCGGACAAATTTGTTGCCAGAGGCATCATTGCCAAGCTTCCACCTTCGTGGAACAATTTTGCTACTTCCCTGAAGCCTATGCATTGCGATGGAACACGTTGCGAATCCACCATTGCGATGGAACACGTTGAGAATCCTATTGAGGGTAACAATGGAACTCCTGTGAGGAGTAAGAGACAGAGGACTGCAAAGTCTTTTGGTGATGATTTCATTGTGTACCTCGTGGATGACACACCCAGGACTATTTCAGAAGCCTATGCATCTCCTGATGCTGACTACTGGAAGGAAGCTATACGTAGCGAGATGGATTCCATCTTAGCTAACGGTACCTGGGAGATCACTGACCGTCCTTATGGGTGCAAACCTGTAGGATGTAAGTGGGTGTTCAAGAAGAAGCTTAGACCTGATGGTACGATTGAAAAGTACAAGGCACGGCTTGTGGCCAAGGGTTATACCCAGAAAGAAGGTGAAGACTTCTTTGATACTTACTCACCCGTGGCTAGACTGACCACAATTCGGGTGCTACTATCACTGGCTGCCTCACATGGTCTTCTCGTTCATCAAATGGACGTTAAGACGGCTTTCCTCAATGGAGAGTTGAAGGAGGAAATTTACATGGATCAACCAGACGGTTTTGTAGTACCTGGTCAGGAAGGAAAGGTGTGCAAGTTATTAAAGTCTTTATATGGCCTTAAACAAGCTCCTAAGGAGTGGCATGAGAAGTTCGAAAGAACATTAACTACCGCCGGCTTTGTAGTAAACGATGGTGACAAGTGCGTGTACTATCGCTATGGTGGGGGCGAAGGAGTTATTCTTTGTCTGTATGTCGACGACATATTGATCTTTGGAACCAAACTTGATTTAATCAAGGAGGTTAAGGATTTCTTATCTCGCTGTTTTGAGATGAAGGATCTAGGAGTAGCTGATGTTATCTTAAACATCAAGCTGTTGAGAGATGAGAATGGTGGGATCACACTGCTTCAGTCTCATTATGTGGAAAAGGTCTTGAGTCGTTTTGGGTATAGCGACTGCACGCCTTCTCCAACTCCATATGATGCTAGTGTGTTGCTTCAAAAGAATCGACGGATTGCTAGAGATCAATTGAGGTATTCTCAGATTATTGGCTCCCTTATGTATTTGGCGAGTGCCATGAGGCCTGACATCTCTTTTGCTGTGAGCAAGCTGAGTCGGTTTGTGTCAAAACCGGGACATGATCATTGGCATGCGCTTGAGAGAGTTATGCGCTATTTGAAAGGCACCACGAGCTATGGGATTCACTACACCGGGTATCCAAGGGTACTAGAGGGTTATAGTGACTCAAACTGGATATCTGATGCTGATGAGATTAAGGCCACAAGTGGTTATGTTTTTACACTTGGTGGTGGCGCTGTTTCCTGGAAGTCTTGCAAGCAGACCATCTTAACGAGGTCAACTATGGAAGCAGAACTCACAGCATTAGACACTGCCACTGTTGAAGTAGAGTGGCTTCGTGAACTCTTGATGGACTTACCTATGGTTGAAAAACTAATACCCCCTATCCTGATGAACTGTGATAATAAACTGTGATCGTCAAGATAAACAGTTCTAAGGACAATATGAAGTCCTCAAGGCATGTGAAGAGGAGACTAAAATCTGTCAAAAAATTGAGGAACTCCGGAGTTATTACGTTGGATTATATCCAAACGTCGAAAAACTTGGCAGATCCCTTCACAAAGGGTCTATCACGTAATGTGATAGATAATGCATCGATGGAGATGGGTTTGAGACCCACCGCATGAGTTGTCCATAGTGGTAACCCACTCTATGTGATCGGAGATCCCGTGAAGTAGAAGTGGGAGACAAGCTGTTGGTCAGCTGGGAGGAGAGTATCCCTATATTAATTATCCCACTCCATGAAAATGCAATACTCTCCTGATCTGCATGGCAGGTTGATACTTATCTTAATGTGTTCCAAGTGGCTTATTCGGGTAAGCAGAGATGTTGTCCTGCAGGACATCTTCTGAGGAACACACCTATATGAATTTGACTGTTAATTTCGCAGTCTGTGAGAATTGGGTGTTCTCTAATAAATTCATAAAAGGCCCTGGTGTATGACGTATACGCTCCACCCGTGGGGAAGCCTTGCGGCAGCCCAGTATCGGTCAAGAATTTGTGTGAAACTAGTTTCACAGAAAACTTGTAGTTCAAGGCATAGTCCACTATTCAAGTTGTGATCTAGTGTAGCATAAATTTCTAAGTGGAAGTTCAACTTCACAGTCTCCACTAAGCACCGATATATAAAACAATGTTTTGGAACTAAATGATGAGATGTGCCAATGAGACTTTGTGGGGGATTGTTGGAATTTTGCTAGTAGGTCTTTGGCCCAAAGCCCAACTAAAATTCTGAAATTCTCTTGGCCCATTCATGCACACATGTGAGTGGAGTGAGTGAGGCTAAAGTTTAGTCCCACCCCGGAAGTTGAGAGAGAGTTGCACCTCTTTATAAGGTGAGCTCTTCTACCACTTGTATGAGCATGAGAAGAGGATACCTACACGCGCGCTCCTCCTCCTCGCTCGCCTCGCCACGCCACGCCTCATCACGACGCGCCGCGGGTTGCGGGATTGAGCCGAGCCGAGGACAGATCTATGCACGTTGTCTATATTTTTGCTGCATAGGAAAATTAATGAGTCATTAATTAATAATTAACGGACGCGTTAATTACTGAACCGTTTCCGATTCTTTTGGATCGTGACGACTCGGACGTGGGGTTTACTCCCACGACCTACCCGGCCCGCACTATATAGTCAGGCAGACGTCTACCCTATCCGCCGCCGCTTCGTATGGTTTCTCACCACCGTTCCAGATCATTGCGCCGCCAAGCAAGTCTTCTCCATCCCTCCTTCCGGCGTGCACTGCGAGAAGGGACAGCAGGCCTCCGGAACCCCGCCTCTCGTGATCCTGTACGGGAGAGGGGCGATCAGGTTTTTCGGGAGCGCACTCGCGCGACTGCTTGCAGCGACGACTTCATGAACGACGACTTCTTCCCCGACCTCGGCAACCTCGTCCTCGACGACATGGGCGACAACGTCAACGCCTGCGGTGCTGCACCTGCTGCACCGTATGTGATTCTATCCTTCCTGTTCGAGATCGTGGTAGAATTCATGCTTCTAGTATGTGCCCTAGATGTGATATGTTCATATGCTATGCTAGTTCGCATGATTAATTTAATCTCTGCTATTGTGGTCATGATTTATCTTTTGTTTATTCGGATTAAATCTTGTAGTAATTTGCTCATATTTCCAACACTACTATGGAAGCACACAACATATTCCACTGAAAAGTAATGAAAGTAGTTCACCTTATCGGTGACTATGCCAGATAGGAGGCCTTGGGCATTGGTGAGCAGCACCGCGTCGACCCGCCTCGCCGCCATCCGCCAGGACGCGTCGTAGACCGTCGTGCCCTCAGGTATCGTCAGCGCCTTTGGACAGCCTTAGCTTCTTCACCATCCTCTCCCCCTTACCAGAGCCCAACCTCAGTCAGAGAATTCAATCTTTCGCGGTCCCAATACGAAAAGGGGTGAAAGCATCGAGGCTCTTACGGAATATGTTTGGGAGAAGCAAGCTTCGGGGAGGTCTTCCCATTTCCGTTGGCGTTGGCGGCGGAGGAGGGGTCATCAGACCTGCGGGACGAGGCAGACGGCAGCCGGCTGCGCGTGCGCCTGGCTAGTGGCGCCGCAGCAGCCGTGGAGCTCATGTATGCGATTCTGGTGAGAGCTCGGCACAGTTAGGGTGGCGGCGGCCGGCGAGATTGAATGGTGTTTCTGCTCCCCTCCTCCTTGCCTTCGATAGCGTGTGGGTATTTCTGCTTCAGTCCTTCTGGTATTAAATTATTTGGTGAAAACCGGTGATGACATTATTTTTCGAAGTGGACTTTCGACTTAATTAAGTCGAGGAGGGTTTCATTTTTTTTCTCTTCTTCCTTCTTACTACAAGATGTCTTTTATCCATGGTCCAACATTTTATTTGTGCGGGGGAATAGTGTGTTTTAATTACTCAATCAAAGGACAGTCCACTAGAACAACACCAAAACCCGATCGAATCCACAAAGCAGTCTGTTTCTCACATCTACAAAAATTACCTAAAAAGTGACTCACAACATTTTGATCACGTTTCACATGCGTGATCTTCACCTTTCTGCCCTCCCGTAGGGATCTCGAGATAGTATCAACCATCATGGTGTATCTCGAGCGGTATGCGTGCCCTTTAGAAATCAGATTATTCGCCCCAAGACATTCGGTCTCCACAACAATCAGCAACGTAGTCCATTGCAAAGCAAACACGGTCCCCTCCCTACAGCCTGAGAGCTCCACCTCCAGCGCATCCACCCACGAACTCAAGGATCGACAACCTGAAAAAATAATGGCTCCCATACCATCATGCAAGACCATTCCTGTTCCAGCCGTACCATCCTCATCACAAAAGGATCCATCGACCGATAGTTTGGTCCATCCGGCTGGTGGTGGAGACAATGCTTTGAGAGTCTCGGGAGGCTGGTGAAGCGGCGGCTCGAAGAATCCACAAAGTTTTTAAATATATTTGGAGCTTGAACTTCTTTGGATCTAAAAGTTGTCCTAGAAGTTGAATTTTTTTGGCTCTATATGTCATTGTCCACACGGCTCACCTAGTGGCATCCGTGGAGTATCGTGTCATGATTATATCCTAAATAAAAGTGTTTCTGCTTGTCGCTGTTATGTTGTTGTGTTGGATGAGTGTGATACTAAGTTATTAGTAGATCATTCTATTTTACACAAGGGCACGGTCCAAACATTGAACATCGCAGCAAAATATGACTAACCAAGTGATCTGAAACCCAGCTAATGTATCTATTGTAACATGATTCTTGGTGAGAATTATGTAACCATTATATACTTGTAGCTCGGTGCATTAATTTCTAGGACCTCATTCCGTATCTTCATTTGAATTCTGCTTCCTTACTTTGTGTGTGTGTGTGTGTTTTAGTTGTAGTGTTTGTTTTGCTCATGGAGCTATGGATTCATTGCATTGGTCTAAGGCTCAATTTGTCCGTGTGGCCTCAAATTGCATCTTTATAGTACCCTAGCTGGTTTTGATGATTTGTGACAAAACTTTGGGAGATATCTCATCGAGTTTTATTTCAATTATAGCATGTGATCCTATTGCGTATCCGTTTTTCCTGAAAGTGGAATATCATTGATGACACCCCTCCCCCACCCCACAATACCCTTTATAGTTCTTGTCCTCATCAAGCTTTTAGTATCTATTTCTAGGCTTTTAGTGAATTCAAGATTCATATGAAAGAGGGGCACAAGCATGGATATGTGGTCTTGAATCTAGGAACATATGCTAAGCCAAAGTCCTCCAAAATCCACTTCCTCACATTCCTCTTTGTATGAGTTTCTCTAGGTCACATACTTTCAAAGATTTTTTTTCCAGTACTACTGGGCCACTTAGGATTATTCATACTAAGAGGAACAAACTCAGTTTTCAAAAAGTTCAAAACCTTCATTTCTTTTGTTTTGGAACTTTCATGCTAGTCCTCTTGAAAACATTCTTTGTTTACCCCGATGTTTTCTAGCACAACCTTTTTCTTCGGCACCTTCAAGCCGTCTCGATTTCCTTCTCTATTGGTCACAATGTCCGTTTGGCTTTGGTACCGTCGCCTTTTCAATCGATACTTTGAGTTGTGACTTAGCTCTCTTCTATAATTTTTCATTCTGAGAATGGATCCGTCTAGTACCCATAGAGCAATTGTTACCGTGTACTTCCGAGTCGTTCTATCTTAGCAGAAAAAGGTCTTTTGAACCCCACCACTCACTCTTTCTTCCGTTTTTCCGAGTACTATATTTACCTGATTCATGAACATTGCCCTGGCCGTTCAAAGTCTTTTGAACTTTTCTAATGGTTTTGCTAGTTTCCTACCAATACTTTTGGGCCTAGTTATTTTTAGTAACAGTTAGATTTCATGTATCCTCTACATATTATCTAACATACCTCCTTCGTGGATGCAACCATCATCAAACATTTCACTCGCTTGTTCAACCCAATGCAAGTTACTCCATCCCACTACACTCTAGTTGATCCACCTACCATATAAAAGCGAGATCCAATGCAAGACAAGAAGAAGGAAGTGTTTGGTGATTCCATGGTTGTTTCTTAATTCCCAGAAAGCCAAGAACTCCTCTTTGTTGACTCCCCACACCTCAAGTGTTGGGGAACGTTGCAGAAAAAAAAATTCCTACGTTTTCACCAAGATCCATCTATGAGTTCATCTAGCAACGAGTGATCGGAAGCATCTACATACCTTTGTAGATCGCGAGCGGAAGCATTCAAGAGAACGGGGATGAGGGAGTCGTACTCGACGTGATCCAAATCACCGGAGATCCTAGCGCCGAACAGACGGCACCTCCGCGTTCAACACACGTACGGTCAGCGTGACGTCTCCTCCTTCTTGATCCAGCAAGGGGGAAGGAGAGGTTGATGAAGATCCAGCAGCACGACGGCGTGGTGGTGGATGCAGCAGTCACCGCAGCAGGGCTTCGCCGTTCTACTGCAAGAGGGAGAGGTGTAGCAGGGGAGAGGGAGGCGCCAAGACTTCAGGGTGCGGCTGCCCTCCCTCCCCCCCTTTATATAGGCTCCCCTAGGGGGGCGCCGGCCCTAGGAGATGGGATCTCCTAGGGGGGGTGGCGGCCAAGGGTGGAGTGGCCCCCAAGGCAAGTGGGGCACCCCCCCACCCTACTTCAGCCCATGGGGCCCTCCGGGATGGGTGGTCCCACCCGGTGGACCCCCGGGACCCATCCGGTGGTCCCGGTACAATACCGGTGACCCCCGAAACTCTCCCGATGGCCGAAACTTCACTTCATATATAATTCTTCACCTCCGGACCATTCCGGAATTCCTCGTGACGTCCGGGATCTCATCCGGGACTCCGAATAACTTTCGGGTTACTGCATATTCATATCCATACAACCCTAGCGTCATCGAACCTTAAGTGTGTAGACCCTACGGGTTCGGGAGACATGTAGACATGACCGAGACGGCTCTCCGGTCAATAACCAACAGCGGGATCTGGATACCCATGTTGGCTCCCACATGCTCCTCGATGATCTCATCGGATGAACCACGATGTCGAGGATTCAAGCAACCCCGTATACAATTCCCTTTGTCAATCGCTACGTTACTTGCCCGAGACTCGATCGTCGGTATCCCAATACCTCGTTCAATCTCGTTACCAGCAAGTCACTTTACTCGTACCGTAATGCATGATCCCGTGACCAAACACTTGGTCACTTTGAGCTCATAATGATGATGCATTACCGAGTGGGCCCAGTGATACCTCTCCGTCATACGGAGTGACAAATCCCAGTCTTGATCCGTGTCAACCCAACAGACACTTTCGGAGATACCCGTAGTATACCTTTATAGTCACCCAGTTACGTTGTGACGTTTGGTATACCCAAAGCACTCCTACGGTATCCGGGAGTTACACGATCTCATGGTCTAAGGAAAAGATACTTTGACATTGGAAAACTCTAGCAAACGAACTATACGATCTTATGCTATGTTTAGGACTGGGTCTTGTCCATCACATCATTCTCCTAATGATGTGATCTCGTTATCAATGACATCCAATGTCCATAGTCAGGAAACCATGACTATCTGTTGATCAACGAGCTAGTCAACTAGAGGCTTACTAGGGACATGTTGGTGTCTGTTATTCACACATGTATTACGATTTCCGGATAACACAATTATAGCATGAATAAAGACAATTATCATGAACAAGGAAATATAATAATAATGCTTTTATTATTGCCTCTAGGGCATATTTCCAACAGTCTCCCACTTGCACTAGAGTCAATAATCTAGTTACATTGTGATGAATCGAACACCCATGGAATTCTGGTGTTGATCATGTTTTGCCCTAGGGAGAGGTTTAGTCAACGGATCTGCTACATTCAGGTCCGTATGTACTTTACAAATTTCTATGTCTCCATCTTGAACATTTTCACGAATGGAGTTGAAGCGACACTTGATGTGCCTGGTCTTCTTGTGAAACCTGGGCTCCTTGGCAAGTGCAATAGCTCCAGTGTTGTCACAGAAGAGTTTGATTGGCCCCGACGCATTGGGTATGACTCCTAGGTCGGTGATGAACTCCTTCACCCATATTGCTTCATGTGCTGCCTCCGAGGCTGCCATGTACTCCGCTTCACATGTAGATCCCGCCACGACGCTCTGCTTGCAACTGCACCAGCTTACTGCCCCACCATTCAAAATATACACGTATCCGGTCTGTGACTTAGAGTCATCCAGATCTGTGTCGAAGCTAGCATCGACGTAACCCTTTACGACGAGCTCTTCGTCACCTCCATAAACGAGAAACATTTCCTTAGTCCTTTTCAGGTACTTCAGGATATTCTTGACCGCCGTCCAGTGTTCCTTGCCGGGATTACTTTGGTACCTTCCTACCAAACTTACGGCAAGGTTTACATCAGGTCTGGTACACAGCATGGCATACATAATAGAACCTATGGCTGAGGCATAGGGGATGACGCTCATCTCTTCTATATCTTCTGCCATGGTCGGACATTGAGCTGAGCTCAATTTCACACCTTGCAACACAGGCAAGAACCCCTTCTTAGACTGATCCATATTGAACTTCTTCAATATCTTATCAAGGTATGTGCTTTGTGAAAGACCTATGAGGCGTCTTGATCTATCTCTATAGATCTTGATGCCTAATATATAAGCAGCTTCTCCAAGGTCCTTCATTGAAAAACTCTTATTCAAATAGGCCTTGATGCTGTCCAAGAGTTCTATATCATTTCCCATCAAAAGTATGTCATCTACATATAGTATGAGAAATGCTACAGAGCTCCCACTCACTTTCTTGTAAACGCAGACTTCTCCATAAGTCTGCGTAAACCCAAACGCTTCGATCATCTCATCAAAGCGAATGTTCCAACTCCGAGATGCTTGCACCAGCCCATAAATCGAGCGTTGGAACTTGCACACCTTGTCAGCATTCTTAGGATCGACAAAACCTTCCGGCTGCATCATATACAATTCTTCCTTAAGGAAACCATTAAGGAATGCCGTTTTGACGTTCATTTGCCATATTTCGTAATCATAGAATGCGGCAATTGCTAACATGATTCGGACGGACTTTAGCTTCGCTACCGGTGAGAAAGTCTCATCGTAGTCAACCCCTTGAACTTGTCGATAACCCTTAGCGACAAGCCGAGCTTTATAGATGGTCACATTACCATCCGCGTCTGTCTTCTTCTTAAAGATCCATTTATTTTCTATGGCTCGCCGTTCAACGGGCAAGTCAGTCAAAGTCCATACTTCGTTTTCATACATGGATCCTATCTCGGATTTCATGGCTTCTAGCCATTTGTCGGAATCCGGGCCCGCCATCACTTCTTCATAGTTCGAAGGTTCACCGTTGTCTAACAACATGATTTCCAGGACAGGGTTGCCGTACCACTCTGGTGCGGAACGTGTCCTTGTGGACCTTCGAATTTCAGTAGGAGCTTGATCAGAAGTATCTTGATCATCATCAATAACTTCCTCTCTAGTAGGTGCAGGCACCTCAGGAACATTTTCTTGAGTTGTGCCATTTTCTGGTTCAAGAGGTAACACTTCATCAAGTTCTACTTTCCTCCCACTTACTTCTTTCGAGAGAAACTCTTTCTCTAGAAAGAATCCATTCTTGGCAACAAAGATTTTGCCTTCGGATCTGAGGTAGAAGGTATACCCAACAGTTTCTTTAGGGTATCCTATGAAGACGCATTTTTCCAACTTGGGTTCGAGCTTTTCAGGTTGAAGTTTCTTGACATAAGCATCGCAACCCCAAACTTTCAGAAACGACAGCTTAGGTTTCTTCCCAAACCATAATTCAAACGGTGTCGTCTCAATGGATTTCGACGGAGCCCTATTTAAAGTGAATGCGGCAGTCTCTAAAGCATAGCCCCAAAAAGATAGCGGTAAATCGGTAAGAGACATCATAGATCGTACCATATCTAATAGAGTGCGATTACGACGTTCGGACACACCATTACGCTGAGGTGTTCCAGGCGGCGTGAGTTGTGAAACTATTCCACATTTTCTTAAGTGTGTGCCAAACTCGTGACTCAAGTATTCTCCTCCACGATCTGATCGTAGAAACTTAATTTTCCTGTCACGTAGATTCTCAACCTCACTCTAAAATTCCTTGAACTTTTCAAAGGTTTCAGACTTGTGTTTCATTAAGTAGATATACCCACATCTACTCAAATCATCAGTGAGGGTGAGAACATAACGATAGCCACCGCGAGCCTCAACACTCATTGGACCGCACACATCAGTATGTATGATTTCCAATAAGTTGGTTGCTCGCTCCATTGTTCCTGAGAACGGAGTCTTGGTCATCTTACCCATGAGGCATGGTTCGCACGTGTCAAATGATTCGTAATCAAGAGACTCTAAAAGTCCATCTGCATGGAGCTTCTTCATGCGTTTGACACCTATGTGACCAAGGCGGCAGTGCCACAAGTATGTGGGACTATCATTATCAACCTTACATCTTTTGGTACTCACACTATGAATATGTGTAGCATTACGCTCGAGATTCATTAAGAATAAACCATTCACCATCGGAGCATGACCATAAAACATATCTCTCATATAAATAGAACAACCATTATTCTCGGATTTAAATGAGTAGCCATCTCGAATTAAACGAGATCCTGATACAATGTTCATGCTCAAAGCTGGCACTAAATAACAATTATTGAGGTTTAAAACTAATCCCGTAGGTAAATGTAGAGGTAGCGTGCCGACGGCGATCACATCGACCTTGGAACCATTCCCGACGCGCATCGTCACCTCGTCCTTCGCCAGTCTCCGCTTATTCCGCAGCTCCTGCTTTGAGTTACAAATGTGAGCAACCGCACCGGTATCAAATACCCAGGAGCTACTACGAGTACTGGTAAGGTACACATCAATTACATGTATATCACATATACCTTTCGTGATGCCGGCCTTCTTGTCCGCTAAGTATTTGGGGCAGTTCCGCTTCCAGTGACCACTTCCCTTGCAATAAAAACACTCAGTCTCAGGCTTGGGTCCATTCTTTGGCTTCTTCCCGGCAGCTTGCTTGCCAGGCGCGGCAACTCCCTTGCCGTCCTTCTTGAAGTTCTTCTTACCCTTGCCTTTCTTGAACTTAGTGGTTTTATTCACCATCAACACTTGATGTTCCTTTTTGACTTCTACCTCTGCTGATTTCAGCATTGCAAATACTTCAGGAATGGTCTTTTCCATCCCCTGCATATTGAAGTTCATCACAAAGCTCTTGTAGCTCGGTGGAAGCGACTGAAGGATTCTGTCAATGACCGCGTCATCCGGGAGATTAACTCCCAGCTGAGTCAAGCGGTTATGTAACCCAGACATAGTGAGTATGTGCTCACTGACAGAACTATTTTCCTCCATCTTACAGCTGAAGAACTTGTCGGAGACTTCATATCTCTCGACCCGGGCATGAGCTTGAAAAACCATTTTCAGCTCTTCGAACATCTCATATGCTCCGTGTCTCTCAAAACGCTTTTGGAGCCCCGGCTCTAAGCTATAAAGCATGCCGCACTGAACGAGGGAGTAATCATCGGTACATGTCTGCCAAGCGTTCATAACGTCTTGTTCTGCAGGGAGAGCAGGTGCTTCACCCAGCGGTGCTTGTAGGACATAATCTTTCTTGGCAGCTATGAGGATGATCCTCAGGTTCCGGACCCAGTCCGTATAGTTGCTGCCATCGTCTTTCAGCTTGGTTTTCTCTAGGAACGCGTTGAAGTTGAGGACAACGTTGGCCATTTGATCTACAATGCATGTTGTAAAGATTTTAGACTAAGTTCATGATAATTAAGTTCATCTAATCAAATTATTCAATGAACTCCCACTTAGATAGACATCCCTCCAGTCATCTAAGTATAACATGATCCGAGTTAACTAGCCCGTGTCCGATCATCACGTGAGACGAACTAGTCAACATCGGTGAACATCTTCATGTTGATCGTATCTTCTATACGACTCATGCTCGACCTTTCGGTCTTCTGTGTTCCGAGGCCATGTCTGTACATGCTAGGCTCGTCAAGTCAACCTAAGTGTTTGCATGTGTAAATATGTCTTACACCCATTGTATGTGAACGTTGGAATCTATCACACCCGATCATCACGTGGTGCTTCGAAACAACGAACTGTCGCAATGGTGCACAGTTAGGGGGAACACTTTCTTGAAATTATTATGAGGGATCATCTTATTTACTACCTTCGTTCTAAGTAAACAAGATGCAAAAACATGATAAACATCACATGCAATCGAATAATAATAGTGACATGATATGGCCAATATCACATAGCTCCTTTGATCTCCATCTTGGGGCTCCATGATCATGTTGTCACCGGCATGACACCATGATCTCCATCATCATGATCTCCATCATCGTGTCTCCATGAAGTTGCTCGCCAACTATTACTTCTACTACTATGGCTAACACGTTTAGCAATAAAGTAAAGTAATTTACATGGCGTTTCTCAATGACACGCAGGTCATACAAAAAATAAAGACAACTCCTATGGCTCCTACCGGTTGTCATACTCATCGACATGCAAGTCGTGATTCCTATTACAATAGCATGAACATCTCATACATCACATATAGATCATTCATCATTCATCACAACTTTGGCCATATCACATCACAAAACACTTGCTGCAAAAACAAGTTAGACGTCCTCTAATTGTTGTTGCAAGTTTTACGTGGCTGCAATAGGGTTCTAGCAAGAACGTTTTCTTACCTACGTGAAAGCCACAATGTGATTTGTCAACTTCTATTTACCCTTCATAAGGACCCTTTTCATCGAATCCGCTCCAACTAAAGTGGGAGAGACAGACACCCGCCAGCCACCTTATGCAACTAGTGCATGTCAGTCGGTGGAACCGGTCTCACGTAAGCGTACGTGTAAGGTTGGTCCGGGCCACTTCATCCCACAATACTGCTGAAGCAAAATAAGACTAGTAGCGGCAAGAAAGTTGACAACATCTACGCCCACAATAAATTGTGTTCTACTCGTGCAAAGAGAACTACGCATAGACCTAGCTCATGATGCCACTCTTGGGGAACGTTGCAGGAAAAAAAATTCCTACGTTTTCACCAAGATCCATCTATGAGTTCATCTAGCAACGAGTGATCGGATGCATCTACATACCTTTGTAGATCGCGAGCGGAAGCGTTCAAGAGAACGGGGATGAGGGAGTCGTACTCGACGTGATCCAAATCACCGGAGATCCTAGCGCCGAACGGACGGCACCTCCGTGTTCAACACACGTACGGTCAGCGTGACATCTCCTCCTTCTTGATCCAGCAAGGGGGAAGGAGAGGTTGATGAAGATCCAGCAGCACGACGGCGTGGTGGTGGATGCAGCAGTCACCGCAGCAGGGCTTCGCCGTTCTACTGCAAGAGGGAGAGGTGTAGCAGGGGAGAGGGAGGCGCCAAGACTTCAGGGTGCGGCTGCCCTCCCTCCCCCCCTTTATATAGGCTCCCCTAGGGAGGCACCGGCCCTAGGAGATGGGATCTCCTAGGGGGCGGCGGCCAAGGGTGGAATGGCCCCCAAGGCAAGTGGGGTGCCCCCCACCCTACTTCAGCCCATGGGGCCCTCCGGGATGGGTGGTCCCACCCGGTGGACCCCCGGGACCCATCCGGTGGTCCCGGTACAATACCGGTGACCCCCGAAACTCTCCCGATGGCCGAAACTGCACTTCCTATATATAATTCTTCACCTCCGGACCATTCCGGAATTCCTCGTGACGTCCGAGATCTCATCCGGGACTCCGAACAACTTTCGGGTTACTGCATATACATATCCATACAACCCTAGCGTCACCGAACCTTAAGTGTGTAGACCCTACGGGTTCGGGAGACATGTAGACATGACCGAGACGGCTCTCCGGTCAATAACCAACAGCAGGATCTGGATACCCATGTTGGCTCCCACATGCTCCTTGATGATCTCATCGGATGAACCACGATGTCGAGGATTCAAGCAACCCCGTATACAATTCCCTTTGTCAATCGTACGTTACTTGCCCGAGACTCGATCGTCGGTATCCCAATACCTCGTTCAATCTCGTTACCGGCAAGTCACTTTACTCGTACCGTAATGCATGATCCCGTGACCAGACACTTGGTCACTTTGAGCTCATAATGATGATGCATTACCGAGTGGGCCCAGAGATACCTCTCCGTCATACGGAGTGACAAATCCCAGTCTTGATCCGTGTCAACCCAACAGACACTTTCGGAGATACCCGTAGTATACCTTTATAGTCACCCAGTTACGTTGTGACGTTTGGTACACCCAAAGCACTCCTACGGTATCTAGTAGTTACACGATCTCATGGTCTAAGGAAAAGATACTTGACATTGGAAAAACTCTAGCAAACGAAATATACGATCTTGTGCTATGTTTAGGATTGGGTCTTGTCCATCACATCATTCTCCTAATGATGTGATCTCGTTATCAATGACATCCAATGTCCATAGTCAGGAAACCATGACTATCTGTTGATCAACGAGCTAGTCAACTAGAGGCTTACTAGGGACATGTTGGTGTCTATGTATTCACACATGTATTACGATTTCCAGATAACACAATTATAGCATGAATAAAAGACAATTATCATGAACAAGGAAATATAACAATAATCCTTTTATTATTGCCTCTAGGGCATATTTCCAACATCAAGTTCATATCTTTCACCACATTTCATCATTTGCGAGAGAGTGTTCCTATGGATTCTTGATAGAACCTTTTGATTGAAGATTCGGTCGTTCTTATCAAGTGACTTTGCTTTTATTATTACTCTTGAATGGTGACCAAAATGGTTAAGAGTCACTTATGATCCTATCAAGTTCTATGTGTGAAGGACGCAAGAGTTTCATAATGGCCTAGAGATTGGACACTTTGTGAAGATCTACTCTAGGCTTCTAAGTGCAAGCTATGATGTAATAGGTTGATTGCGCTTGGTGGGGCACTTGGTGGATGATGCAATTGAGATTCATTGTGATCTTAGAACCTTGTGGTCAAAGCCCCCATATTCATGGAGTAGGATAACACCAACTATCTGAACCACGGAAAAATATCATCTCTCAACCAATGTTTGCATTCTCCTACTCACTCCCTTACGTCCATGCAATTTGCTATATTTACTATTCATTATACTTTCTTGACTATTTAAAGATCAACTAACCTTCTCGTGTTCAAAACTCCCAACACTTCAAAGTGGTGTATAATTTTGTCCCCCAACACACACACAAGACCATAGCCCAAATCTTCTATATGGATGGGTGTGACGAGGCGTCAGAATATACTCGTGTTGAATTCGAAAGGAAGAATGATGAATAATGAATCTGCATACTAGGCACAACCTCAATGCTGAATGGGTAAGGGTTAAGCTCAACCAACATGCTTGAGTTAGTCAAATGACTAACCTTTCAGATAATTTCTCATTTTGTTAACCGATGGATGTATTTTCGAAGTTGGATGTACTCCCACGTGCGAAAGAGTACATCCGATCTCACGCTATTGTGCACATTAGTTTTCGCAAAAGTCAATCGAAACTTTGACCAAATTACAAAAAAGGTTTTTGTCTCACTTTATATATAAAGCAACGATCATCCACAATTCGGTACAAACGTATGCCGCCATAACACACGCACACACCCAAGGCATGATACATAGGCGCTGGGCGCAGCAACACCACCCCTAGCACTACAAGAGCAATTGGGGTCCTCAACCCTAAACACGCCACCGCGAAGAGATGAAGTCAGATACGACGAACCATGGACTCCAAGGCAGCATCTTCATGAAGGTTACGACACCAGAGAGCCGCCACCTCACGACCCGAGGATCAAAGTTTTCCCTGGAGGAACACGACGGGCAATGAGAGCCGCGAGGACACCCTCAAGAAGGGAGCGAGCTACGCCGCCGCTGGTCCATCTGAAGATAGATCAAGTTTTCACCCCGACCAACACTCACTGCCACCAAACGCCACACCCCCGCGACCACGTCGCCCACACAGCCATGGCCACCGGGCAGCACCGAGCCACATGCTCTACCCATGAAGCACCACGGAACCACCACCAAGGTCGCCGCCCCGGCATCCAAAACCTTGAGACCACCTCACCCGAGACCCGCCGCTACCCCAACCAAATATATGAGTGTAAAGGACCCGCCTTTCACACCCCTGGGCGCCCCAAGTGCCGAGACCCGGGATGACGAAAACTGGCCTCCATCGACCCATCCTACGGCACCGGGCGTGAGACGAGCTTGGTCATGCCACTGGGCCCGAGACGAGCACGGTCCTGCTGCCAAGCGCGAGTCGAGCTCGGTCCTGCTGCCGGGTGTGAGACGAGTGATGGACCGCAGCTGGGGGGAGGGCCAACACCCTTCGACAAAGATAGTGGTCGAATGACGAGCTGAGGGATCGAAGGTCGAAACGGGCCGCCTACAAACAAGCCGATACCAGAAATCCAGCCGACCCGCCGAGCTGCCATGATGCCCGCTCGACGAATGGAAGCCACCACTCCCAGAGAGCGGAGCCACCTCGCCGCCGCCTATGGCCGGAGCAACAGCCACACCGGGCCGGTGCCCCAACCCGCGGCACCCGGTGGAAAACACCACATCCGACCGACACGCACCGCCACCACCGCTACCAAGCTGCCCTGCGCCGGTCACCTCGCTGCCAGCAGACACCGCAGGACGCCCAGGAACGTCAGGCCGCGTCGCCTTCAACCCTCGCGCAGGAGCACCCCCACTCGCCAGATTCGTGCCTCCGCGTCTCGGCCTACGCGACCCACCACCATCCGTGCCGCCTGCAACACAACCACCACCCCAACGCGCCAGTGCGATGTCGTGCCGCGGCACCCGGTGCTCGCACTGCGCCCCACCCGGCGAGAAGGACCCGCGTCGCTCCTCTGCACGCTGGGGAACCAGAAGGCCCCATCGCCGTTGGCCCGGGCGAGCTTTGCCTGGCCAGGCCCTCTGGCGGCGGCGGGAGAGGAGGAGGGAGGAGGGGGCTCGTGGGCGGCCGCGCCAGAAGCCTTCCCCGCCGTCACGCAGGGGCGGCACGGGAGGGGAAGGGTGAGTCGGGAGCCTTTGACCAAATTTATAAAGAAAATTATAGATGTCTACAATACCAAACATATAGTACTATATAAATATATATTCCATGATGAATGCAATGATATTTGTTTATATTCTTTTATAGGCATGGTCAAGGTTTACAAAGTTTGATTAGAAAAATCTAATACGCATCACATTTTGGAACGGATGTTGGATTTAGTTTTTTAGGGATAGTTATTTGGTTTATGAAGATAGACTAGCAAAAAGGCCCGTGCGTTGCAACGGGAGAAAAAGAGACTTAACATCATAAGTAAGCATAACTCGAGGCCCCTTAGCAGACTTGCACGTACTAAATATGCAATACTTGGCAGGGAGGTAACGTTGACAATTCCTTACTAACGCTGATAGTAAACTATAATATATGAATCCTAGAGGTCAAGGAAATGAGCAGTTATTTTTCCCCTGTTTATGTGCTCTGACCGTGGTACTGCCGTTGTTGAAGGCATACATGTGGGCCCCGTTGTCAACAACCGCTACGGTATAAGCTCTGGCCATGATGCAGACCCTGCCACTGTCGAAGCTCTCCACCGCTGACGGATCAATCTTCATGGCGCATCATTCATGTCCAATTCTGACACAAAGTGCATGAAGTGAACAACACGAGAAATGAAATAGCTTCCCAAACTCACCAGAGTTCTCAGAGATATCTTCTTTTCCTTTTCAAGATCAAATTCAAAGAAGCCTTCATTGGCTGGTGTGTATAGTCCTGGTCTCAATGAAGAACTGTGCAAAGAAAAGAAAATAATTCTCTTTACTCTTTAGACATTTTTAGATATAAATAAAGCATTAAGGAAAAAACCATAAGCATTAACCTTCTTAGATCAGAGCACATGAGTATCATGTAGTTCTGCTCTGACTTGTAACCCAGAAGTGAACAGCAGTGTGCTCCTCCATGTTGTCAGAGGTTAGGACAATAAGTCCTAATGGCCGTATGCCGCCATGAACTGATGCACCCGCTTCCCGGCAGTGCTTCTCCACGTCCAAAAGTCAAGAAGGATCGAAAGGAACGGCGATGTCGATTGATGTCAGTTCAAAATCTATCTCGACATCAACCTGTTTCAAGAGAACGATGTGTCAGATTATTAGCATGCTCTGAAAAATATACAAAACACCTAAGCATGCCAGTCCTTTTGTTACCAAATATGTGAAATTTTATATAATTACTAACTTCAGAAGACCCTACATCTTTTGTTGGCCTGAAACTTTTTGAGGTAATTTTTTTGTTTGAATGACCAAGGCAAGCCTGTTTGTGTAAAGGAAAGTACCTGAAAACTGTCAGCTCCCTTAATCTTAAATAGACCTCCCTTCTTCAGCTTACAAGAGCAGACAACTAAATAACCCATTTACATAATCTAAAAAACTTTAAGCTAGCAGTCCTGTGATCACAAGTCTATTATACGCACATAAATGTGGACCAA
Organism: Triticum urartu; assembly: GCF_056163025.1. Taxonomy (NCBI): domain Eukaryota; kingdom Viridiplantae; phylum Streptophyta; class Magnoliopsida; order Poales; family Poaceae; genus Triticum; species Triticum urartu. The sequence goes on from NC_141877.1 coordinate 262,688,280, forward strand.
ATTTCATCGGCTAGAAGCAATATATCATGTAAATGTAGAATAAAGTGATCGAAGGTCAGAGAACCATGATATCCATCTGCCAGGAGATTGAGAGCATACAGGCTGATGAACACATCGACATTTGGCGAATTAGCCTCACTCCTTTTCAGTTTTGACGACAAAATAAGGGGAAGAAACGTCCCAGACTAAATATATGAAACTTACAGTCTCCACGTCGGTATCATCCAGCATCATTGGTGCAAGGTCCGAGAGCCGAACCTCCTTGGCCTCCACCTGAGTTGGATTGGACGCCTTTGCCACCTGCACGCGCATACATAGAAGAGACATGAAAACCAGACCAAATCACTTTTTTATTTATTGCATGGATGGCAGGGCAATTCTGAATATGAAGTGACTCCAGACACTTAATTCTATTGAACCATCAAAAGAGATGCCACACTTTAGTTTCTACAAAAGGCCCCTAGTCAACATATTAACATCACGGGCAATGTTTCTGAATGGCTGAAACGTTACAGTTTGGCAAAGAATTCTGAATTATAGCTGCCTGAAACCGACATGTTTCAGTGAACATCTCATCTGTGTTCAAAACTATCGCATCTTAAGAGCGTTTTCTGTAGTTTTTCACTGTGCAATTATTTAGTATATTGTCAACTGAAAATAGGTGCATGAAATAGACATGTTTCTGTTTTCAACACGAATTGGTTCATTCAGATGCCCTGCCCAATATTAGTGAATAACTAAAAAGAAAAAAAATAAGCTCCTACATTCAGCAATATAAAGCTAGCATAGTTATGGCCTGCAGCCCATTGATGTTAGCCTGGCTAAATTACAGATTTATTTGAGTAATAAAAAGAAGAGCACAAAAAGGAATAACAAATTCACTTAAATTTGTTAGTCAAGTCAAAACCTGCGGAAACCTGAATTTTTTTCCAATTAAAATATATTTAGGTGCATAAGAGATACTAAAACTGTGAATTGTATAGGGTAATCTGTCTTACGAATCACCCGGGGAAAAAAGTCTTAAGATTACTTGCCAACACAAGAAATAACCCTTGTGGCTATGTCCTAGTACATCATAATTCAGATCACAAGAAAAGATGGTCCAGGCCGTTCCCCTCAGAAACTCTAAACTGACTTGCATGTAGCAATCACAGAGACTACTAAATCAGTCTACAAACTTGAGCTTACAAAAATTTGCTGGTGTACTAACCATCCTCCATCAGTTTTCTCATGCTTTATAAATTAAGCAGTGTCCCTTATTTCAGTCTGGCTACAGAACAAAATCGGAGACAAGAGACAGGGGACAAACAGGGGATTTCATCCAGTGAATATGAAGGCGATACATTACCTCTGGTGTAGCCGAGGCATGCGAAATTGGACGGTTGGACAGATGGTCTTGTTCCTCCGGCGAACTCGGCACTTCCTCCTCCGGCGAACTCGACGGCGACATTGCACGTTGCGTCAAAAAAAGCAATTTGGACGGGCTTTGATGGAGCTTATGGTCCAAGGACGCAATCTGATGGAGATTTTGGCCGAGGACCGCTCCTTCTTATAGCAAACAACTCAAATCTGGGTCGGGCACTCCATTGCTTGGTGTTCGAGAAGGACACGGCCTCCTATTGTCCATCCAAATCACGACACGGGAATAGCTCGTCCGAGATTGATAAGGATACGGAGGAGGCCGGAGAGGATTGGCGGCGGCGGACAGGTCACAGCGAAGCGCGCCCGTGGCCGGCGTACCCACCAGAAAATGTTTCCCGTTCTGTCCTCCATCAAGCGCAGCAAGGATGGCCGTTCGGCGACAAGGGCACCGGCGATGAACCTCTCCTGCTCCACCACCCATGAACCTCTCCTGCTCCGCTGGCACCTCCCCTGAACTTCTCCTGCTCCGCCCGCCGCGCGGCGCCTGAACCTCTGCTGCTCCCCCGCCGCGCCGCGCCTGAACATCTTCTCCGTTTCCAACCAGCTTGCTCTTCTCGTCCTCGCGCACCTGCTTGAATCCTGACGAGGAATGAGACGGACGGTGAGCGGCAAGCAGGCCACGAGAGAGGGGGCGGCGAGGAAGAGGGGTGTACTGAAGCTGGTGGCGGCTGCCGGCAGGAGGTGGCCGTGGCGGCGGCGGAGGCTGGAGGACGCGAGCCTCGTCGCGTCCGCTCGCAGGGCCATGCCCTTCCTTCCTTGGCAGAGCGAGACGGGGGGAGAATGGGAGCACGGGAGCGTCCCCCTCCCTGGCGCTCCTTCTTCTCCTCCGCGGCTCACCGCCGCCGTGGGGCCTCCTGCCGGCGCCCCGACACGGGAGCGACTCTGCCATGCAGAGCGCTCACCTCCTTATCTTGTGCGCCGAGGTCGTGCTCCTGTGCTTCTCTTTTTTTAGTCAACTGCTCGCCCGTGTGTCGAAGGATTGCTTGCTCGTCTATTTTCCTTTTTACCCAGGCCCAAGCGACCAAGCCCGTGAGCGAAAGAACGTTCTAATAAGGAATTTTGACAAAAATCTTTAGTGCGTACCCCAAATTAGTACCACCTTGTTTATATTACGATTTTGTAAAAGCGTATTATGACATGAAAAGAAAACGTATTGTTACGGTGAACCCACGGAGTCAATCCGTGCTTTATTATTAAGGAGAGATTGTCGTGTAACGGTGCAAGTTATCGGATGACTAGTCTTAGTAGTAGTAAACGTGTCCTTCCCTGCAAAATAAAAAATAAAAAATCAAACATGTCCTGATTAAATTTATTTCTTAGAAAATCAAGTGGATTGTATTTCTCCGAGTTTCCCAGCTGCTCGCTCTGTCGCGTACTCGTTAAGATTTGTCTCTCATCCACCACCACCAGGCCACACGCATGTGGACGGGCTGACAGCAAAACCACCAGACTCCTGCGGTCCGTCTACTCCCCACGCACCCCACCGTCCATCCGCCTGCTCCACCGGTGGCTTGGATTGCCACGTCCAGCTTTTTATGCTGTAGTCCATCCGAGGACATATCTGAAATTTCCACAGAGCTGGCGGGGCTGGCTGCTCGCCACGGACGGGGCGTGGATTCAAAATTGGGTCGAAGCGGCTGGATTGGGTCGGGATGGGGACACAGTGGGTCATGATTCACGCGTCGCCGAATTAATAAGGCGTAGTGGGTGCTGCGTACAACATTTATATCGAGAAAAGTGAATTAAACCTTGCTAGAAAGAGAGACTTGTGACTGCAAATACAAAAATGAACATGATTTCACGCGCATCTACGTGAATAGTAAATTTGATAATATACTTGATTTAAAAAAAAATCTAAAGTTTTGGGGTATCAAACTTGGTCGACCATTCTACTCATGTGTGAAGTTTCGTGAAGTATTGGCACTGATGATATACTTATTGAAGAAAATACAATGGAGACCTTACTAGTTTTTTTAATATGCTTCGATTTTGTCATTTCTTCCCAGAATACCATATATGTCGTTTATTCATGAAACTTCATACATGGGTATACCAGTCGACTAGGCATGTTACAAAAAACATTCGCCTTTTTAATTTATTTTTCTAGTATTTTTCCAAATTTACTATTTTTTTTAAGTTTTTGAATTTACTATTCATAAGGGGTGCGCATACAATCATGTTCCCATAATCCGCGTCCAGCTTGTGGTGTTCAAAAAAGAAAAGGAGGTTGCGATGCATTAGGCTAGAGCAACTCTAGCATGATCATATCAGACCGATTGGCACAATAACCATCGAAATAGGGACTACAAAAAACTGTGGCGGTCGCTGCATGGTATATTTGGTGGGAGAGAAGAGAAAAAAAGAAGGAAGTTAGGGTCAAACCTCCATCAAGCACAACTTTTGCAATGAGTGTGATAACAGCAAATTCCGTTGTGAAGACCCCTCACCATCACGAGAGCAAATTCCATTGGGAGAAACCTCCTGTAGGCACGTACAAAATGAACACAGATGCGGATGTTCTTCGGAACAGTAGGGGAGAAGCTTTGGCGGGGGTAGCCGAAGTGTTTGATCACGCATCTAACCCTGCAGCGAAGGCTATGGCAATTCGGAGGGGCCTCCAACTATTACAGGATATTGCTTGCTTGAGAGTTATCGTGGAAGCTGATAGTTTGGAGATCATCAATACATGTAATGGAGTCAGTGATGTTTTGGCACCATATTCAGCTATCATGGCAAATTGCTTCCAAATTGCTCATGGAATATCATCTATTCGATTTCAGTACTGTCCTAGGGAAGCCAATGGCTTGACACATTTTTAGCGAGACATGCTCGTGACAATAATACAATGTATTTGTGGGATAATGATCCACCTCCGTTTTTATTATCCATGTACTGAATGATGTAACTCTGTCGTTTTCGCAATAAAGTGCCAAGAGGCTTTTCACTTCAATTTCTTTTTGAAATAGTGACTTTAGCCTAAAGTAGCACTCTAATAGGGTGCTCATATGCCTTTTGATCGCCATAATTTATGTAACGCTTCATATACGGTTGAAAGTGCAAATAATCCCCGGGTGATTTTGGTAATTCATAACAACATATAGCTCATTGAACTAATATCCATTCAAGATAAATATTTCAGGAAGTTCAATGAATGGCATGGCATGGACTAGAGATGTGGACGCCTCAGAACGCTAAAGACAAATATTGGCAAAAGCTTAAGACTCTTCATCTTTATTTTAGTGATCCAAAATCACATTGAGTCCATAGGAAAGCCAATACTATTAAAAGGCACTGGTACAAACGTCGTGCTATACAAACGGTTTTTAACCCCTTTCCGCAGTGGTGTTTTGAACCATCGTCAAGTGAGTGACTGCGATAGGGGGTCCTTCCCTCACGACCTAGAAACCGTCGGGGATAGGGAGCCTTGATGCATACAGTTGTCCCTATAAAACTGTTTTTGATATCTCGAATATTCCAAATGCTTCATCCTTTCTACTCATTTGTGCTCGCATTGCCATCACAGTCGGAGCTCTGTGATTTTACCTAAAACCAAGCGCAGTCCAGGCACGGGATTTTTTCAGGCACGTAACAAACTTGCTCTACGTTTATGATGCCTAGCACATCACAAACAGTTCATGATTGTAAACCGTGTACGATAGGTCGACAATCACACACATTTAGTTTTCCCGCTCTGTTTGTGATACTGTCTGTCATCACATACGCTTGCAAACGGCAACTATGTGCATGGTTATACACATTTCTTCTCCATGAACCGTGTCAAATTATGATGTATATCACACGCGCTATGCTTTATAGACTGTGTGCGCCGTAATGACCTGCAGACCGTAATTTCACCGTAATTTAATTGTTGTTATTTAAAATTGTACCTAATTTAAATTTAAAAGTAGGCTATAGCTTTATTCATATCCATCAGGTTCAAACAACCAATGCATTGTTTGATTCACAGGTACATATGTTCAAGAATTACATAAGCACCAAATAAAGAATGATGAACCCGGGTTGTATACTTGTACTATTACAGATGGTAAAGAAAGAGGAGAGAGACATTCTGGTTGCTAAACAAGGTGAAGCGGAATGGCCCTATTGTGCTCTCCTCGATGCAGAAGGCACGCACGACGCTAGTCGAACCCCCTGTGATGGTCAGCCACCAATCATGTAGTTTAAGAGGTAATCTTGAGTAAACTGCTTCAGGATCCACTACAAAGGAAAAAAGATTCAGACATTGTCATCTAACACAACTCATTATGGGCAGTAAAAAGAAGGCTATAGAGTTTTTACTTACCATCCTGAAGTTCACTGTTGTCTTGCATAAAGTGTAAACAAATAGTTCGATTGACATCTTTTGACCCATTTTAATAATAATCTTTATCAATTTTCTCACTTGATGCTGGTTCATGAATATCTCATTGTCCCATACGCAGAAAGTGTCGAAGTGTGGATATTTGGTAATGACATATGTACCTAAGAGCACCAAATTAATATAGAAGCTAAACAAAAATTGTAAAATGATGTAGTACAACACTCCCTCCATCCCCTTATATAAGATCTTATTACATGTATATCTAGACATCATCAGAATATTAAGGTAACACCCTTCCTTGTTGCGATGTAGCCTGGGATTGCATATTTAATCATTCAGTACAATGCATGTTGCTATGTAGCCTCAAACATATTAAATACGACCCTAGTTAACCTATCGATAAATGTGTTATAGATATATTCAGTGAAATGTCCGATTCGATGATTAATCCCTTATCAACCCCTAGGCTATATGGTACCAGCTACCGATACCCTGAACAGTGAGTATAATAAGTAATGCGATGAAACTAACATTGATGGAAAATGACACTATTCTCAAAATTGTCCTGTATGAATACATATAAAGGTATGTTAAGCACAACAGGCTAAATATCAACCAAATATATCCATGGTAGACAACATAATCTACAAATGATAGCTCCAGTGTGCAGGTTTAAGCACGCTAGTTAAGCAAAACAAGAAGTGGAAAGGTATGTTAACTGCAACAGGCATAACATTTAAAAACAAACAAATATAGTCATTCAAACTGATATTGTGCAGGTCTAAAGTACACTAGTTATTGTTAAAAAAACAAAAAGGCATGTTAACTGCAACATCTTTAACAACAACCAAATATCGTAATTCATAATTATATTGTTGAAACTCTTATTGATGAAATTAAACTGCATGGCAAATAATTGCACATATAGAGCATCACATTGTGAAGAACTGAAATAAACAAGTCATAAGGCTATCTCTAGCCGATCCTTTAAAAGTTAATGGACTAAAACCCTTAGTGGATATATAGGCCAAATTTTATCCACCACCGGTGGTAGTTACCACCACTTGAGTTTTGTATGTTGTATGTAGTATCTATAAAATCAAAAAGTATGTATACGTAGTATGTACTATATAAAAATGTTTAGGTAGTATATATACTACTTTTTTGGTAATATGTATCGTATTTTCAGTATGCTCTTTTTTACGTATAAATATGTATGTATTTCATAAATATAATAAAAATCATGGGTTAACTTGCAATTTTTCATGTGACCCACTTTGGAGTATATTGTATATAGTATATGAACATACTTAAAATGATAAAGTAGAATACATACTACCACATGGTAGTATATGAGACATTTGTGCTAACTACCCCCAGGTGGTAGGATGGATTTTTGGCCGTTTCTAGTCGATGCCCTAAACTTAACATTGTAAACTTCAATTTGATCAAGTTCAAAGCAAGTTCAACCGAAAGTAGCATGCATTCAAACATAAACATAGATAGTTTTGCATAACCGAACATAAAACATAAATTTAAACTAAACTAAACTACTTTCGGTCGAAATTGAGGTCGAGCCAATCTCTCCTCGTCAGGTACGGTGTGCCGCGAGCCGGGTCCAGGCTGGTGCCATCGTCGGGGTCGTTGGGGAAGACACTCCTCCACTCGTCGACGTTGATCTCCTCATCCTCGCTGCCTTCCGCACCGCCGTCCTCGCCGCCCTCCGTGCCGCCATCCTCGCCGCCTTCGACCTCATCATCACAAGAGAGCACGATAACCTCGCCGCCATCCTCGCCGCCTTCGACCTCGTCATCAGAGGAGAGCACGATAACCTCGCCGCCCTCTGCGCCGGCAAAGATCATCCGCTCCGCCTTCACGAGCTCCGGGGGCTACCGGCGGAGCTCTTGCATGTAGGCCTCGGCGGTGACCTCGGTCTCGAGGCACTCCCACGCCTAGCAGTCATCTTGCACCATAGCCGAGCTCACCACCCCTAGCTCTGGCAGTACGAGGTCGACCGGACATGTGCCGAAGGGGAAATTGAGCCTAGCCACCGCGCCGTGGTAGCGGACCTGCCAACGGTCGTACTCCATGGGCGCGAGCTCGGCCATGTGGAAACTACCGAGCCACCGGCGGGTGTGGGTCACTCGATCCATAATCTCGGTGACCCACGTCCCCCACCGCCGCTGCCGGACCCCGAGGTAGGACCTCGTCAGCAGTCGGGCCTGAGGAAGGACGTGGAAGTCCTCAAACCCGCGTAGGGGTGCGACGGCGAGCGTATCGGGCGACCGGCGATGGCAGATCGACAAAGATCCCACGAAGGACGACGGGGACACCTCGGTGGCCACCTCGCCGCATCAGGCGAAGAGACCACGATAAACCTCTTTTGGTCCATTGGCTCCTCGAGCTCCCCGGCACACGGGCAGAGGTTGAGGATGGAGGCGGCGGCGATGGTTTCAAGCGAGGGAGGGGTGGTGTGTGTCTTTGTGAGCGGAGGTTTTGGGGGTGTGTGTGGAGGGGGGGCAAGGTGGTGTTTGAGGAAATACCGCAGAAAGTGAAAATTTTACTAGGCAGGAGTAAAATGCCGGGCTACTGAAAATTTGGATCAAGGGCGGGCAGATATTTTTGAGATTGCAAGGCATGCAGAGGCGGGAGTAAAATGAGGGGCTACTGAAAATTTGGGTCAAGGGTGGGCAGATTGCGAGGGATGCAGAGGCGAGACTAACAAGGCGAAGCTACTGAAAATTTGAATCAAGGAATTGAAGCGGAGTGGGAGTAACAGACTTCGTACACGGTCCACACATACTAATCGTGTGCTATCAAACATAAAAACCCTCCAGGCGGTAGATATTTTCGAGATTACGAGGCAGTAGATATTTTCGAGAGCGGGAGGTAAGCATCATGGAGCCCAATCTACTGTGCTGATGTGAGTGACTGCAGGGGCACGTGCGTGGCACACGGGTAGTCTGGATGAACCGTGTATGTTGTGTCCCCAATCACGGACGATTTCTGCATCCAACTCGTGTGATGTTTATAAATTTGGCAAAAAGAATAACCCGAGAAAGGTTCAGAACACGAACACACTTGCATGTGACCAAATATATCTATGAGAAGGGTGGTTTGATGTTCGAATACCCAATGCACAACTTTGATGTGGCACCTGTCGCACAAAAGCACAGTATTCCTAGTCAGCCACCCCTATGAACCCCACTTCATGTCGGCGGTAAGGGAATCCTAGCTACCAATGCATGCCCCCAAATAGCTAGGTCTGAAATCTCACCCTACCGTAACACAAAACCTATAGGAGTCCATCATATATATAGTCAAACTTCCCCTTTCGCTTTCCGACAAAGGTGGACCATGTGCCGACCCAAAAATGTGTGTTTCGTGGCGCGAGATGGGTGAGACCACATACGAACCACCTGCGGGTGGCCCTACTATATGTATGAAAAGGGTGTGGTGTGATATTTAACTACCATTCACAACTTTGATGTGGCACATGTGCCTCGCAAATTAACCGTACTTCCCCGACTTCACGGAGGTTGCAGGTAGTGCGAAGTAGCCCCCCCCTCACACACACATGTTGTGGGGAGGGCATCTCACCAAGACGTACTGTAACATGGACCAAGCAGAATCAAACTTGGTCGTACAACCTCTCCCGCTCGTAGTTGGTCAAAGTGATGGACATCCACATGGCCCCGCAAAATGGGCTAGCTTGTCGCTGATAACCTTGTGAGGGAGTATTGTATGAAGACAAACCCGCTCTGTGCATGTGGCCCAAGTATGTATATGGAAGTGGTATGTGTGGTGTTTGAATACCCAATGCGCAAATTTGATGTGGCACCATGCTTTGGAACCGTAAAATCCCCACACTGAGCGAGGGTTCACGACACGTAGCATGCACTCAAACCTAATTAGGCTTGGAGGGATGGCAGTTTTGCCCATGGGTGTGGGTACCCGCGGGTACCCTACCCGAAAACAATGGGTATGGGCAAGACTTGAAGAGATTTTCTACCCACGGGTAATGGGTACCCATACCCGCAAAATATACGGGTAGGGCATGGGTAAGAAATTGTGCCCATGGGTAACCCAATGGATACCCAGAAAAAATTTATAAAGGAAAATAACTCCTATAACATGTGGGGTTAATATCCAACTCATATGGTCCAACCCTAAATCTCGTATTCCGCATAGCTCATAGGCTCATAATCACCTGCTCGCCACTCCTCATACGTCCTATGTGACTCCTCAAAAAGATGAAATATCGACTCTTCGCTACCAGACTCTTGTCGAACACTCGATCCAGTGATCCCCAATTCCCACCACCGCCTTCCATTACGTCGGCCTTCCACCAACTACTGCTCATACTCCCTTGATGCCTCCAAGAGGCCACCCACTGGAGGAGGCCACATACATGCTATACTACTCTACCATGATCACTTGAATTTTGAACTCATTTCTCTACCTCTTAAGAATTTGAATGCTATATATTGTACCCAATGGATACCCATTGGGTATAGGATACCCGATGGGTATGGGCATGGGTGTCAGTTTATACCCATGGGTATTGAAGTGGGTGGGTATAAAAAGTTTTTATGGGTATGGGTTTGGGTAGAAGGAGGTTGTACCCGCCCATACCCTACCCATTGCCATCCCTTAGGTCACCTACTTTACGGTAACTCGAAGCAAAGAATAAGAATCCACCCTGGTAACCTTTCTCGTCATTGGTCGAAATGATAGACGTCCACACGGGCCCATGAATATATATAGGCTTGCCGCCCATAACCAAGCGAGTGAGAGTGTGTCCAAAGACAACCATTGCATGCGTGTGTCCGGAACATATTTACGGGTGTGTGTGATGCATGCATATGTGTTGAATACCCGGCTCAATGCACAACATTGATGTGGTGCATGCATTGAAAATCGCAGAGGTCCCCACATAGAGCAAGAGGTTCATGACGTGTCGTGTGCTCGCCCCCCCCTTTGATCCAGATATGAGTGAGCATGACTTATTATTGTTGACACCACCCTTGAGGTGAATACGTTGGGAGGCGAACCTATAAGCCCCTATCTTTCTGTGTGTCCGGTTGAAACTTTTTGCTCATGGGTATACGGTGACTGTTAGCAATCATGGAATATTAAATGATGGTTGAGTATGTGGACTTGCCAAAAGGCTCCGATATAAGACCCTTCCAGAAAAGATGATGAATTGTAGTTGCAAAGTTGACTGAGAACATATTTTGTTGGTTTTCAATAGAGTTTATGCTTTTACTTCGATGTTGTGATGAATTGTTACTTGCTCATGAGAAGTTATGTGATAAAGTTATGTCTGTATTTTGTTTTTATCGACACCTCTCTCTCTAAGCATGTGGACATGTTTTTCGACATCGGTTTTTCGCTTGAGGGCAAGCAAGGTCTAAGCTCGGGGGAGTTGATATGTCCATTTTGCATCATGTTTTCCTATTGTTATTTATAATTCTTTTATGCATAATAATTCTTTATGGAGTAATTGTAATGTCTTTTCTCTCATAATATACAAGGTTTACACAAAAGAGGGAGAATACCGGCAGCTGGTATTCTAGACCTGAAAAAGCTACGTCAGAGATACCTATTATATACATCTCCAAACAAGCTGAAAATTTACGGAGAATTATTTTGGAATATGTGAAGAATACTAGAGAAAATAACTACCGGAGGGGGGCACCTAGTGACCACAAGACACCAGGGTGCGCCAGGCCCCCAGGCGCGCCCTGGTGGGTTGTGGCCAGCCCGACCCATCTCCGGTGCCCATCTTCTAGTATATAAGTCATTTTGACCTAGAAAAAATAAGGAGAGGACTTTTGGGACTGAGCGTCGCCGTCTTGAGGCGGAACTTGGGCAAGAGCACTTTTGCCCTCCGGCGAAGCGACTTCGCGAGGGGAACTTCCCTCCCGGAGGGGGAAATCAAAGCCATCGTCATCACCAACAACCCTCTCATCTTTGGGAGGGCAATCTCCATCAACATCCTCAATAGCACCAACTCCTCTCAAACCCTAGTTCATCTCTTGTGTTCAATCTTTGTATCAGAACCTCAGATTGGTACCTGTGGTGACTAGTAGTGTTGATTACATCTTGTAATTGGTTACTATATGGTTTATTTGGTGCAAGATTATATGCTCAGCTCCATTATGCTATTTAATACCCCTCTGATCTTGAGCATGAATGTCATTTGTGAGTAGTTACTTTTGTTCTTGAGGTCACGGGAGAAGTCGTGTTGCAAGTAATCATGTGAGCTTGATATGTGTTTGATGTTTTGATGATATGTATGTTGTGATTCCCTTAGTGGTGTCATGTGAACGTCGACTACATGGCACTCCACAATATTTGGGCCTAAGGGAATGCATCGTGGAGTAATTATTAGATGATGGGTTGCTAGAGTGACAGAAGCTTAAACCCTAGTTTATGTGTTACTTCGTAAGGGACCGATTTGGATCCAAATGTTTAATGCTATAGTTAGATTTTATCTTAATACTTTTCTCATAGTTGCGGATGCTTGCGAGGGGGTTAATCATAAGTGGGAGGCTTGTTCAAATAAGAACAGCACCCAAGCACCAGTCCACCCACATATCAAATTATCAAAGTAGCGAAAGCGAACGCAAATCAAACCAACATGATGAAAGTGACTTGATGAAATTCACGTGTGCCCACAAGAACACTTTGCTTATTATAAGAGACCGTTTTGGCATGTCCCTTGCCAGAAAAGGATTGGGCTACCTTGCTGCACTTTATTTACCGATACTGTTACTTGTCCGTTACAAATTATCTTGCTATCAAACAACCTGTTACCGACTATTTCAGTGCTTGCAGAAAATACCTTGTTTAAAACCTCTTATCATTTCCTTCATCTCCTCGTTGGGTTCGACACTCTTACTTATTGAAAGGACTACGTTTGACCCCCTATACTTGTGGGTCATCATAGCCCGGAGCCTCCCCAAACCACCGAAACACATCCAGGGATGCACGCCTTCCTCCTCCTCGTCTAGGTGGAGTCCCGCAAGCTGGATCGTCGTGGAACCTCGCCATCGTCCTATTCTTCTCCGGCTTCGACCACCACTCTGTGCCATCGATCCACCGCGACCGCTGCCTCCCCGCCTCCGTCGAGCCATCGCCGCACCCTCTGTGAAGCCCTTCGTCGACCCCTCTATTCCCCCTTCCGCCTCCCCGCCGTAGACGCTGCCTTAAGTGCCCGCGCCCTCCTAGTCGCGCCCTCTCACCGATGACTGCACCATACCTTGCCTCCGTGCACGCCTGCCCGCACCTCGCGTGGCCGCATGCACCTGGCCGCTGTTGGTGTCAAAACCGGCGGATCTCGGGTAGGGGTCCCGAACTGTGCGTCAAGGATTGATGGTAACAGGAGACAGGGGCCATGATGTTTACCCAGGTTCGGGCCCTCTCTATGGAGGTAATACCCTACGTCCTGCTTGATTGATATTGATGAGTATGAGTGTTACAAGAGTTGATCTACCACGAGATCGAGAGGGCTAAACCCTAGAAGCCTAGCCTATATGACTATGGTAATGAATATATCCTTTCCGGACTAACCCCTCCGGTTTATATAGACACCGGGGGGATCTAGGGTTTACATAGGGTCGGTTACATAAGAAGGAATCTTCATAATCGGTTGCCAAGCTTGTCTTCAACACCAAGGAGAGTCCAATCCGGACACAGGTACAATCTTCGACCTTCATATCTTCACAGTCCATCAGTCCGACCCATGGATAACAGGCCGGACGCCCGAGGACCCCTTAGTCCAGGACTCCCTCAGTAGCCCCTGAACCTGGGTTCAATGACGAGGAGTCCAGCACGCTGCTTGTCTTCGGCATTGCAAGGCGGGTTCCCCCTTCTGAACTCCTAGTTAATCTTCAGATGTAATGATTGTATCCGGGCTTGTATGCACAACCGTAGAGGATATAATATTTCATGGGTTCAACCCACCGACCACTTTTTGGTAATATGACCCCACGCCTGCCCGGCCTTTGCTTGCGAACCGTTTTAGCTGGCCCGTCACCCCACGTCCCAGGACGTGGCCTTATTGGCGCATCTTATCCAAACGGAGATCGTGCCTCCCTTTTTTAGGGGATTCCTGTCGACCCGCACGTGGGCAACCCAACCGTCGCTTGGGCACAACTCCTTGGAAACAAGCAAGTTTTTGAGGCCCGAGAGGAGACGTTTGATATTTGCAACCTTTATATAGGGGTACAAACCCGTCTTTTTCTTCCACGCTTGCCTCTTCCTCAACCCCTGCTACCCCGAGTTCCAACACCCAGGTTACGGTCGCCACCAGCCCCAATCATGTCTGGATCTAGCCGTCAAGGCCGGTGGGTAGCTTCTCTATTACGGAGGAAGATATCGCAAAGCTTCGGGCGGCGAGGTACCTGACTCCTGAAATCCATCATCGGCTTCCTGCCGAGGGGCAGGTTATTCCCACCCCCAGATCCGGCAAGAGGGTCGTGTTCGTGTCCCACTTACTCCACGGGTTAGGGTTTGCACTTAACCCCTTCGTCCGAGGGCTCATGTTCTATTACGGGCTTGACTTCCACGATTTGGCCCCGGACTCTATTCTTCTTATCTTGATGTTTATTGTTACGTGCGAAGCCCTCGTCTGAACTCCTCCGCATTTCGGCTTGTGGCTCAAGACCTTTGATGTAAAGCCGCGAGTGGTAGAGGGGGAGTAGGCCAAGTGCGGCGGCGCTACAGTGAGCAAGCTTGCTAGCGCCGTTTGGCTGAAAGGATCCTTCGCCAAATCTTCCGATCTGTGGCAGCAGGGGTGGTTCTATATGACCGAGCCCCGCAGCTCCAAGTGGGCGACCGCGCCCGCATTTCGACCCAGCCCTCCAACTCAACTTGCATCATGGATTAATAAGGGGCTAGACTGGGGATTAACGAATGATGTGCGAACTCTGCAAAGTCGCATCTGAAGCCTCATTGAGAGGGACATAGACGTAGCCAGCGTTCGTTCATATAATGCTAGTTCGTCAGACCCTGCCGTGCCAGCAACGGCCTCTCCGCCTATGGGAGTTCAATCCAGAAGGGCCACAGACTCTTCAGAACTTCTTCGGCACAACACATGAAGGAATGTGGAGATTAGTCTTCGGGAAACGAAGGCAATGGCCGGACACCACCGAAGATGTCGGCCTTGACTGCAACCATTCGGACACCCCAATAAGTACTCGTTTACCAAATACTTCATAATCAGATACCCAGTGGCAAGATACCAACAATATCATCCTTTTTCAAGGCTGTATAAAGAAGGTGGAATTGATTAGGTGTCCGGCTCCCCTTCCCGAGGACTCAGCTACTCCTGTGTTGACAAGGATGCTGGCCTCGGTGCCATACCAGGCACCGATAGGGGAGGGCGAAAAGATCCAAGATGACCTTGGTTCCGGAGGTAAGTCGGACACTGAATCTGGACAAATCGACCTTTCCTCGCCCGAAGACGGAGGCGGAAAAGGACCCAGTATCCCTTCTCCGAACAGGAGGAAAAGGGCCGCCTCCGAAGATGGGGAGGGGCGATCTCCCAAGAAGGGCAAGATGCCACCGTCGACCGGCTTGGGTTTGGAAAGCGATGCCGTTGAGCAGCTCCAACAAGGGGACAAGCCCTCGACCTAACCATAAGAGAATTCGGAGTACTTTGATAGTGTTCCGCTCCATTATTGTTACCAAAGATACACGTAACACATTTATGCATTTTTACAGGTCGGCACAGGATTGTTCGGGGCGATCCTCTTCTTCGGGGAGTCTCCTCCCAGAGATGATGGAGAGCGAGACGCCTCCTCCGGCCTCCTCGCCCATAAGGCGGATGACTCTGAAGTGTCATCGCGGAGGGCCCCTTTAAACCGGGGGGCAGAAGAGGCAGTGCCCAAAGGTGGATCTCCGACCATCCGGGATTCTAGGGCTGATGATAACCGAAGCCCCGGCCTCTCTGGTTCACAGCCGCCAGAGATTTTGAAGACGGGTGAGCCAATTACTTCAAAGGATGATTGTGCTTTTGGGGCAGCCTCGGGGAACCCGGAGACTCCGGATATATTGCGGGACATGTTGCGGAAAGCATCTGTCTCGGGGGAACAACGTACCTTGATGGGTACAGTGATTGAGAAGATTTCGTCCGCGAAGAGCGGATTAAATGAAGCCTTCATGAGCCTACTGAAGGGCTTCGAGGTTTGCAACCTAATGTTTTTAGCTATGTTTCATTTACAAAGATGCGCCTGTGTATAGGTAGTAGTCCCTAATACTCGGGTTGGCTTCCGCTGGGAAGCAAAACGGAGGATCAAAAAGGACTGTTTGAGGACTAACCTGATCAACTCTTAACACAGGCTTCTTCTCTCTTGGCCGCTTCCCAGACTATGGAAATTGCCGATTTGCAGCGGAAGCTTGATGTGGCAGGGGATGATCTTGCTTTAATCAATATGCGTCTTGACGAGTCGCAAGGTATGTATTCGGGGCAATCCTCGTACATTTTTGTGGTATAAGCATGATGCTGAAATTTTGGCTGCAGATGGTGCTGCCGCCGTTGAAGTTCTTCGAGCGGAGCTGGCCCGGGCCAAGGAGCAGGCCTGGCGTAGCAATGCTGCTGCCGAAAAGGCATCGGCTGAATTAAAAGCCGAACGAGCTGCACGGCGCCAAGATGAGGAGAACATATCCACGATGACGCTCGAGCTGGAGAATGCTACCGGCCGCTGTGAATTTCTGGAAAAGGAGAGTGAAGCCTTAACGGTTGATCTGGAGAAGGCCTTACAAGAGGCGAGAGGAGCGTGGTCGGAATGCAGAGCGGCCCGTGAGGAGGTTCGACAGGCGAGGGAGATTGCGGCTGGAAAGCCCTTTCTGCTGCAAACTAAGTTCGGCGACCCGAACTATGCCCAGCTCAACCAAGTATGGAGTTATCCGGACGAGTTCTTGGACTTTCCGAAGAGTTCTACTGATGCGGCGCAGTATTACCAAGCGCGAGATGGATATGCAACAGAGAAGCTTTTTTGGTCGCAGTTTGGTGCATCCAAGCGCCCTTTGCTGCTCAATGAACAAATGTCCCAATGGGCCGAACTTCATAGGATGTCCGGCGCTGCCATGAAGGACGTCGTAGTTCGGTTGTGGCCAACCGAGCCTATTCCGAATAGCTATTTCGGTTTAGTGCAAAGGCTTGTTGATGTGGTGCCGCGTATCGACGCTGTGAAGCAGTCAACGTGCATTGAGGGTGCACGGATGGCTTTTGCCTGAGTCAAGACGTTCTGGGGGAAGATGAAGGCCATCGATGTTGCGACGAAGGGTCCACCCAAAGGCAAGGGTCGTCCAGAACCGGAGCATTATTTTGAAGACGTCCTAGAGGCCGCCCGCTTTGTAGAGGGTCAGTGCTCAAAAGACATAATGTTCGAGTGAGGTGTATGAAAATTGTAACAAACACTTTTATAGTTAATCTATTTATGTTTTGCTTGAAAGCTTGAATTCCTCATGTGCAGCCGTTTTGATATAATCTGAAAGTTTTCCAGTCGTCGGCTTTAGCCCCCTCGTAGGAAGTACAGGGGTGTTCGGAAAAGCATTTAATCACTCTTTATCCAATGTCTTGGTCCATTAAGGAGGTGATAATGCAGCGAACCAGGCAATCAGACTATAAGGCGTTAACACTTTCACTTAGCCATAGGAGTTTTATGGTGGGGCTACGACATAGCCCCTGGTATGTATGCGGCGTATGGTGCCTTACATTTTTGATCTGAAAAAGACCCCTCGTGTGACACGGAGAATCGCGAAAGATTCCAATAAGTCGTCAAGTGGTTGACCAGCTCACGCCGCATCATGACAGTCAGTTTTCGGCTTTCTCTACTGAGGTGCTCGTCTGGTTTAGACCAGGGCACAATCGCAGTAGTTCTCCCTTTACCACCCTAGCCGATAGAGCGGAACGTAGGGTAGCAAGCACAGGAGCCGGGCAACCCAACTATTGACCCAAGATAATGATTCGGAGCCGATGCATATAAGGCCAAACTTGCGACGCCGAAGTATGCTATGGAGTTGTTCGGACTTTTTACTGGCAACTCATTTGTTCCCACACCGAGCCCCTGGCAGGTTAGGCTAAGGAATTTCTGTGAAATAACCGTAGGAGCCATATTTGTCAGGAAAACCATACGGATGATTAGTTCGGATATTGTTTAGTGGTAACTGAGCGATATGCCGATGATTATTTATGATATATGTATATAAAAGCCACCCCGTGTGATTTGACATGCTCGGGGTTGGAGGCGGAGGAACAAGCATAGTACAGGCTCGAAAAATAGAGAGTGGGGTCTACAAAAAGTTATTTTGGACCTCCTGTCGCACGTCTGCGTCGCCAGTCCTTGGTGGGGGGAATCCTTGATGGACATAGCCCCTTAGGTGGGTGTACGGATCCGGACTCCGATAGAGCCAATTTCCGATTTTTATGCTGTCCGTCACCTATTTTTTAAAGGGTATCGAAAGAAGAGATAAAAAGAAAATAAATAATTATATGTAGAAAAAAGTTACTGGAGAGCTCGCAGGCTTGTCCGTATTGTGCTTTCGCCGATGCCCATGGTATCTTGAGTGCGTAATGATGTACGCGCGGTACAAACTTTGTAGGTGTACGGAGTGGGCGGCGGAAGCCGTGTTGCTATTCCCGTTCTAGGGGTAGTTGATCCTCGGGTGGAGGCTGCTTTAGATCCCCGGTTTTTTGTTGGTGAACCTTTCCGTCATCCCTGTCGCTTGGCGGCTTCCTTCCCCTGTGTTTGGCGTTGAGCTTGTCGGCCTGTTTAAAGACCCAACAGTTTCTGTTGGTATGATTAGCTGGTTTATTGGGGTGGCCATGAATCTGGCAGGGTCCAATATCCTATCCAGGTTCGATGGTTCGTCTTGATTCGCCTTGGATGGCTTCTTCCACTGACCGGGCTTGGGGTTACTGAATCCGGCGTTGACCGCTGTGTCGCCTGATCTTTCATTGTCATTGTGACAGTTGTTTCTGCTTTCTCGTGGCTTGCCGTTGGTGTCTCGGATTTCGGAGGTGCCCTGGTTGCTGGCGCTATTGCTTCTACGAGCGAGCCAGCTGTCTTCTCCCGCGCAAAAGCAAGTCATCAGAGCAATGAGAGCTGCCATGGATTTAGGTCCTTCTTGGCCGAGGTGGCATGCAAGCCATTCATCCCGGACGCTGTGTCTGAAAGCCGCGAGGGCTTCCGCGTCCGGACAGTCGACGATTTGGTTCTTTTTGACTAAGAATCGGGTCCAGAGCTCCCTGGCTGATTCGCCGGGCTGTTGGACGATGTGACTTAGGTCATCGGCGTCTGGTGGCCGGACATGTGTTCCTCAGAAGTTATCGAGGAAGGCCTCTTCCAAGTCCTTCCAGCTACCTATGGAATTTTCAGGCAGGCTGTTTAACCAGTACCTAGCTAGTCCTTTTAGTTTTAGTGGGAGGTATTTGATGGCGTGGAGGTCGTCTCCATGGGCCATATGGGTGTGGAGGATGAAATCTTCTATCCATACGGCGGGATCGGTTGTCTCGTTGTATGATTCAATATTGATGGGTTTGAATCCTTCGGGGAATTCATGATCCATTACTTCATCAGTGAAGCAAAGCGGGTGTGCGGCACCTCTGTGTTGGGCCACACTGCGGCGTAACTCCGAAGGAGTCCCATTGTGGTTTTCGGCCTGGTCGCGGCGAGGTGTGACACATCCGAATAGGTAGCCATCATCGCGTGTTGAAGCATGTTTTCGTGATCCGCTCCCTCAGCAGGTTGTCTTGCGCTTCCTGCTCTATTGTCCCAGTCCCTCTGCAAGTTGTCTGGGTAATCGTGGCCTGCGTTGTTCTTGCCTTTATGGCGAGGTGGGGCAGTCTGGTGTTTGGCTTGAGTTGCCTCTTTATCCGGATGGAGTTGCCGGCGACTTGTCGTGTTGTGTGACGATGGTATGGGCTCCAACGCCCCATCATCGGACTGGTAGAGCGATATGTGCTTTGCGTAGCTTTTGGCTGGGCTACTAAGGTTGTATTCTTCGGCGACCAGGACTTCGGTCCATCTGTCATTGAGTAGGTCTTGGTCAGCTTGAAGCTGCTGTTGCTTCTTTTTTAGGCTCCTTGCCGTAGCTATCAGCCTACGCTTGAAGCGCTCCTGTTTGAGGGGCTCTTCGGGGAAGATGAAGTCTTCGTCCCCGAGGCTTTCCTCATCTTCGGAGAGTGGTAAGTAGTTGTTGTCCTTCGAACCGTCGCTGGGCAGGGCCTTTTTGTCAGGGCTGGCTTGCCCGTTTTTCTGTTCCTCCTGCTCGAATGTTTCTCCCTCAGGGTCTTCATTGCTTTCGGCGCCGTCCGGAGTACTATTTTCTCCAGTGCCATTGTCGTTGTGGTGTGACTTGGGGCAGCGTTTGGGGTGCCAGAATTTAGACCGTGACTCAGGAATTTTAACTGGATCTCCCTTGTCTTTGCCGCGAGGCTTTTTAAGTGTATCGATCATGTACATGTCATGTGAAGGGGTGGTCGTCTTGCGCCTGGTGACTGGCGGGTCTTGGCCTTCCTCCTTATCTGCATCATCATCTGTACCGTCAATGTCTACGGAGCCAGGAGTGGGCATGTCAGTTAAGTCCTCAACAATGGCTATGAAGTGGGTGGCGGGTGGGAAACAAAATTCTCCGTCGTCAGCCCCTAGTTCGAACCGGACATAGTTCAGCTGCGAGTCTCCCGTGAATGACAGGTTCTTTAAAGGGTTTAGCACATCGCCCAAAGGTGAGTACTGAAAAATGTCTGCGGCACTGAATTCGTAGATCGATAACCGATCTAGCTCGGTGTCCGCAGGCATATATGGTCCGGAATTTATAGCCGGAGACGAATCCAGAGTTCCATTGACGCATGTATTGCGAGGTGCCGAGTCCGTGTGCGGCTCCAACACCGCGGACTCTATGGCTTCGGATGGCACGATCTGCTCCGGTTCTAAGGCCGTTGCAGCAACAGGGACCATCTCCTGGATGTGATCCGATGACAGATTTAAGTCATGTTCATCGGAGCGAGGGCGAGCGATCGGTGCGGTCTCAAATCCGTTGAAGATCAAGTCTCCACGGATATCCGCAACATAATTCAAGCTCCCAAATCTGACCTGGTGGCCAGGGGCGTAGCTATCGACCTGCTCCAGATGGCCAAGCGAGTTGGCCCGCAGTACGAAGCCGCCAAACACGAAAATCTGTCTGGGAAGGAAGGTTTCTCCTTGGACAGCGTCTCTATAGACGATTGAAGGGGCCATCGAACCTTTCGTCGACGGCACAGTGGAACTCTCAATGAAAGCACCAATGTCGGTGTCAAAACCGGCAGACCTTGGGTAGGGGGTCCCGAACTGTGCGTCAAGGATCGATGGTAACAGGAGACAGGGGATACGATGTTTACCCAGGTTCGGGCCCTCTCTATGGAGGTAATACCCTACGTCCTGCTTGATTGATATTGATGAGTATGAGTGTTACAAGAGTTGATCTACCACGAGATCGAGATGGCTAAACCCTAGAAGCCTAGCCTATATGACTATGGTAATGAATATATCCTTTCCGGACTAACCCCTCCGGTTTATATAGACACCGGGGGGGGGGGTCTAGGGTTTACATAGGGTCGGTTACATAAGAAGGAATCTTCATAATCGGTTGCCAAGCTTGCCTTCCGCGCTAAGGAGAGTCCAATCCGGACACAGGTACAGTCTTCGGCCTTCATATCTTCACAACCCATCAGTCCGGCCCATAGATAACAGGCCGAACGCCCGAGGACCCCTTAGTCCAGGACTCCCTCAGCCGCGTCGGCCACCCCGACCACATCTCGTTGCTGCCGTTGCGCCCGCTGCTGCACTCCATCCCCCGTCACTAGGTCACCTCTGCCCGCCCCACGCTGGCGTCGGTGTTCCACGACCCGCGTGCTCGCATGCAGCTGCACGTCGCCTCCCTGCTGCCGCTACTGCCGCTGATATGCGCTCTGGTGCTGCTAGTCACCGTAGCTCACCTCGCCGACGCACGTGCCCCCCGCTGCTCCTGCCTTCCCCCGCGCGCCCCCACAGCCGCCCCACTTGCACCTAATGCGATAAAGGGGTTGTCAATCTCTTCACGGTCACTTCCAAGGATGAGATCTGATAGAGATAGATATAAAAGATTACTAAAACGTAAAACAAAGAAAAAACAAATAAATTGCAGCGAGGTAATTTTTGGTTTTTTGGTTTATAGATCTGAAAATATATGATGGAAAATAGACCCGGGGGCCATAGGTTTCACTAGAGGCTTCTCTCTTGAAAGAAAATAATACGGTGGGTGAACAAATTACTGTCGAGCAATTGATAAAAAAGCGCAAAGTTATGACGATATCCAAGGCAATGATCATGAATATAGGCATCACGTCCGTGTCAAGTAGACCGACTCCTGCCTGCATCTACTAGTATTACTCCACAAATTGATGGCTATCCAGCATGCATCTAGAGTATTAACTTCATAAGAACGGATTAACGCCATAAGTAAGATGACATGATGTAGAGGGATAAACTCAAGCAATATGATGAAAACCCCATCTTCTTACCCTTGATGGAAACACTACAATACGTGCCTCGCTACCTGATGTCTACTACACAACCTTCTTCTTGTAGACGTTGTTGGGCCTCCAAGTGCAGAGGTTTGTAGGACAGTAGCAAATTTCCCTCAAGTGGATGACCTAAGGGTTATCAATCCGTGGGAGGCATAGGATGAAGATGGTCTCTCCCAAACAACCCCGCAACCAAATAGAAAAGAGTCTCTTGTGTCCCCAACACACACAATACAAATGGTAAATTGTATAGGTGCACTAGTTCAGCGAAGAGATGGTGATACAAGTGCAATATGGATGGTAGATATAAGTTTTTGTAATCTGAAAATATAAAAACAGCAAGGTAACTAATGATAAAAGTGAGCACAAACGGTATTGCAATGCTTCAAAACAAGGCCTAAGGTTCATACTTTCACTAGTGCAAGTTCTCTCAATAACAATAACATAATTGGATCATATAACAATCCCTCAACATGCAACAAAAAGTCACTCCAAAGTCACTAATAGCGGAGAACAAATGAAGAGATTATTGTACGGTACGAAACCACCTCAAAGTTATTCTTTCTGATCAATCCATTGGGCTATTCCTATAAGTGTCACAAACAGCCCTAGAGTTCGTAGTAAAATAACACCTTAAGACACAAATCAACCAAAACCCTAATGTCACCTAGATACTCCAATGTCACCTCAAGTATCCGCGGGTATGATTATATAATATGCATCACACAATCTCTGATTCATCTATTCAACCAACACAAAGAACTTCAAAGAGTGCCCCAAAGTTTCTACCAAAGAGTCAAGACGAAAACGTGTGCCAACCCCTACGCATAAGTTCACAAGGTCACAAAACTCGCAAGTTGATCACCAAAACATACATCAAATGGATCACGTGAATATCCCATTGTCACCACAGATAAGCACATGCAAGACATACATCAAGTGTTCTCAAATCCTTAAAGAATCAATCCGATAAGATAACTTCAAAGGGAAAACTCAATTCATCACAAGGAGGTAGAGGGGGAGAAACATCATAAGATCCAACTGTAATAGCAAAGCTCGCGGTACATCAAGATCGTGCCAAATCAAGAACACGAGAGAGAGAGAGAGATCAAACACATAGCTACTGCTATATACCCTCAGCCCCGAGGGTGAACTACTCCCTCCTCGTCATGGAGAGCGTCGGGATAATGAAGATGGCCACCGGTGATGGATCCCCCCTCCGGCAGGGTGCCGGAACAGGGTCCCGATTGGTTTTTGGTGGCTATAGAGGCTTGCGGTGGCGGAACTCCCGATCTAGGTTTATTTTTGGGGGTTTCTGTATTTATAGGAATTTTTGGCATCGGTCTCACGTTAGGGGGGGTCTCTAAGTCATCCACGAGATATGGGCACGAGCCCAGGGGGTAGGGCGCGCCCTCCTCCCTCGTGGATGGCTCGGGACCAATGAAAAAAATAGCGCGCTATAGAAAAATAACACCGACCTCGAAATATGCTATTAGCATGCTATATCGCGCTATAGCATGCTATTAGCGAGATATTGTACACCGATATATTTAGCGAGATAATTCTCAATACGCTATAGCGTGCTATTAGCGACACTATAGCGCGCTATTTTTTTCAGTGCTCGGGACTCTTCTGGTCCAACTCTTTTACTTCGGGGGCTTCTTTTGGTCCATAAAAAATCATCAAAAATTGGCATGTCAATTGGACTCCGTTTGGTATTCCTTTTCCGTAAAACTCAAAAACAAGGAAAAAAACTGAAACTGGCACTGGGCTCTAGGTTAATAGGTTAGTCCCAAAAATCATATAAAATAGCATATAAATGCATATAAAACATCCAAGATGGATAATATAATAGCATGGAACAATAAAAAATTATAGATATGTTGGAGACGTATCAAGCATCCCCAAGCTTAATTCCTGTTCGTCCTCGAGTAGGTAAATGATAAAAAAGACTTTTTGATGTGGAATGCTACCTAACATATTTATCAATATAATCTTCTTTATTGTGGCAAGAATATTCAGATCCATAAGATTCAAAACAAAAGTTTAATATTGACATAAAAACAATAATACTTTAAGCATACTAACAAAGCAATCATGTATTCTCAATATAACATGGCCAAAGAAAGCTTATCCCTACAAAATCATATAGTCTGGCTATGCTCCATCTTCATCACACAAAATACTCTAATCATGCACAACCCCGATGACAAGCCAAGCAATTGTTTCATACTTTTGATGTTCTCAAACCTTTTCAACTTTCACGCAATACATGAGCGTGAGCAATGGACATAGCACTATAGGTGGAATAGAAGGTGGTTGTGGAGAAGACAAAAAGAAGGAGATAGTCTCACATCAACTAGGCGTATCAATGGGCTATGGAGATGCCCATCAATAGATATCAATGTGAGTGAGTAGGGATTGCCATGCAATGGATGCACTAGAGCTATAAGTGTATGAAAGCTCAAAAAGAAAACTAAGTGGGTGCGCATCCAACTTGCTTGCTCATGAAGACCTAGGGCATTTGAGGAAGCCCATCATTGGAATATACAAGCCAAGTTCTATAATGAAAAATTCCCACTAGTATATGAAAGTGACAACATAGCAGACTCTCTATCATGAAGATCATGGTGCTACTTTGAAGCACAAGTGTGGCAAAAGGATAGTAGCATTGCCCCTTATCTCTTTTTCTCTCATTTTTGTTTTGTTTTTTTGGGCCTCCTCTTTTTTTGGCCTTTCTCTTTTTTTCCTCACATGGGACAATGCTCTAATAATGAAGATCATCACACTTTTATTTACTTACAACTCTTACAACTCGATACTTAGAACAAAATATGACTCTATATGAATGCCTCCGGCGGTGTACCGGAATGTGCAATGACTCAAGAGTGACATGTATGAAAGAATTATGAAAGGTGGCTTTGCCACAAATATGATGTCAACTACATGATTATGCAAAGCAATATGACAATGATGAAGCGTGTCATAATAAACGAAACGACGGAAAGTTGCATGGCAATATATCTCGGAATGGCTATGGAAATGCCATAATAGGTAGGTATGGTGGCTGTTTTGAGGAAGGTATATGGTGGGTTTATGGTACCGGCGAAAGTTGCGCGGTACTAGAGAGGCTAGCAATGGTGGAAGGATGAGAGTGCATATAATCCATGGACTCAACATTAGTCATAAAGAACTCACATACTTATTGCAAAAGTCTATTAGCTATCGAAAAAAAGTACTACGCGCATGCTCCTAGGGGGGTAGATTGGTAGGAAAAGACCATCGCTCGTCCCCGACTGCCACTCATAAGGAAGACAATCAAAAAATATCTCATGCTCCAACTTCGTTACATAACGGTTCACCATACGTGCATGCTACGGGACTCACAAACCTTAACACAAGTATTTCTCAAATTCACAACTACTCACTAGCATGACTCTAATATCACCATCTTCATATCTCAAAACAATCATAAGGAATCAAACTTCTCATAGTATTCAATGCACTTTATATGAAAGTTTTTATTATATCCCTCTTGGATGCCCATCATATTAGGACTAAATTCATAATCAAAGAAAATTACCATGTTGTTTAGAGACTCTCAAAATAATATAAGTGAAGCATGAGAGTTCAACAATTTCTTCAAAATAAAACTACCGCCGTGCTCTAAAAATATATAAGTGAAGCACTAGAGCAAATGACAAACTACTCCAAAAGATATAAGTGAAGATCAATGAGTAGTCGAATAATTATGTAACTATGTGAAGACTCCTTCTCATAAATAAAATTTCAGATCTTAAGTACTTTATTTAAAAAGCAAGCAAAACAAAATAAAATTACATTGCAAGGATAGCACATATCATGCGAAGAAGCAAAAACTTAGTCTCAACCGAGGCTAACCGATAATTGTTGATGAAGAACGGTGGGATGCCTACTGGGGCATCCCCAAGCTTAGATGCTCGAGACTTCTTGAAATATTAACTAGGGATGCCTTGGGCATCCCCAGGATTGAGCTTTTGTGTCTCCTTAATTCCTTTCTTATCACGGTTTCCCTAAATCTTAAAACCTTCATCCACACAAAACTCAACAAGAACACGTGAGATAAGTTAGTATAAATCAACACATAAACCTTATCATTCTCCACTGTAGAAAATCACTAAAATTATTATTTGACATTGCATACTAAATGCCTCTTCATATTTAAAACTCCTATCCTCAAATAGAATCCTTAAACAAGCAAACATATGCAAACAATGCAAACATAAGAACAATTTGTCTAAATAGAACAGTCTGTGAAGAATGCAAGAGGAATCATACTTCCCTAACTCCAAAAATTCTAAAAAGTTACCAGACTGTAGACAATTTGTTTTTACTCGTTGTTTAAAAATTTCAAGATTTTATCATGTTCTGACTATTCACAAATATTCAAAACATAACAACAAACTTTCTATTTTTAAAACAACAACATATGGACTTGCAAAATAAGCATGGTTAAGGCTATACCTGACCTTTTTATTGAACTAAAAGATGAAAAACATTAGTATAAATTACATCAAGCAAATCCTAATAAAATAAAATGATGCTCCAAGCAAAACTCATATCATGTGGTGAATAAAAATATAGCCTCAAGTAAAGTTACCGATGAACGAAGACGAAAGAGGGGATGCCATCCGGGGCATCCCCAAGCTTAGGCTCTTGGTTGTCCTTGAATATTACCTTGGGATGCCATGGGCATACCCAATCTTAGGCTCTTTCCGCTCCTTATTCCGTAGTCCATCGAATCTTTACCCAAAACTTGAAAACTTCACAACACAAAACTTAACAGAAAACTTGTGAGCTCTGTTAGTATAAGAAAGTAAATCACCACTTAGGTACTGTCAAGACAAGATTCATAATTTTTATCACATGATTCCTATTGTACCATATCATTTCTACAATTTATATTAAGCAATATAAGCCATGGAAACTAGAAAACAAGCAAACTATGCATCGAAAACAGAATCTGTCAAAAACAGAACAGTTTGTAGTGATCTGGTGATTTCGAATACTTCTGTAACTCCAAAAATCCTAATAAATTAGGAAGTCCTATTAAATTTGCTTATTAATCCTCTGCAAAAATAATCAGTATTTTATCGCGCTTCTGTTAAAAATGAAAACTAATATCCTGGGGGCAAAAGTTTCTGTTTTTCAGCAGGACCAAATCAACTATCACCATAGATCATCCGAAAGGTCTTACTTGGCACTTTATTGAAACAAAAGTTATAAAACATGATTACTACAGTAGCTTAATTATGTGAACACACAAAAACAGTAGGTATAAATGTTGGGTTGTCTCCCAACAAGCGCTTTTCTTTAATGCCTTTCTAGCTAGGCATGATGATTTCAATGATGCTCATATAAAAGATATGAATTGAAACATAATGGGAGCATCATGAAGAATATGACTAGCACATTTATGTCTAACCCACTTCCTATGCATAGGGATTTTGTGAGCAAACAACTTATGGGAACAAGAATCAACTAGCATAGGAAAGCAAAACAAGCATAACTTGAAGATTTTAAGCACATGGAGAGGAAACTTGATATTATTGCAATATGTAAAAGCATATGTTCCTCTCTCATAATAATTTTCAGTAGCATTATAAATGAATTCAATAATATAACCATCACAGAAAGCATTCTTTTCATGATTCATAAGCATAGAAAATTTACTACTCTCCACATAAGCAAAATTCTTCTCATTCATAATAGTGGGAGAGAATTCAACAAAATAACTATCATGGGATTGAAAATTGAAATCAAGATGACAAGTCTCATGGTTATCATTATTATTTATAGCATACGTGTCATCACAATAATCATCATAGATAGGAGGCATTCTTTCATCATAGTAAATTTGCTCATCAAAACTTGGGGGACAAAAAATATCATCTTCATCAAACATAGCATGCCCAAGCTTGTGGCTTTGCATATCATTAGCACCATGGATATTCAAAGAATTCATACTAACAACATTGCAATCACGCTCATCATTCAAATATTTAGTGCCAAATATTTTAATGCATTCTTCCTCTAACACTTTGGCACAACTATCGGAATCCTTATTTTCACGAAAGACATTAAAAAGATGAAGCATATGAAGCATCCTCAATTCCATTTTTTTGTAGTTTCATTTTATAAACTAAACTAGTGATAAAACAAGACACTAAAAGATTCAATTGCAAGATCTAAAGATATACCTTCAAGTATTAATCACCCCCGAAACGGCGCCAGAAAAGAGCTTGATGTCTACTACACAACCTTCTTCTTGTAGACGTTGTTGGGCCTCCAAGTGCAGAGGTTTGTAGGACAGTAGCAAATTTCCCTCAAGTGGATGACCTAAGGTTTATCAATCCGTGGGAGGCGTAGGATGAAGACGGTCTCTCCCAAACAACCCTGCAACCAAATAGCAAAGAGTCTCTTGTGTCCCCAACACACCCAATACAATGGTAAATTGTATAGGTGCACTAGTTCGGCGAAGAGATGGTGATACAAGTGCAATATGGATGGTAGATATAGGTTTTTGTAATCTGAAAATATAAAAACAACAAGGTAACTAATGATAAAAGTGAGCACAAATGGTATTGCAATGCTTCGAAACAAGACCTAAGGTTCATACTTTCACTAGTGCAAGTTCTCTCAACAATAATAACATAATTGGATCATATAACAATCCCTCAACATGCAACAAAAAGTCACTCCAAAGTCACTAATAGCGGAGAACAAACGAAGAGATTATTGTAGGGTATGAAACCACCTCAAAGTTATTCTTTCCGATCAATCCATTGGGCTATTCCTATAAGTGTCACAAACAGCCCTAAAGTTTGTAGTAAAATAACACCTTAAGACACAAATCAACCAAAACCCTAATGTCACCTAGATACTCCAATATCACCTCAAGTATCCGCGGGTATGATTATATGATATGCATCACACAATCTCAGATTCATCTATTCAACCAACACAAAGAACTTGAAAGAGTGCCCCAAAGTTTCTACCGGAGAGTCAAGACAAAAACGTGTGCCAACCCTATGCATAAGTTCACAAGGTCACAAAGCTCGCAAGTTGATAGCCAAAACATACATCAAGTGGATCACGTGAATATCCCATTGTCACCACAGATAAGCACATGCAAGACATACATCAAGTGTTCTCAAATCCTTAAAGACTCAATCCAATAAGATAACTTCAAAGGGAAAACTCAATTCATCACAAGGAGATAGAGGGGGAGAAACATCATAAGATCCAACTATAATAGCAAAGCTCGCGGTACATCAAGATCGTGCCAAATCAAGAACACAAGAGAGAGAGAGAGATCAAACACATAGCTACTAGTACATACCCTCAACCCCGAGGGTGAACTACTCCCTCCTCGTCATGGAGAGTGTCGGGATGATGAAGATGGCCACCGGTGATGGACCCCCCCTCCGGTGGGGTGCCGAAACATGGTCCTGATTGGTTTTTGGTGGCTACAGAGGCTTGCAGTGGCGGAACTCCCGATCTAGGTTTCTTTTCAGGGGTTTCTTTATTTATAGGAAATTTTTGGCGTCGGTCTCACGTCAGGGGGTCTCCGAGTCATCCATGAGATAGGGGGCGAGCCCAGGGGGTAGGGCGCGCCCTCCACCCTCGTGGATGGCTCGGGACTCTTCTGGCCCAACTCTTTTACTTCGGGGGCTTCTTTTGGTCCATAAAAAATCATCAAAAATTGGCACATCAATTGGACTCCGTTAGGTATTCCTTTTTCTGTAAAACTCAAAAACAAGGAAAAACATAAACTGGCACTGGGCTCTAGGTTAATAGGTTAGTCCCAAAAAACATATAAAATAGCATATAAAACATCCAAGATGGATAATATAATAGCATGGAACAATGAAAAATTATAGATACGTTGGAGACGTATCACTACCCCTACTATGTCACTGGGTGAGGACACCGCAAGATTGAACCCAGAAGTAAGCACCTCTCCCATTGCAAGAAGAACCAACCTAGTTGGCCAAACTAAACCATTAATTAAAAGAGAAATACAAAGAGTGGACACCATTAAATTCGTATGAAATTGGGAGAGGAATGGAAAACAACATTTAAAACTAAGTTTGGTTTATATGAGTGGTTAGTCATGCCTTTTGGGTTAACTAATGCACCTAGTACTTTCATGAGAACAATGAACGAAGTTTTACGTGCTTTCATTGGACTATTTGTGGTAGTCTATTTTGATGATATACTGATTTATAGAAAATCTTTGGAGGAACATTTGGAACATTTACGTGTTATTTTTATTGCTCTATGTGATGCACGTTTGTTTGGTAACCTTGGAAAGTGCACCTTCTGCACCGACCGAGTATCTTTTGTTGGCTATGTTGTTACTCCACAGGGAATTGAAGTTGATAAAGCCAAGATTGAAGCTATTGAGAGTTGGCCGCAGCCCAAAACGGTCACACAAGTGAGGAGTTTTCTTGGCCTCGCTGGATTCTATAGGCGTTTTGTGAGAGATTTCAGCACAATTGCTGCACCTCTCAATGAGCTTACAAAGAAGGGTGTGCCTTTTGTTTTGGGTACTGCACAGGAAGAAGCCTTCATGGTATTGAAAGATAAGTTGACACATGCTCCTTTACTTCAACTTCCTGATTATAATAAGACTTTTGAGCTTGAATGTGATGCTAGTGGAATTGGATTAGGAGGTGTGTTATTACAAGATGGCAAACCTGTTGCATACTTTTCTGAAAAATTGAGTGGGCCTAGTCTGAATTATTCTACTTATGATAAAGAATCATATGCTCTTGTTCAGACATTAGAAACATGGCAACATTATTTATGGCCCAAAGAATTTGTTATACATTATGATCATGAATCTTTGAAACATATTAAAAGTCAAGCTAAACTGAATCATAGACATGCTAAATGGGTTGAATTCATTGAGACTTTCCCTTATGTCATTAAACACAAGAAGGGTAAATAAAATGTTATTGCTGATGCATTGTCTCGTCGCTATACTTTGCTTTCACAACTTGACTTCAAAATATTTGGTTTGGAGACCATCAAAGATCAATATGTGCAGGATGCTGATTTTAAAGATTTAATGCATAACTGTAAAGAAGGAAGAACGTGGAACAAGTTCGTCATTAATGATGGATTTGTGTTTCATGCTAAAAAGCTGTGCATTCCAGCTAGCTCTGTTCATCTTTTGTTGTTGCAGGAGGCGCATGGAGGAGGATTAATGGGACACTTTGGCGTGAACAAGATGGAGGATATACCTGCTACACATTTGTTTTGGCCAAAGATGAGACGTGATGTTGAGCATTTTGTTGCTCGCTGCACTACATGTCAAAAAGCTAAGCCACGACTAAATCCTCATGTTTTATATATGCCTTTTCCTGTACCTAGTGTTCCTTGGGAGGATATATTGATGGACTTTGTTTTAGGTTTACCTCGAACAAAGAAGGGGAGGGATAGCATATTTGTTGTCATGGATAGGTTCTCGAAAATGGCACACTTTATACCATGTCATAAAAGCGATGATGCTGTTAATATTGCTGATTTGTTCTTTCGTGAAATTATTCGATTGCATGGTGTGCCCAATACTATTGTTTCAGATCATGATACTAAATTTGTTAGCCACTTTTGGAGATGTTTATGGGCTAAGTTGGGGACTAAACTGCTTTTTAGTAATACTTGTCACCCCAAACTGATGGACAAACTGAAGTAGTCAATAGAACAATGTCTACTATTCTTAGGGTTGTTTTGAAGAATAATAAGAAAATGTGGGAAGAATGCTTGCCTCATATTGAATTTTCTTATAATCATTCATTGCATTCTACTACTAAGATGTGCCCTTTTGAAATTGTGTATGGCTTCCTACCTCGTGCACCTATTGATTTGTTGCCTCTTCCATCTTCGAAGAAGGTTAATTTTGATGCTAAAGAACGTGCTAAATTGATTTTAAAAATGCATGAGTTAACTAAGGAAAACATTGAGCGTATGAATGCTAAATATAAACTTGCTGGAGATAAGGGTAGAAAACATGTTGTGTTTGCACCTGGAGATCTTGTTTGGTTACATTTGCGTAAGGATATATTTCCTAATTTGGGCAAATCAAAGCTAATGCCACGTGTTGATGGTCCTTTTAAGGTGTTAGAGAAAATAAATGATAATGCATATAAACTTAAGTTGCCTGCAGATTTTGGGGTTAGTCCCACTTTTAACATTGCAGATTTGAAGCCTTATTTGGGTGAGGAAGATGAGCTTTCTTCGAGGACGACTTCATTTCAAGAAGGGGAGGATGATGAGGACATCAATACCATTGTTACACCCACAGCCCCTGCTACTATACATACTGGACCAATTACTAGAGCTCGCGCACGCCAATTGAATTATTAGGTACTTCATAAATTTTGTCCTGAGGCTATTCTAGGTGCTGCGTCACCTTATTTTTGGGCCAGGCCCATGTAATTTCGAAATACTTGATTATAGGCAGTTTTTAGAGTCCGTATGTGTGGGGAAACAAGAGTTAGGGTTGGTTTCGGACCCCTCCTCCAAGGGCCACGAAATTCTCCCCTCTCTCCTCCATATATACAGCCCTTAGGGCATCGTTTAGACTTTAGGTTTTGTTTAGATTAAAAGTTCGCCATAGCTGCAACTTCACGTACTTCATTTGTGTTCAACGACCAGACCAAGATATCACAGAACCCCACCTTGATCAATAAAGCTTTCCTCTTATATTCGCAATATCCAGATTGCAATATTAGTTTCTTGCTTGTTGTTTGTTTGCCTGCAGGAAATAGACCTTCGTGGTCAGGTTGATCGTGCTCCGGCGTGGTCAATAACATCTCGGAGTTGGTTTAGCGATTGCTAAGGCGCGACGTCCTCGCACGTTCGTAGTCGGATCATCAAAGTCGACTTCCTCCAAAATGATAGCCACCATCTCATCGGAAGATGGGAGATCTTTGCCTCTGTCAAATAGCCCCCCAATTTTTTTTGTGATTTGTTGGTGTGATGAAGTTTTGTTGGATTTGATCCGCGGATTTCATGTGTTGTAGGTAGATTTAGCTTTCCCCCCATCTTTCCCCCAATTTCCATCCACAAAATCTCCCGAATTTTGCCCCGAATTTGCCTCTTCCACACGGAGTTCCTCGAGTTCGTCCATGAATCCAGAGCCCGGACATCCGGCCACCCCGGACATCGACCCTCAAGCCCAGACATCCGCCCCCTGACAGCAACATCTCCATCCCTGCCCCGTTTTCTGCCCAAATTTCGCCAAATTTTGTTCCGGTGCCCACATTCACTTCCGCATACCACCATCACTTCCGCATAGCACCACCATTTCCCGCAAACACAACCTTTGCTTAACCGCTACCAATTTTGTCACGTTTTGTTTTGATAATTTGAGTTGCGGTTCCGTGTCCTATTGTGTTTCGGCTATTTAGGTACGGTTCGACATCAACATCACCGCCGCTCATCTTCGCCATGGATTCATAATCGACAACGACCACTCCACCATTTTGACACCATACCGTAAGCAAGAACGGTAACCTCATCTTGGTATCGTGATATATCATTCTTACCATTACATTTATAACCACCGTAGCCCAATTTTGCGTATCTTACCCATCGAGACTAGCCTTTGAGTATTGCCGGCAATGTCACTTTTTAACATTAGTGATCATACTTCCCAGCGCATACTGTCGGGGATATACCCTGCGGCGTAACTCGGCCGGAAGTATAATAAGGCCGGACTTGGCGATTCCCCGGCGACCCGCACTGACCAGACGGTTTACAAGCAACCTGACTGAACATTATGATTCACTGGTAACCCGGCGGGTGGGACAGACGGATGACAAGGCCCAAGGCCCAGAAGGCCGGTTTATGTTAATGGTGGTCCGGCTTAAGAGGAAAGGCGTGGAGAATATTTTACCTTACAAGGATTTAAGACCCGGACTTGTATCCGGTTTGTATTCGAAGGTAGACTAGTCCTAATCCTAATAGGACTCTACATGTAACCTGCCCCTTCAACATATATAAGGAGGGGCAGGGCTCCCCAAAGAAGGATAAGCAAGAAGCAATAATCTCTAGGGCTAGACACAATTAGAGGAGAGCCGGTTTACGGCGACTCCCTCATGATCATAATGAGACCTAGCCTCAAACAACATGTAGGGTTGTTACCGGATGATGTTTCCCAGGGCCCGAAGCTATCTAAATCCTTGTCTTGTGTTGCGTCTCTCGACTTCGCTCAACCCCTCTCAAGCTACCACAGAGATGCGTTGGCCTCACGACTAAAGTCCTCACACTAGGACATCTGCCGTGACAAATCCACGACAGTTGGCGCCCACCGTGGGGCCAGGCGCACGGTGGTGTTGAGTTCTTGAAGGGATCTCTTTCACATGGACCGAGAAGCTCGCAATTTCGTCATATGAGGATGAG
Source organism: Triticum urartu (assembly GCF_056163025.1). Classification (NCBI taxonomy): domain Eukaryota; kingdom Viridiplantae; phylum Streptophyta; class Magnoliopsida; order Poales; family Poaceae; genus Triticum; species Triticum urartu. Next base: position 262,723,031 of record NC_141877.1, read on the forward strand.
CCATAAAATTCATCGGTTGTAACCGAGAATAGGATTAACTTTGGAGCTGGTATTTACAAGACTGAGATCAAAGGAAATTAGGGTTAAGTTTGTGCATCACCGCCGCGATCTGCAATACACCGAGACCCAAAGAGAATCGATATTCGCTGTTGCGCCAATCCATCAAGTCGTCGGGTCACCAATGTCACAGAAGCATCCACGTCGTCGACGAGGAGACAGAACGACGTCTACGAAATTGAGACTGAGATATTTTAGGGTTGTGTAATGTACGAACACCGCACTCATCGCGATGATCCGTCAAGTCCGAGACGAGAGATTTTTCGGTGGCAGCCTTGGGTGACTCGTCAGGTTGCGGGATCGACAGACAGGAAATTTCTGCGACAACGCTACAAAGTTCGTAGGAATTCTATATCAGTAGCAATAGAATCAGCAGGGTTCCCAACTCCCCAGGCATCTGCGGTCACTTCACCACAGCAAACCCGGCCGCATCCAGTAGCGCGTGTCACGTCCGCGTACATTATGCCAGGAAGGGTGGCACTTGAAGAAAGAAGTCCACACATAGCGGTTGTCAGGCTGCCGCTTCACACAGCTGTGTAAGACAGAGACAAGACTGATCTAGTAGTACTACTACTACTACTACTTGATGCGCACGGGAATCAATGCTACATCAATTAAAAAGGGCATTAGCATGAAGTACTACTTCCCACGTATAGGCAATGGTCGTGCTTGGTGTTTGGATCAAAAAAGATAAGAAAAAGGAAACATCAAATGACTCGGAAGTAGATTCCGCCTTCTACTCATCATCGCTCCGTATGTCTTCGCCTGGCTTCAGCCGTGGCGGCCGAGTGTGTCTGCCGTGCTCGCCTCTGATGGATTGCGCTGAGCCACTGCTACCTTACTTTGAGCCGCCCCGTGCGCACTTCTCTTCGGTTAATGTGGCTCTGCATTCTTGCACCAAGACGCCGCTGCGATCCGCTGCAAAGCCCTGGTTTTCTGCTCTTATACGCTCCCCTGTTGGCTGAAGAAAAGACAGAGGGTACCGGCTGAAGGAAAGAGAAAAACAAAAGGGGACATGTTACTGTTGTTACCGTGGTATTACTGTGAGCCGGCTACTGCTATTCCACGTGAGGATAAGGCTATATGTCCACGTTCATCTGACGAAAAATCCAGGTGCTATTTACCTTATTTATTTTTAAGTACATATTAATTCATCCAAGCAAAACTACTTTGCCCTGCTGTATTTTATATGTAGGAGAATTATTCATTACAAAATGACATTATACCATGGAGATGGAGGCGTGCCAACATCATTCGGCACAGGTGGTCGCTGTTATTCAACGGACTCCCACACCAGCTTCCAACTCCGTGGCCGTCTCTCACGACCGCACCGGTTTACAACGCCACGGACGACTCGCCCGTCCGCTTTTGCGGCCGGTTCACGTGGCCACACCAGCTTACAATGAGGAGGATAACTACTGCCCTGACGTGTCAGGAGAATTGTCCATCACAAAAACTATGGCCGTGTCATGGATGTATAGCTCGCACTACCATTATAATGCGCTAGCATCTGACCACACCATCAAGCTCCATGAATATATCTGCAAGCCGCCATTCTGCAGACCAGTTTACATCAACATGATGTGGTTAACTCACCCGTACGCGCCGGCTTACAATTTGTCCGAACCACCTCTGATGCTGCGGTCGTCTTTGGCGCCCGTCTCTCGCGGCCTGGTCTACATCAACATACCGGGCCGCACCAGTCTACATGAGCTGTTTATTGAGTATGAGCAAGTCACAACTTGGGTAGCCCGGTTTTCGTTCAACAAAATGGAGGCAAATTATCTTATACTATCAACCGCCGTCTGCACTAGGTGGCTCAAGGGGCAGGCGCAAAAGTCTCCGCCACTACTGTTTGGTTAACTTCAAATAGACAGTTGGAAGGAACCATTGGCCGAGTTGTTGACACGGCTCATACGGGATCATTTATAACCCGCCGCGGTCACCTCAACCTTCTGTGGATTCACATCATGCTATCAACACCAATGATATACAACTTATGCCGGTTTATATCACAGTAAAATATGGAGAATTTCAAGCCAACTCCTCGAGTCACCTTGAGACTCGGGGGCTACGATGACATGACTCAGCAAATCTTGCCAGTTTTAGCAAATTTAAAAACCCCAGAACGATGGAGGGAAAGATAACCCGGTTCCGGAGGCTACTGCTATATTGATGAAAATTTAAAGGTCGTCAGAAAATTTCCGGCTTAGAAAGTATATGACAGTTACAAAATCCCGGTTCAATGAAGAAATTCTGGGTCATCGAGAAGAATTCCGGTTTACAATCTGGTTCAAGGGAAATATGTCTCCCACAAAGCTCTGATGCTCTCAATACCGGTTCAAAATCCCGGTTCAAGAAGAATTTATCTCTTGCAAAAAGTTAAAGGTTGTCGAAGAGGACCTGCTGCCATGACGTGCAGTTCAAACATGGGCTATCCTGCCTTATTGGCTTATCATATTATTGATCACATGGGGGCTTCTGTTTATAAAGAGGAGTTTTGATTACATATTGATCCGGCTATCAAGCCAACATTGTCATAAGAGCACATCTCTGGTTACTTCGGTAATCCGGCTATCAAGCCAATATTATCATAAGGGGCCAAAGAGAGTCTGTTGCACAGCACAGCTCAAACATGGGTATCCCTTGAGCATAACTCATAATATCACTTGGGGGCTATGTTTGAACAATAGTCACACCTCTTGATCGGCGTAAGGCCACCAGGGAAATCACTTGGGGGCTTGGTCGTATTCGAACCATAGCTACACCTCTTGATCGGCGTAAGGCCACCAGGGAAGTTACTTGGGGGCTCTTTGCTTCGCAACGAACTAAGAGTCTGCACCCATGTAATAGGCTATCAAGCCAGGCTTGGAAGCCAGGTGTACGCACCTAAAACCCTGGATTAACCGGCCTTCTTTAAGTAAGTCACTCCGCCCAGGTAAACCTGGTACGACCCGCGAACGTTTGACAGTCAATCTCATAGACCCTGAACTTGTCAAAGTTAAAACGTGATTGGTTAAAGATTGAGGTCCATCTTAAGAGGCTTTGTGAAATGGTTAATTCAGTGGCCTGGCAGCCCATGAAAAGCCTCGATTTGGAGCCTGGCAGCTCGTAAAAAGCCTCGCATGTTCTTTTTTGAATTCTATTTGCCAAGTTTTTTTGCCTTTGTTGAGGTTCATAATATCTTCTGGTAAACCGGCGTCCTTGACCCGGCTTGGCTTTCAACTACAAGTTGTTAGTACATGATCAGTTATAATCCGGTGTTCATTAACCCGGTATGGTTTTAACTAACAAGTCGCCAGTATTATATATGGATAATCCGGTGTTTATTACAACCCGGTACAGTTTTATCATAAACCGGAAAAATATGGAAGGATTTATCACTACTCAAGATTTGGGTTATCACCCTTACTACAAAAAAGTTGGTAAACCAGCGATGTGATTCAATGTCACAGGTATGATATATTTCATATTTGATTATTCTTAAGTGCAGCCTTGGTTATAAAACCCGGGTTATATGTTGGGCATTATGACCCGTCCGGCGGTAAACCGCCAGGACACTTTAAACTTGTTGTATGCATAAACAGGTTGGATAAAGCATGATTATAAATCACCGGCGTTTATTAACCCGGCCTGGCTTTCGACTATAAGTCGGTAGTATGATGATAAATTATTCGGTGTTTATTAACCTGGACTGACTTGGAATTATAAGTCGCCAGTATATATTTGGATTGCGCCATTGGAATCATGCGCTCATAAATCATTGGATTATATTATTCAAATCTTCAAATAGCTAACATGGCTGGATTTTATTATGGTTATCAATAACCAGTATTATGATCAAGGTTTTCAAAGTCGCTTTAGCGCAATGGCTATCATATTATCAATGGATATGATTTATTCTACAATGGAAGGAATAGTCCCGAGTCGCTGCAGGCTTACGACCCGGCACTTGGGGGCTACATTATTCAAATGGAGATTATATAAAATATGCAAGCCTCATGTCACTGCAAGCATGCACCATGACACTTGGGGGCTAATGCAAAGTCATTTTTATTGGCCTTATTGAAGATCCGACTCATCACATCATAATGAGCCGACCCTTGGGGGCTACCAATTGCTCCTATCAATGATTCAAGGCACACAAGTCTTAATCCGTTATATTCAAGGGTCCACTGCTCAGTTGGTAAAACACAAAGCTCTTAACCTTGTGGACGTCGGTTCAAGCCCCATGGTGGAGTTACATCATATGATGTTATTTTCAATGAAGCATGATTATATTTATAAAGTCCCTGCTCATTATTGCATAATGACCTGGCCCTTGGGGGCTACACTGGTTGAAGTTTTTTGAGCGTCAAGCAATTACAAGTCCCAGGTTGCTGCAAGCATGACAACCCGGCACTTGGGGGCTACATAATATGGAGCATTCAGTTTTTACTAAAGTGACTGGGATGAACAACATGGATTTCTTAAGTGGCAGTATTTATATTGAAGCAAGTCTTAAGCCATCACTTTGTTCTGTTCAAGTCCTGGGGGCTACAAATAATATGGATATAAGGGAGAAAAATCTTCAAATTCTCAGTTTTGAATAAACCAGATTGACCCGGCGTCATCAATAATCATGAACCGGCGTTGACAACAATCATGAACCGGTGTTGGCAATAATTATGACCCGGAATTATCAGTTTTTATAACCTGCTGATTTTGGAAATCATAGCTTGGCAAGTTCTACATTTTCAAGCCGGCTGAATATCAGTTGAATATTTGAAGACCAATATTTTTGTCAAGTCAGAGCATTGAAGGCCGACTCAAATGGATTCCTTATTTACAATATTTATTCTACAAGCAAATTGATTATGAAGCTGGTCTATTGACCCGGATTTTTTAGAAGAAGAAAATGACAAGGACTTAAGGATGATCAGGTGCCGGTTTACAAGAATTCTTAACCCGGAGCACAACCTGTCAAATTTGTTCTTGTGTTTATTTTGCAGCATAAGTTTACCATGGATAAATCCAAGCTAAACTTTGGGGCTAATGTTGGGGATATACCCCACAGCGTAACTCGGCCAGAAGTATAACCCGGCCGGACTTGGCGATTCACCGACGACCCGCACTGACCAGACGGTTTACAAGCAACCTGACTGAACATTATGATTCACTGGTAACCCGGCGGGTGGGGCAGACGGATGACAAGGCCCAAGGCCCAGAAGGCCGGTTTATGTTAATGGTGGTCCGGTTTAAGAGGAAAGGCGTGAAGAATATTTTAACTTACAAGGAGTTAAGACCCGGACTTGTATCCAGTTTGTATTCGAAGGTAGACTAGTCCTAATCCTAATAGGACTCTACATGTAACCTTCCCCTTCAACATATATAAGGAGGGGCAGGGCTCCCCAAAGAAGGATAAGCAAGAAGCAATAATCTCTTGGGCTAGACACAATTAGAGGAGAGCCGGTTTACGGCGACTCCCTCATGATCATAATGAGACCTAGCCTCAAACAACATGTAGGGTTGTTACCGGATGATGTTTCCCGGGGCCCGAAGCTGTCTAAATCCTTATCTTGCGTTGCGTCTCTCGATTCCGCTCAACCCCTCTCAAGCTACCACATAGATGCGTTGGCCTCGCGACTAAGTCCTCACACTAGGACATCTGCCGTGACAAATCCACGACACATATATATCATATCATTGGTCCATATCTTAGTATCATCTTTTGTGTCACAAAGTTCTCATCGCATACACAATTGCTATCTTTGTTCGTGAAACATTGCATGAGAAAAGAGATCCAAAGAGAAAGAGCCAAACAAGCTTTTAAGAAAAAAGGGAAAGATAAGCAAAGAGCTTTTAAGCAAGAACCATAGCATCATACTACATTAAGATTGTCATACTAGATCATCTTGGATCATATCATCGGAATACCATACATAGAGCTTACTTGGGATAGAAGTCGTTGCATTTTTGCTTAGTAGGTTGTGCATAAGTCTTCATATCCGCCTATTGTGCAATTGTGCTAGCGTCTCTCTAGTGTTGTGCAACTTCGTGGTATCCACATTTTGGCTCATTCCTTGGTTGCACGACCCCATTTATCTCTCTGTGTGTGAGTTCTCGTGTACCATATCTTGCTTTTGGTCTACTTGTTGCATTGCAAATTTGCAAATCTTTTCCAACATTATTGCATCTCACTAACAATTGCATCAAATTTTGTGCCACCATCCTAACCGAGCTCCACCATAATCTTTTACTTGTGTAGGTGTGAGAAACCGACAAGAATTGGTACCAATTGTGTTATTTCCTTATTCCACATTTGAGTGATCATTGATCCGTTTTCAACATCGGTCAAGGTACATTTGGTATAAGTTCTTCTCTTTCTCCCACTCACATATTTGTTTGGAATGATGGATAGGCCAAGTACTTCTACCAACCCACTCTTCATCGAGCAAGACAACGACATGTCCTCCTACGTCACAAAGAGAAACCTCTTTGGTGCACAACGTGCTTTGCATCAAGAGCAACAAGCAATGAGCGAACACATCGACAACCTCGCCACCGACTTGCAACTCTCAGAGGAATGTACAAGAGACTATTTCGACAACAAGCTCGATGACCACAAGCAAGGGAATGATGCAAGAATGGACGAGATTCGTCCTTTGTTGCTCAACCGCTCTTCTTCCACTTTGTCCTCCTCAAGACGGAGCTGCTCAAGTCGACACTCTGACTACACCATCTCCGGCTCAAGTACACCGACATCGAATACTCTTTGACGTGCCGCGCATCAAGATCGTCGAGCAAACCACAACCCTCTACACGACAATGACTCTCAAGAGCAACGAGACCGTCAAAACCAAGCTACTTTTGTGCAAGAACGAGAACGGCAACGCCAACCAACACGAAGAGGAAGAGCGAGCGTGACTACACCAAGGTGCACAAGATGTCGAGGTACAATGTCAAGAACAACAATTGCGAGAAGCTCAAGCACTTGAGGCGCAATGTGCCCTCCGATATTCAAGTCGAGCCGTAGCCACGCGCAACCGACAAGCTCGTGAGCAACAAGAAGCACTTCGCGAAGAGGTTCAAGAGTGGATTTTTTCAATCAAGAGTGTATCGTCAAGTCCTTCAAGCTCCTCCACAAGATCGACAAGCACCTCAAGTTCAACAAGAGCAAGAGGACAATGGAAATACTCCAAGAGAAGAGCAAGTTGAGGGAGACAATCCTCCTCGTCAAGGACGTCATCATCCTCGACCCTAACACAATGAAGAGCAACGCTATGGCAAGCTAAAGTTCACCATGCCAAAGTTCAATGGAAGCAATGATCCCAAAGAGTACCTTTCATGGGCATTGCAGGTTGACAAAATCTTCCGCTTACACAACTATGAGGAAGATAAGAAGATCGCGATGTCATCCCTTGAATTCCAAGATTACGTCCTCATTTGGTGGGAACAAGTCATTTAGCGTCGAGAGGCAAGAGGTGAACCACCCATCACTACTTAGGCGCAAATGAAGGATGTCATGAGAGCACGCTTCGCGCCAACATACTACAACCGCGACCTCTTCAAGAAACTCCAACTCATCAAGCAAGGAAGCAAGAGCGTTGTAGAATACTACAAGGAAATGGAGATTTCCATGATAAGAGCTAATGTCAGAGAAGATGATGAGCAAACTATGACACGTTTCTTGAATGCACTCAATTATCTTATCAAGAAGATCGCCGCCTTCCAACCATAATCGAACATCATCGAGCTAGTGCATCAAGCTACCAAAGCAGAACGTCAAGTGCAAGATGACGTCAAGTATGCCAAGTTATCATCCAAGTCCTATGGCTTCTCCAACACCCAAGCTTCAATGACTCCAACACCTTCTACATCAACCAAGCCATCTATATGCAACACCGACAAGTTGAATTACAAGAAAACTTCGACAACCTCAAGTCATCCTCCTACAACAAGCAACTTCAAGACAAGAGCTTCATCATCCTCTACCCCAACCGATGAGACCATCAAGACAAGTTTCTTCAAATGCTTCACATGCGGAGGCCGAGGCCACAAGTCCTTTGAGTGTACCAACAAGCGCACCATGATCTTCAACGACGATGGTACATACGACTCCATGAGTGAAGGAGAAATGGAAGCACTTGAGCAAGTGGCCATGCACCGGCAAGTGAACGAAGATGAAGAGGATCAAGTCTTTTGTGACGAATATTCAAGCCCGTTCTCATTGTCTCCAAGGTCTTGACTCTTCCACATCAACAAGAAGGAGACCAAAGATGCCGTATATTCCATACCAAGGCCGGCATCAATGGAAGGTCCGTCAAGCTCATCATCGATGGAGGGAGTTGTCATAACTTGGCAAGTGAAGAACTATGCTCCAAGCTCCAATTGGTCAAGATGAAGCACCCACATCCCTACAAAGTTCAATGGCTAAGCGACTCCGGCACTATCCAAGTCGAGCATAGAGTGGAAGTCTCCTTCAAAATCAGAGCTTACGAAGACACTTTGGAGTGTGATGTCGTTCCAATGTCTGTTTGCCACCTTCTTTTTGGACGACCATGACAATTTGATCGAGGTGTCATCCGCAACGGACGAACGAATCACTATATCCTCAAGAATAAAGGAAAGGAGTCCGTACGTCGACCTACATCTCCAAGCCAAGTTATCGCCGACAAGCAAACCACCCATCACGGAGAGAATTGTGAGAGAGCGAACCACCAAAAAGAGAGTGAGCACCACAAGCTCAAATCGAGTGCCTCCACGATGAGCGACAAGAAGAACTTAGTTACATTTGCCACCAAACGTGAGATGAGAGAACTGTGTGAGAACCCATCAAGTGTCATACACTATGTACTTTTGTGCAAGGACGAGGCACCAAAAGCTAACACCTCTCATAATCTACCTTTAGTGTTATCTTCTCTATTGCAGGAATTCCAAGATGTTTCCCCCGACAAGCTACCTCCGGGTCTACCTCTTGTACGAGGCATGGAGCACCGAATCGACTGCATCCCCGGAGCACCCCTTCCTAAGAAGGCTCCATACCACGTCAACCCCGAGGAAACTAAGGAGATCCAACGGCAAGTACAACAAATCATCAACAACGTCCATGTACGAGAAAGTTTGAGCCCTTGTGCCGTCCCGGTAATCCTGGTTCCCAAGAAAGATGGTACATATCGCATGTGTTCCGATTGCCGTCCTATCAATGCTATTACCGTGCGTTATCGTTACCCTATTCCACGCCTAGATGATATGCTTGTTGAACTTAGCGGAGCCACCATTTTCTCTAAGATTGATCTTAAGAGTGGCTACTATCAAAACGCATCCAAGAAGGTGATGAATGGAAAACCGCATTTAAGACCAAGTTTGGCTTATATGAATGGCTTGTTATGCCAATGGGTTTATCTGAAGCACTCGGTAGTTTCATGCGACTCATCATTTTGTTTTTCGACCTTACATTGGTGTATTTGTTGTGGTCTACTTTGACGATATTCTTGTCTTTAGAAAATCTCTAAAGGAGCATGTCACCCACCTTCGCACCGTGCTACAAACTCTTAGAAAATAGAACCTTTATGCTAATATGGATAAATGCCTTTTCGGTGTTGATAAGCTTGTTTTCTTGGTCGTTGTATCTTCTAAGGGTGTTCATGTAGATGAATCTAAGACCAATGCTAATAAAACTTGGACCCAACCAACCAATTTGCAACAAGTGCGTAGCTTCCTTGGTTTAGCCGGTTTCTACCGTAGATTTGTGAAGGATTTTAGCACCATCGCTTCACCTTTGCATGCTTTGAGCAAGAAAAATGCGCCATTTGTTTGGGGACCATCCCAAGATAACACATTCAATGAGCTTAAGAATTTGCTTACTCATGCTCCTGTGCTTGCTTTACCAAACTTTGACAAATCCTTTGAGATTCATTGTGATGCTAGTGGTAATGGCATAGGAGGTGTGTTAACGCAAGAGAAGCGCCCCATAGCTTACTTTAGTGAGAAACTTTCCGAAGCGCAACTCAATTACCCCATCTATGACAAAGAGCTATATGCTTTAGTGCGAGTTTTGCATGAATGGGAATATTATCTTCTCCCTCATTAATTTATCATCCATACCGACCATGAAACACTTAAATACCTTAAGGGTCAAACTAAGTTGAACAACGTCATGCTAAATGGAGTGAATTCATTGAGTCTTTTCCTTATGTCATCAAGTACATTAAAGGTAAGGAAAATGTTGTGGCGGAGGCACTTTCCTGCATATGCATTCTTGTCACCAAGCTTGAACTAAATGTCATTGGCTTTGAGCACATAAAAGAATTGTAGGCGCATGATCCTACTTTTGCTATTCCTTATGCCAAATGTTTGACGTATACATCTTGGGAAAGCTATTACATCAAAGATGATTATCTTATGAGAGCTAACCAACTTTGCATTCTCGAGTCTTCTCTTCATTTGCTACTTTTGTTAGAATCTCATGGCGGAGGACTAATGGCACACTTTGGACGTGACAAGACATTTGCTATGCTCTCCAAGAACTATTTTTGTCCCAAGATGTTCCGCGACGTCAACCGCTTCACCAACCGATGCTCTACATGTCGCAAAGCTAAGTCTAAAGCTCAATCCCATGGTTTCTATATGCCTCTTCCAATTTTGTATGTACCATGGGAAGATATTAGCATGGATTTTGTGACGCCCCCAATTTGACTGTACACTAACCATACACGCAAATGTGTACGATCAAGATTAAGGACTCACGGGAAGATATCACAACACAACTATAGACACAAATTAAAATAATACAAGCTTTATATTACAAGCCAGGGGCCTTGAGGGCTTGAATACATAAGCTCTAAAATATAAGAGTCAGCGGAAGCAATAATATATGACTACAGACATAAGTTAAACAAGATTGCCTTAAGAAGGCTAACACAAAAGTAGCAACGATCAAAAAGGCAAGGCCTCCTGCCTGGGACCTCCTAACTACTCCTCGAAGCCGAACTCCACGTAGAAACATCCTTGGGATCCTATGGCTCCTGGACTCCATCATCTGGTCGCAACAACCAGGTACAGAAAGGGGAAAAAGGGGGAGCAAGGCAACCATCAATACTCATCCAAAGTACTCGCAAGCAAGGAGCTACACTACATATGCATTGGTACCAATGAAAGGGGTAGTATATGTGGACTGAACTGCAGAATGCCAGAATTAGAGGGGGATAGCTAGTGCTATTGAGGACTATGCTTATGGCAGCCTCCGTCTTGAAGCAGTAGAAGAGAGTAGATGGTAAGTTAACCAAGTATCACCGCATAGCATAATCCTACCCGGCGATCCTCCCCTCATCGCCTTGTGAGAGAGCGATCACCGGGTTGTATCTGGCACTTGGAAAGGTGTATTTTATTAAGTATCCGGTTCTAGTTGTCATAAGGTCAAGGTACGACTCCGGATCATCCTTTTACCGAGGGACACGACTATTCGAATAGATAAACTTCCCTGCAGGGATGCACCACATTTCCCAACACGCTCGATCCCTCTGGCCGGACACACTTTCCTAGGTCATGCCCGGCCTCGGAAGATCAACACGTCGCAACCCCACCTAGGCACAACAGAGAGGTCAGCATGCCGGTCTAAATCCTATGCACGCAGGGGTCTAGGCCCATCGCCCATTGCACACCTAGACATTGCGTATGTGGCCGGTGAGCAGACCTAGCAACCTCCATTCCAAAGGAAGTTGCGTTACGTGGTCCAACCCGACGCGCGACGCTCAGTCGCTGACGTCAAGAAGGCTTCGGCTGATACCACGACGTCGAGTGCCCATAACTGTTCCCGCATAGTTGGTTAATGCGTATAGGCCAGTGGCCAGACTCAGATCAAATACCAAGATCTCGTTAAGCGTGTTATTTTGAAGTAACCGCAGACGCCGACCAGGGCCAGGCCCACCTCTCTCCTAGGTGGTCTCGACCTGCCCTGTCACTCTGCCACAAAGTAACAGTCGGGGGCCATCGAGAACTCAGGCCCACCACTACCTAGATGGAGCCACCTGTCCCTTCAGCCCCCACATCAGAATCACATGCAGGTACTCTACGAGCCGACCCAACTTTAGTCACCACCTGTATAGTATGGATGTATGTATGCATGTATGTATATACCCGTGATCACCTCCCGAGTGATCACGACCCGATAGTATAGCATGGCAGACGGACAAGAATGTAGGGCCACTGATGAAGTACTAGCAACCTATACTAAGCATGTAGGATTGCAGGTAAAGGTATCAACAATTGTAGCAACAATGACAGGCTGTGCAGCAGAATGGGATTAACCGAAAGGAGTAACATGCTACACTACTCTAATGCAAGCAGTAGAGAGACGGAATAGGCGATACCTGGTGATCAAGGGGTGGGGGCTTGCTGGTTGCTCTGGCAAGAAGGAGTCGTCGTCGTCGATATAGTCGATCATGGGGTCTACCGGAAAGAAGTAACGGAGAGGGAACACAATAAATAACCGAGCAATCAAAGCATCACAAAGCATAACATGGAAATATGCGGTGCTAGGGGTGACCTAACATAGTACTAGGTGCTACTGGCGAAGGGGGAAAACATCCGGGAAAGTATTCCCGGTCTTTGGCATTTTCGGACAAATGAAACGGAGGGGGACGGTTGCATGTTCACTATGCTAGGGACGTGTGGTAGACGAACATACATCATATTCGAATTTGTCTCATCGTTCTGAGCAACTTTCATGTACAAAGTATTTTCATCCGAGTTACGGTTTATTTTCTATTAATTTACTAAGTTTTAATCATTTTTTGAAATCATTTTAATAAAAAAACAAAATAGCAAATGCTAAGTGTACACACTATGGGCTAGTCATAGTGGATGCTAGGTGGGTCCAGAGGGCCCAGTTGACCCAGTCAATAGTCAACAGAGTTGACCGTTGACTGGTCAAAGCTGTCAAGTGGGGTCCTATGTCATAGACAAGGCAAAAAAAATTAATGGAATTTTAGCATTTTAATTTAACTGTGGGTCCCATGCGTCATAGAGTCATCTAGTTTAAATGTTTTTTACTTAGTTATTTTATTAGCAAAGAGGGCCCAATGGTTAGTGGGGTTAAGGGGTGGTTTAGTGGGTAACCTAACCTAGATTAGGCCTAATTAACATGGGATTAGCCCTTAACCAACAAAAGGCCAGCCACAATACTCCAATATCACCTCAAGTATCCGCGGGTATGATTATATGATATGCATCACACAATCTCAGATTCATCTATTCAACCAACACAAAGAACTTCAAAGAGTGCCCCAAAGTTTCTACCGGAGAGTCAAGACAAAAACGTGTGCCAACCCTATGCATAAGTTCACAAGGTCACAAAACTCGCAAGTTGATAGCCAAAACATACATCAAGTGGATCACGTGAATATCCCATTGTCACCACAGATAAGCACATGCAAGACATACATCAAGTGTTCTCAAATCCTTAAAGACTCAATCCAATAAGATAACTTCAAAGGGAAAACTCAATTCATCACAAGGAGATAGAGGGGGAGAAACATCATAAGATCCAACTATAATGGCAAAGCTCGCGGTACATCAAGATCGTTCCAAATCAAGAACACGAGAGAGAGAGATCAAACACATAGCTACTGGTACATACCCTCAACCCCGAGGGTGAACTACTCCCTCCTCGTCATGGAGAGCATCGGGATGATGAAGATGGCCACCGGTGATGGACCCCCCCTTCGGTGGGGTGCCGAAACAGGGGCCCGATTGGTTTTTGGTGACTATAGAGGCTTGCAGCGGCGGAACTCCTGATCTAGGTTTCTTTTCGGGGGTTTCTATATTTATAGGAATTTTTGGCGTCGGTCTCACGTCAGGGGGTCTCCGCGTCATCCATGAGATAGGGGGCGAGCCCAGGGGGTAGGGCGCGCCCTCCACCCTCGTGGATGGCTCGGGACTCTTCTGGCCCAACTCTTTTACTTCGGGGGCTTCTTTTGGTCCATAAAAAATCATCAAAAATTGGCACATCAATTGGACTCCGTTAGGTATTCCTTTTCTGTAAAACTCAAAAACAAGGAAAAACATAAACTGGCACTGGGCTCTAGGTTAATAGGTTAGTCCCAAAAATCATCTAAATAGCATATAAAACATCCAAGATGTATAATATAATAGCATGGAACAATGAAAAATTATAGATACGTTGGAGACGTATCACTACCCCTACTATGTCACTGGGTGAGGACACCACAAGATTGAACCCAGAAGTAAGCACCTCTCCCATTGCAAGAAGAACCAACCTAGTTGGCTAAACTAAACCATTAATTAAAAGAGAAATACAAAGATATTTGATCATGCATATAAGAATTTAGAAAAGACTCAAATAATATTCATAGATAATCTGATCATAAATCCACAATTCATTGGATCTCGACAAACACACCGCAAAAAAGTATTACATCGGATAGAACTCCAAGAACATCGAGGAGAACATGGTATTGAAGATCATAGAGAGATAAGAAGCCATCTAGCTACTTGCTATGGACTCGTAGGTCTGTGGTAAACTACTCACGGTTCATTGGAAGGGCAATATAGTTGATGTAGATACCCTCCGTGATCGAATCCCCCTCCGGCAGGGTGCCGGAAAAGGCCACAAGATGGGATCTCATGGGAACACAGGCTTGCGGCGGCGGAAAAGTATTTTGGTGGGCGCTGATACCTCTCCAAAATATCTATAATTTATGAAGTATTCATGCCGTTATATTATCATTCTTGGATGTTTTACAATCATTTTATAGCAACTTTATGTCATTTTTTGGGACTAACCTATTGACCCAGTGCCCAGTGCCAGTTGCTGTTTTTTGCTTGTTTTTTACATCGCAGAAAATCAATATCAAACGGAGTCCAAACACCGCAAAACTTTACGGAGATTTTTTTGGACCAGAAGGAACCCATTGGGCCAGAGCTGTAGCTGGGGGTGCCCCGAGGGGGGCACAACCCACCAGGGCACGCCAAGTGAGGGAGTCCTGGACTAAGAGGTCCTCAGGCGTCCGGCCTGTTGGCCATGGGCCGGACTGATGGGCTGTGAGGATACGAAGACCAAAGACTGCACCCGTGTCCGGATGGGACTCTCCTTGGCGTGGAAGGCAAGCTTGGCGACCAAATATGTAGATTCCTTTCTTTGTAACCGACCTTATGTAACCCTAGATCCTCCCGGTGTCTATATAAATCGGAGGACTTAGTCCGGATAAGGGAGACTCATTATCATAGCCATACAAGCTAGACCTCTAGGGTTTAGCCATTACAATCTTGAGGTACATCAACTCTTGTAATACTCCTATTCATCAATATCAATCAAGTAGGGCATAGGGTATTACCTCCATAGGGAGGGCCCGAACCTGGGTAAACATCGTGTCTCTTGTCTCCTGTTACCATCAACCTTAGATGCACAGTTCGGGACCCCCTACCCGAGATCCGCCGGTTTTGACACCGACATTGGTGCTTTCATTGAGAGTTCCACTGTGCTATCGCCAAAATGTTTGATGGCCCTTTCAATCGTAAATCATGACACTGTCCAAGGAGAAACTTTCCTCCCTGGACAAATCGTTGTGTTCGGTGGCTTCGCATTGCGGGCCAATTCGCTTGGCCATCTGGAGCAGATTGAAAGCTACACCCCTAGACATCAGGTCAGATTTAGGAGCTTGAACTATGTTGTGGACGTCCGTGGAGACTTGGTCTTCGCCGGATTCGAGACCGCGGCTGGAGCCCCCGGTCACCCCGATGATCATGACCTAAATCTTTCATCAGGTCGCATCGAGGAGATCGCTCCTACAACCGCTCTGGCCTTAGAGCCGGAGCAGACTGCGCCATCCGAGGACGGGAGGATCAACCCCACCATGGAGGCCACAGATTCCACGGCGTTGGAGCCGCACATAGACTTAACCTCTCACGACGTCTTCGTCACCGGAACTCCAGACTCATCTCCGGCCGTAAGTTCCGAACCACGTGAGCCCACAGACGCCGAACTTGATCGTTTATCGATCTTCAAGTTCAGCGCCACAGACATCTTCCAGCACTCACCTTTGGGCGATGTGCTAAACTCGTTAAAGAACCTGTCCTTGGCAGAGGACTCACAGCCGAACTATATCCGGTTCGAACTAGGGGTTGACGGTGGAGAATTTTGCTTCCCACCCGCCACCCACTTCATCGCCACGGTCGAGGATTTGACCGACACACTTGATTACGTCTCCGAGGACATCGACAGTATGGACGACGATGCCGGAGAAGAAGAGGTCCAGAACCCGCTGTTCACCGGATGCTAGACGACCACTTCCTCGTATGATGTATACATGGTGGATGCACCAAAGGAGAACAACGACAATGACAAGGAAGATCCAGCCGAGGATAAACCTTCCGAAATACAATCCAAGCGCCGGCGTCAGCGGCACCGCTCTAGGTCACGTCGCAGTAAAGACAGCAACACCGGCACATGAGAAGATGACACTCCAAAAGGTGCCGAAGACAACGAAGACCCCGTCGATACAACTAATGAACAAGACGTACGGGAAGGCGGGCATGTTTGTTGGGGAACGTAGTAATTTCAAAAAATTTCCTACGCACACGCAAGATCATGGTGATGCATATCAACGAGAGGGGAGAGTGTTGTCCACGTACCCTCATAGACCGAAAGCGGAAGCGTTATAACAACGCGGTTGATGTAGTCGTACGTCTTCACGGCCCGACCGATCAAGCACCGAAACTACGGCACCTCCAAGTTCTAGCACACGTTCAGCTCGATGATGATCCCCGGACTCCGATCCAGCAGAATGTCAGGGAAGAGTTCCGTCAGCACGACGGCGTGGTGACGATCTTGATGTTCTACCGTCGCAGGGCTTCACCTAAGCACTGCTACATTATTATCAAGGATTATGGTGGAGGGGGGCACCGCACACAGCTAAGAGATCAATGATCAATTGTTGTGTCTATGGGGTGCCCCCTGCCCCCGTTTATAATGGAGCAAGGGGGGGGGAGGTGCGGCCAGGCAAGGGCGTGCCAGGAGGAGTCCTACTACTACCGGGAGTAGGACTCCCCTCATTTCCATGTTGGACTAGGACTTGGGGGGAAAGAGCGAGAGAGAGAGAGGGGAAAGGAAAGGGGGGGGCGCCGCCCCCCTCCTTGTCCAATTCGGACTTGGGGGGGAGGGGTGCACGGCTGCCCCTTGGCCTCCTCTTCCTCCACTAGGCCCATTAAGGCCCATTAGGTTACCAGGGGGTTCCGGTAACCTCCCGGTACTCCGATAAAATGCCGATTTCACCCGGAACACTTCCGATGTCCAAACATAGGCTTCCAATATATCAATCTTCATGTCTCGACCATTTCGAGACTCATCGTCATGTCCGTGATCACATCCGGGACTCCGAACAACCTTCGGTACATCAAAACATATAAACTCATAATGAAACTATCATCGTAACGTTAAGCTTGCGGACCCTACGGGTTCAAGAACAATGTAGACATGACCGAGACACGTCTCCGGTCAATAACCAATAGTGGAACCTGGATGCTCATTTTGGCTCCTACATATTCTACGAAGATCTTTATCGGTCAGACCGCATAACAACATACGTTGTTCCCTTTGTCATCGGTATGTTACTTGCCCGAGATTCGATCGTCGGTATCTTAATACCTAGTTCAATCTCGTTACCGGCAAGTCTCTTTACTCGTTCTGTAATACATCATCCCGCAACTAACTCATTAGTTGCAATGCTTGCAAGGCTTAAGTGATGTGCATTACCGAGAGGGCCCAGAGATACCTCTCCGACAATCGGAGTGACAAATCCTAATCTCGAAATATGCCAACCCAACATGTACCTTAGAAGACACCTGTAGAGCACCTTTATAATCACCGAGTTACGTTGTGACATTTGGTAGCACACAAAGTGTTCCTTCGGTAAACGGGAGTTGCATAATCTCATAGTCATAGGAACATGTATAAGTCATGAAGAAAGCAATAGCAACATACTAAACGATCAACTGCTCAGCTAACGGAATGGGTCAAGTCAATCACATCATTCTCCTAATGATGTGATCCCATTAATCAAATGACAACTCATGTCTATGGCTAGGAAACATAACCATCTTTGATCAATGAGCTAGTCAAGTAGAGGCATACTAGTGACACTCTGTTTGTCTATGTATTCACACAAGTATTATGTTTCCGGTTAATACAATTCTAGCATGAATAATAAACATTTATCATGATATAAGGAAATAAATAATAACTTTATTATTGCCTCTAGGGCATATTTCCTTCAGTATCCCACTTGCACTAGAGTCAATAATCTAGATTACACAGTAATGATTCTAACACCCATGGAGCCTTGGTGCTGATCATGTTTTGCTCGTGGAAGAGGCCTAGTTAGCGGGTCTGCAACATTCAGATCCGTATGTATCTTGCAAATTTCTATGTCTCCCACTTGGACTAAATCCCGAATGGAATTGAAGCGTCTCTTGATGTGCTTGGTTCCCTTGTGAAATCTGGATTCCTTCGCCAAGGCAATTGCACCAGTATTGTCACAGAAGATTTTCATTGGTCCCGATGCACTAGGTATGCCACCTAGATCGGATATGAACTCCTTCATCCAGACTCCTTCATTTGCTGCTTCTGAAGCAGCTATGTACTCCGCTTCACATGTAGATCCCGCCACGACGCTTTGTTTAGAACTGCACCAACTAATAGCTCCACCGTTCAATGTAAACACGTATCCGGTTTGCGATTTAGAATCATCCGGATCAGTGTCAAAGCTTGCATCAACGTAACCATTTACGATGAGCTCTTTGTCACCTCCATATACGAGAAACATATCCTTAGTCCTTTTCAGGTACTTCAGGATGTTCTTGACCGCTGTCCAGTGATCCACTCCTGGATTACTTTGGTACCTCCCTGCTAGACTTATAGCAAGGCACACATCAGGTCTGGTACACAGCATTGCATACATGATAGAGCCTATGGTTGAAGCATAGGGAACATCTTCCATTTTCTCTCTATCTTCTGCGGTGGTCGGACATTGAGTCTTACTCAACTTCACACCTTGTAACACAGGCAAGAACCCTTTCTTTGCTTGATCCATTTTGAACTTCTTCAAAACTTTGTCAAGGTATGTGCTTTGTGAAAGTCGAATTAAGCGTCTTGATCTATCTCTATAGATCTTAATGCCCAATATGTAAGCAGCTTCACGAAGGTCTTTCATTGAAAAACTCTTATTCAAGTATCCCTTTATGCTATCCAGAAATTCTATATCATTTCTAATCAGTAATATGTCATCCACATATAATATTAGAAATGCTACAGAGCTCCCACTCACTTTCTTGTAAACACAGGCTTCTCCAAAAGTCTGTACAAAACCAAATGCTTTGATCACACTATCAAAGCGTCATTCCAACTCTGAGAGGCTTGCACCAGTCCATAAATGGATCGCTGGAGCTTGCACACTTTGTTAGCTCCCTTTGGATCGACAAAACCTTCCGGTTGTATCATATACAATTCTTCTTTCAGAAATCCATTCAGGAATGCAGTTTTGACATCCATCTGCCAAATTTCATAATCATAAAATGCGGCAATTGCTAACATGATTCGGATAGACTTAAGCATCGCTACGGGTGAGAAGGTCTCATCGTAGTCAATCCCTTGAACTTTTCGAAAACCTTTCGCAACAAGTCGAGCTTTGTAGACAGTAACATTACCGTCAGCGTCAGTCTTCTTCTTGAAGATCCATTTATTCTCAATTGCTTGCCGATCAACGGGCAAGTCAACCAAAGTCCACACTTTGTTCTCATACATGGATCCCATCTCAGATTTCATGGCTTCTAGCCATTTTGTAGAATCCGGGCTCACCATCGCTTCTTCATAGTTCGTAGGTTCATCATGATCTAGTAGCATGATTTCCAGAACAGGATTACCGTACCACTCTGGTGCGGATCTTACTCTGGTTGATCTACGAGGTTCGGTAGTAATTTGATCTGAAGTTTCATGATCATTATCATTAGCTTCCTCACTAATTGGTGTAGGTGTCACAGAAACCGGTTTCTGTGATGTACTACTTTCCAATAAGGGAGCAGGTACAGTTACCTCATGTAACGCCCCGAGACCGATGTGCCAGGTGTCCTCCGGTTATTCGCTGTTGTTGCCTTGTCATTGCTTGCGTGTCATGCATTGCATATCATGTCATCATGTGCATTTCATTTGCATACATGTTCGTCTCATGCATCCGAGCATTTTCCCCGTTGTCCGTTTTGCATTCCGGCGCTCCGTTCTCCTCCGGTGGTCTTTTCTTCCTCCTTTTCTTGTGTGGGGGTTAAACATTTCCGGATTGGACCGAGACTTGCCAAGTGGCCTTGGTTTACTACCGGTAGACCGCCTGTCAGGTTTCGTCGCGTTCGGTGCTCGTTTGATAGCCCGACCGTTAAAAATATAGCGGCACCATTGCTGGTATTTTCGCTGGACGTTTCGGTCTCCAAAAACCGTTGCCGGGTTTCTTTTCTCTTCTCTCCTCAGCCCAAGTCTCTCTCTCTCTCACCACCTAGGCCTACCCAATCCCTCTCTCGATCGGATCCGTCGGATCGCGATCGGAGGCTCCGAAAACCCCTCCAAACCCCCTCAAACCCTAACCTTCCCTATATATACAACCCCCATCCCAAATTTGGCATCCCAAGCCCCTCCACCTACCTCTAGCCTCCCCCCTCGGATCAGCCGCCACCGCCACCTTGAAATCCGTGCTGCCAGCCCCATCCAACCGCCCCCCCTTGTTTTCCGGCACTGGCCACCGCGCCCCCGCCACTTGTTGCGCCCTGGTTGGCTAGCCGCCACCTCGTAGACGCCCGTGGCCAACCGGCGCCTGCCACGTCGCCCCTGCCTCAGCGCCTCCACCGCGACCCGCCCGAGCCCGTGCGTGGCCCTCCCGGGCCCATCTGGCCACGCCGCCAGCCCGCAACGGGCCCGAGCTGCCCGTTCACGCCGCCCCACGCCCGGTCGCCCGCCCTCGCCGCCTGCGTTCCGCCGCCGGCCGGAGCCTCGCCGCTGTCCGCCAGGTCGCCGCCCTCCTCTCCTCCTGTTTCCCTCTCTCTCCGTGATCCTCATCCCTCCTCTCTCTGCCAGGGATTGGCAGCGCCGCCCCGCACCGTCTCCTCCTCGCCGGTGCCCGATCCGGCCACCCTGGCCCCGACTTCGGCCGGATCTGGCCTCCCCATCGTCGTGCCTCGCCATGGCCTCGCCTCCCAGCGCGGCTCAGCTCCGGTGAAGCTCAAGATCCGGCCCTACCTCGAACCACATGCAACTCAACCCTAGATCTGTTCCTGAGAGGGTAAAATTCGTCTAAGTCCTTTTTCCCCAGATTCATATGCCCATGTTCATCATGCCGTAACTTTGCATCCGTAGCTCCGATTTGAGCATATAGCATATCAAAATGTTCGTCTCAGAGAGTAAATCATTTCATCTCATTGCATCATTTTCATTTGAGTTTATCTTGATGCCCGAAATGCTGTTGGAAGAGTGATATTTGAGTTAATTGTCAGATCTGCTGCGCCAAATAGCTATTTGTCATTTTTGCCATGTTTATTGTGTGCATGTTATGCCCCTGAGCTCTACATGTGTTTTGTTATATGCTTTGTCATCTTTCTAGAGGTGTCATCCATGTATTTTTGTGATGTGTGTGGTGACTAGCACAAGCTTGCAAAGTGGTGCATTCGTTAATGCTGATTTCAGGGACTTAGCAATTCCACTAAGTCCTTGGACTATTTGTATCAATATGCCATATGTTCATGTTGTTTACTAGTGATCCGTGCCTCTTTTGAGGATGATTAGTAAGGATGATTTGTTAATCTTGTAGTGCTCTATCCATCCATGCCTTTGTTTGCAATTATGGAGCACCCTAGCTTGAGTCAATCGAGCTCTACTTTTGCTATTTCGTGAATCTGGGCAGATTGTCTACTTGTTAGCGATTTTGCCGAGGATGTTGTAGTTGATCCGTGCATGCTATGTTGTTGTTCTTGCCATGTCTAGCTTGTATAATGTGTATTCTTGATGGGTGTATGCTTAGATTGTGATGCCTTGCTCTGTAGTGAGTGCATCGAGCTCGTAAACATGCCTACTTGATATCTGATTTGCATGCTCCAGTTTTTCACCAAGTCTGTGATCTGATTATGTTTTTGCCATGTTCACATGCTTGCAATTGTTTTCTCTGATCCCTTTTGGCTCAAGGTCACTAAGGGACTTTTGTTAAGATATTTGAGTAGCTCCATGCCATGCTTTACTTTGCCATGTTAAGGTCCTGTAGCATATAGTTTTCATGCTCCAAAGTGTGCTACCTGATCTAAAATTCCAGGCTTGTGTTAATTTCACTAAGTCTGAAACCTGTTTACCAATTGCACTTTTGCCATGCTTGTTTGAACCTGTTAATGGATGATTTGCCCGTAGCTCAGTGTACATCATTTGTTAAGCATCATGAGTGGATCCCTGCCATGTATTTTGTTGCCATGTTTGAGTGCTTTAGCATAATTATCTTGTTGCATTTAGATGGCTACTTGCTATATATCGCAGACCGGTGCCATATTTGAATTGCTTGCCATTTCCAAACCGTGACTCCGATTCCGGTGATCTTTATATCATTTTCAAACGATTTCACCTCACCTTTCCAGTGGCACACTTTGATTTCCAAGTTGAGGCCAGGTTCATTCATTCCCTTGCAAATCATGCATATGCATCGCATACCGCATCTCGCATAGCATACCATGTTCTTGTGTTGGTTGTTTACTATGTTGTGTGCTTCTTTCCGTTGTTTGCTTCTTCGGGTTGGTTCCGGTAACGTCGTGGTGTGAGGATTCGTTCGACTACGTCCGTTTTACTTCTTCATGGACTCGTTCTTCTTCCTTGCGGGATTTCAGGCAAGATGACCATACCCTCGAAATCACTTCTATCTTTGCTTGCTAGTTGCTCGCTCTTTTGCTATGCCTATGCTGCGATACCTACCACTTGCTTATCATGCCTCCCATATTGTTAAGCCAAGCCCCTAACCCACCTTGTCCTAGCAAACCTTTGATTGGCTATGTTACCGCTTTGCTCAGCCCCTCTTATAGCGTTGTTAGTTGCAGGTGAAGATTGAAGTTTGTTCCTTGTTGGAACATGGAGATGTTGTTCCTTGTTGGAACATGTTTACTTGTTGGGATATCACAATATATCTTATCTAATTAATGCATCTATATACTTGGTAAAGGGTGGAAGGCTCGGCCTTATGCCTAGTGTTTTGTTCCACTCTTGCCGCCCTAGTTTCCGTCATATCGGTGTTATGTTCTCGGATTTTGCGTTCCTTATGCGGTTGGGTTATAATGGGAACCCCTTGACAGTTCGCTTTGAATAAAACTCCTCCAGCAAGGCCCAACATTGGTTTTACCATTTGCCACCTAGCCTTTTTTTCTCTTGGGTTAGGCCAGCCCAAGGGTCTTCTTTATTTTAAACCCCCCGGGCCAGTGCTTGTCTAAGTGTTGGTCCAAACTAGAGCCCCTTACAGCGCCACCTCGGGGAAACTCGAGGGCTGGTTTTAGTTGTACAGATTGCTTATCCGGTGTTGCCCTGAGAACGAGATATGTGCAGCTCCCATCAGGATGTCGGCGCATCGGGCGGTCTTGCTGGACTTGTTTTACCATTGTCGAGGATGTCTTGTAACCGGGATTCCGAGTCTGATCGGGTCTTCCCACTAGAAGGAATATCCTTCATTGACCGTGAGAGCTTGTGATGGGCTAAGTTGGGACACCCCTGCAGGGATTTGAACTTTTAAAAGCCGTGCCCGCGGTTATGGGCAGATGGGAATTTGTTAACGTCTGGTTGTAGAAAACCTGAAGTTGACCTTAATTAAAATGAATCAACCGCGTGTGTAACCGTGATGGTCTCTTTCCGGCGGAGTCTGGGAAGTGAACACGGTGTTGGAGTTATGCTTGACGTAGGTTGTTCTAGGATCACTTCTTGATCATACTTTTATCGACCGTGCTTTGCCTTCTCTTCTCGCTCTCATTTGCGTATGTTTAGCCACCATATATGCTAGTCGCTTGCTGCAGCTCCACCTCATACCTTTACCTTACCCATAAGCTTAAATAGTCTTGATCGCGAGGGTGCGAGATTGCTGAGTCCTTGTGGCTCACAGATACTTCCAAAACCAGTTTGCAGGTGCCGTTGAGTCCGTGCAGATGGTGCAACCAAGCTCAAGGAGGATCTCGAGGAAGATCTTTCCCTTTGTGTTGTTTTGTTCTAGTTGATTAGTAGTGGAGCCCAGTTGGGGTCGATCGGGGTCCTTGTCGCACTTGGGGTTCTTCTTTTCTTTTGGTTCTGTAGTTGGACCTTGATTGTATTTGGATGATGTAATGCTTTATTCTTGTAATTGTGTGAAGTGGCGATTGTAAGACAACTATGTATCTCTTTCCCTTATGCATTACATGGGTTGTGTGAAGATTACCTCACTTGCGACATTGCTTTCAATGCGGTTATGCCTCTAAGTTGTGCTTCGACACGTGGGAGATATAGCCGCATCGAGGGCGTTACACCTCATCAAGTTCTACTTTCCTCCCACTCACTTCTTTCGAGAGAAACTCCTTCTCTAGAAAGGATCCATTCTGAGCAACGAATGTCTTGCCTTCGGATCTGTGATAGAAGGTGTACCCAATAGTCTCCTTTGGGTATCCTATGAAGACACATTTCTCCGATTTGGGTTCGAGCTTATCAGGTTGAAACTTTTTCACATAAGCATCGCAGCCCCAAACTTTCAGAAACGACAACTTTGGTTTCTTGCCAAACCACAATTCATAAGGCGTCGTCTCAACGGATTTTGATGGTGCCCTATTTAACATGAATGCGGCCGTCTCTAAAGCATAACCCCAAAACGATAGCGGTAAATCTGTAAGAGACATCATAGATCACACCATATCTAGTAAAGTACGATTAGGACGTTCGGACACACCATTACGCTGTGGTGTTCCGGGTAGCGTGAGTTGCGAAACTATTCCGCATTGTTTCAAATGTAGACCAAACTCGTAACTCAAATATTCTCCTCCACGATCATATCGTAGAAACTTTATTTTCTTGTTACAATGATTTTCAACTTCACTCTGAAATTCTTTGAACTTTTCAAATGTTTCAGACATATGCTTCATTAAGTAGATATACCCATATCTGCTTAAATCATCTGTGAAGGTGAGAAAATAACGATATCCGCCACGAGCCTCAATATTCATCGGACCACATACATCTGTATGTATGATTTCCAACAAATCTGTTGCTCTCTCCATAGTACCGGAGAACGGCGTTTTCGTCATCTTGCCCATGAGGCACGGTTCGCAAGTACCAAATGATTCATAATCAAGTGGGTCCATCAGTATGGAGTTTCTTCATGCGCTTTACACCGATATGACCTAAACGACAGTGCCACAAATAAGTTGCACTATCATTATCAACTCTGCATCTTTTGGTTTCAACATTATGAATATGTGTATCACCACTATCGAGATTCATCAAAAATAGACCACTCTTCAAGGGTGCATGACCATAAAAGATATTACTCATATAAATAGAACAACCATTATCCTCTGATTTAAATGAATAACCGTCTCGCATCAAACAAGATCCAGATATAATGTTCATGCTCAACGCTGGCACCAGATAACAATTATTTAGGTCTAATGCTAATCCCAAAGGTAGATGTAGAGGTAGCGTGCCGACCGCGATCACATCGACTTTGGAACCATTTCCCACGCGCATCGTCAGCTCATCCCTTGCCAGTGTTCGCTTAATCCGTAGTCCCTATTTTGAGTTGCAAATATTAGCAACGGAACCAGTATCAAATACCCAGGTGCTACTGCAAGCTCTAGTAAGGTACACATCAATAACATGTATATCACATATACCTTTGTTCACCTTGCAATCCTTCTTATCCACCAAATACTTGGGGCAGTTCCGCTTCCAGTGACCAGTCTGCTTGCAGTAGAAGCACTCAGTTTTAGACTTAGGTCCAGATTTGGGTTTCTTCTCCTGAGCAGCAACTTGCTTGCTGTTCTTCTTGAAGTTCCCCTTCTTCTTCCCTTTGCCCTTTTTCTTGAAACTAGTGGTCTTGTTGACCATCAACACTTGATGCTCCCTCTTGATTTCTACCTCCGCAGCCTTTAGCATTGCGAGGATCTCAGGAATTGTCTTGTCCATCCCTTGCATATTATAGTTCATCATCAAGCTCTTGTAGCTTGGTGGAAGTGATTGGAGAATTCTGTCAATGACACTATCATCCGAAAGATTAAGTCCCAGTTGAATCAAGTGATTATTATACCCAGACATTTTGAGTATATGCTCACTGACAGAACTGTTCTCCTCCATCTTGCAGCTATAGAACTTATTGGAGACTTCATATCTCTCAATCCGGGCATTTGCTTGAAATATTAACTTCAACTCCTGGAACATCTCATATGCTCCATGATGTTCAAAACGTCGTTGAAGACCCGGTTCTAAGCCGTAAAGCATGGCACACTGAACTATCGAGTAGTCATCAGCTTTGCTCTGCCAGACGTTCATAACATCTGGTGTTGCTCCAGCAGCAGGCCTGGCACCCAGCGGTGCTTCTAGGATGTAATTCTTCTATGCAGCAATGAGGATAATCCTCAAGTTACGGACCCAGTCCGTGTAATTGCTACCATCATCTTTCAACTTTGCTTTCTCAAGGAACGCATTAAAATTCAACGGAACAACAACACGGGCCATCTATCTACAATCAAACATAAACAAGCAAGATACTATCAGGTACTAAGTTCATGATAAATTTAAGTTCAATCATATTACTTAAGAACTCCCACTTAGAAAGACATCCCTCTAATCCTCTAAGTGATCACGTGATCCAAATCAACTAAACCATAACCGATCATCATGTGAAATGGAGTAGTTTTCAATGGTGAACATCACTATGTTGATCATATCTACTATATGATTCACGCTCGACCTTTCGGTCTCAGTGTTCCGAGGCCATATCTGCATATGCTAGGCTCGTCGAGTTTAACCCGAGTATTCTGCGTGTGCAAAACTGGCTTGCACCCGTTGTAGATGGACGTAGAGCTTATCACACCCGATCATCACGTGGTGTCTGGGCACGACGAACTTTGGCAACGGTGCATACTCAAGGAGAACACTTTTATCTTGAAATTTAGTGAGAGATCATCTTATAATGCTACCGTCAATCAAAGCAAGATAAGATGCATAAAAGATAAACATCACATGCAATCAATATAAGTGATATGATATGGCCATCATCATCTTGTGCTTGTGATCTCCATCTTCGAAGCACCGTTATGATCACCATCGTCACCGGCGTGACACCTTGATCTCCATTGTAGCATCGTTGTCGTCTTGCCAATCTTATGCTTCTACGACTATCGCTACCGCTTAGTGATAAAGTAAAGCATTACAAGGCGATTGCATTGCATACAATAAAGCGACAACCATATGGCTCCTGCCAGTTGCTGATAACTTGGTTACAAAACATGATCATCTCATACAATAAAATTTAGCATCATGTCTTGACCATATCACATCACAACATGCCCTGCAAAAACAAGTTAGACGTCCTCTACTTTGTTGTTGCAAGTTTTACGTGGCTGCTACGGGCTTAGCAAGAACCATTCTTACCTATGCATCAAAACCACAACGATAGTTTGTCAAGTTGGTGCTGTTTTAACCTTCGCAAGGACCGGGCGTAGCCACACTCAGTTCAACTAAAGTTGGAGAAACTGACACCCGCCAGCCACCTGTGTGCAAAGCACGTCGGTAGAACCAGTCTCGCGTAAGCATACGCGTAATGTCGGTCCGGGCCGCTTCATCCAACAATACCGCTGAACCAAAGTATGACATGCTGGTAAGCAGTATGACTTATATCGCCCACAACTCACTTGTGTTCTACTCGTGCATATAACACCAACGCATAAAACCTGGCTCAGATGCCACTGTTGGGGAACGTAGTAATTTCAAAAAAATTCATACGCACACGCAAGATCATGGTGATGCATAGCAACGAGAGGGGAGAGTGTTGTCCACGTACCCTCGTAGACCGAAAGCGGAAGCGTTATAACAACGCGGTTGATGTAGTCGTACGTCTTCACGGCCTGACCGATCAAGCACCGAAACTACGGCACCTCCGAGTTCTAGCACACGTTCAGCTCGATGACGATCCCCGGACTACGATCCAGCAGAATGTCGGGGAAGAGTTCCGTTAGCACGACGGCGTGGTGACGATCTTGATGTTCTACCGTCGCAGGGCTTCTCCTAAGCACCGCTACAATATTACCGAGGATTATGGTGGAGGGGGACTTCGCACATGGCTAAGAGATCAATGATCAATTGTTGTGTCTATGGGGTGCCCCCTGCCCCCGTATATAAAGGAGCAAGGGGGAGGAGGTGCGGCCAGGCAAGGGGCGCCCCCCCTCATTTCCATGTTGGACTAGGACTTGGGGGGAAAGAGAGAGAGGGGAGAGGAAAGGGGGGGGGGCGCCACCCCCCTCCTTGTCCAATTTGGACTTGGGGGGAGGGGTGCGCGGCTGCCCCTTGGCCTCCTCTCCTCTTCCTCCACTAGGCCCATTAAGGCCCATTAGGTTACCGGGGGGGGGGGGGGTTCCGATAACCTCCCGGTACTCCGGTAAAATGCCGATTTCACCCGGAACACTTCCGACGTCCAAACATAGGCTTCCAATATATCAATCTTCATGTCTCGACCATTTTGAGACTCCTCGTCATGTCCGTGATCACATCCGGGATTCCGAACAACCTTCGGTACATCAAAACATGTAAACTCATAATGAAACTGTCATCGTAACGTTAAGCGTGCGGACCCTACGGGTTCGAGAACAATGTAGACATGACCGAGACACGTCTCCGATCAATAACCAATAGCGGAACCTGGATGCTCATTTTGGCTCCTACATATTCTACGAAGATCTTTATCGGTCAGACCGCATAACAACATACGTTGTTCCCTTTGTCATCTGTATGTTACTTGCCCGAGATTTGATCGTCGGTATCTTAATACCTAGTTCAATCTCGTTACCAGCAAGTCTCTTTACTCGTTCTGTAATACATCATCCCGCAACTAACTCATTAGTTGCAATGTTTGCAAGGCTTAAGTGATGTGCATTACCGAGAGGGCCCAGAGATACCTCTCCGACAATCGGAGTGACAAATCCTAATCTCGAAATACGCCAACCTAACATGTACCTTTGGAGACACCTGTAGAGCACCTTTATAATCACCCAGTTATGTTGTGACGTTTGGTAGCACACAAAGTGTTCCTCCAATAAATGGGAGTTGCATAATCTCATAGTCATAGGAACATGTATGAGTCATGATGAAAGCAATAGCAACATAGTAAACGATCAAGTGCTAAGCTAACGGAATGTGTCAAGTCAATCACATCATTCTCCTAATGATGTGATCCCGTTAATCAAATGACAACTCATGTCTATGGCTAGGAAACATAACCATCTTTGATCAATGAGCTAGTCAAGTAGAGGCATACTAGTGACACTCTGTTTGTCTATGTATTCACACAAGTATTATGTTTCCGGTTAATACAATTCTAGAATGAATAATAAACATTTATCATGATATAAGGAAATAAATAATAACTATATTATTGGCTCTAGGGCATATTTCCTTCAAGGTTAGCCCCGGCAAACAGGCCACACACGAAGATTCAGAGGACGATAATTACCTTTCGCTCTCCGAAGATGAGGTGAGCCTCGGCACCGAGGATTTCATCGTGCCCGAGGAACCTCTTGAGCAGGAGCGCTTCAAGCGCCAGCTAATCGCCACTGCAAGGAGCCTGAAAAAGAAGCAATAGCAGCTTCAAGCTGACCAAGATCTGCTCAATGATAAATGGACTGATGTCCTAGCAGCCGAAGAATACGGCCTCATACGCCCAACCAAAAGCTACCCAAAGCACAAATTGCTACCTCAGTTTGACGAGGAAGCGGTGAAATACGTACAATGTGGCTGACCGACCACCACGTGGTCGAGACAAAACGACAACTCACACTGAACACCAGCCAGCCCCACCTCAGCGCATAGATAGAGGTAAATTAGCCCACGGTCATACATATGACCTCCGGCAAAACCTGAACAATAAAGCAGGACATACTAGATCAATCTACGGATCACGAGGACGTGCCTCGACACGCGACGACGGCCACCTATTCGGACGTGACAAACTTAGTCATGGGCAGGCTAAAAACCGCAGATGGACTCCATCAGAACTACGTCGCGATATGACCCGACATAGAGGCGCCGCACACCCTCATTGCTTCACCGATGAGGTCCTAGATCATGAATTCCTAGAAGGGTTCAAACCCATGAGTATAGAATCATACGATGGAACCACGGACCCTGCGGTGTGGACCGAAGACTTCATTCTCCACATTCATATGGCCCGCGGCGATGAACTCCACGCCATCAAATACCTCCCTTTAAAACTCAAGGGACCAGCTCGGCACTGGCTCAACAGTCTGCCTGCAAATTCTATTGGCAGTTGGGAGGTCTTGGAAGAGGCCTTCCTCGATAACTTCCAAGGCACATATGTTCGACCTCCGGACGCTGATGACTTAAGCCATATAGTTCAACAGCCCAGAGAGTCCGCCAGGAAATTCTGGACTAGGTTCTTAACTAAAAAGAACCAAATCATCGATTGTCCAGATGCCGAAGCCCTAGCAGCCTTCAAACACAACATCCGTGACGAATGGCTCGCTCGCCACCTCGGACAAGAAAAGCCAAAATCCATGGCAGCCCTCACGGCACTCATGACCCGCTTTTGTGCGGGCGAGGACAGTTGGTTGGCCCGTAGCAAAAGCAATGCAAGCGACACCGGCACCCCTGAAGCTAAAACTAGCAAAGACAAGTCTTGACGCAACAGATACAAACGTCGAAACAACAGTGATAACACCGAGGACACGGTAGTCAATGCCAGACTCAGGGGCTCTAAGTCCGTTCAGCGGAAGAAGTCGTTCCAGAAGAACAATTCAGGCCCATCCAGCTTGGACCACATACTTGATCGTCCATGCCACATTCATGGCACCCCAGACAAGCCGCCCAATCATACAAATAGAGATTGCTGGTTTTTTAAACAGGCGGGCAAATTGAACGCCGGAACGGGGAAAAGGGATCGCAAAGTGAGGACGATGACGAAGAGCCCCAGCAACCGAACACAGGGGGACAGAAGAAGTTTCCCCCTCGGGTTAAAATAGTGAACATGATATATGCTAGCCACATCCCTAAGAGGGAGCGCAAGCGTGCGCTCAGGGACATCTACGCGATAGAGCTAGTCGCCCCAAAATTTAACCCATGGTCGTCATGCTCGATCACCATTGATCGCCAGGATCATCCGACCAGTATCCGTCACGGTGGCTCAGCCACACTGGTCCTAGACCCAATAATTTATGGGTTCCACCTAACTCGCGTCCTTATGGACGGAGGTAACAGCCTTAATCTACTCTATCAGGATACAACGTGAAAAATGGGCATTAACCCATCTCGGATCAAGCCCACCAGGACTACCTTCGAAGGAGTCATACCAGGTGTAGAGGCCTGCTGTATGGGCTCAATCACACTCGAGGTTGTCTTCGGATCTCCGGACAACTTCCGAAGCGAGGAGTTAATCTTCGATATCGTCCCCTTTCGCAGCGGCTATCACGCACTGCTCGGACGAACTGTGTTTGCTCGATTCAACGTAGTACCACACTATGCTTATCTCAAGCTCAAGATGCCCGGTCCACGCGGTGTCATAACATTCAACGGAAATACGGAACGGTCCCTCCGTACAGAAGAGCACACAGTTGCCTTAGCAGCAGAAGTACAGAGCGACCTCCTCAAGCAGAACCTTAATTCGGCTGCCGAGCCCACGAACATCGTTAAGAGGGTCTGAACTACTCTACAGCAGGAGAGCTCGACTCGTCAGGAGCTCGACTAGCAATCCGGCCTCCGTCGCAGTTCGGGTCAAGTGGTGGCATTCGTGCCGCACGTACATAACTATGCACTCAAAATCCCATGGGCATCGACGGAGGCATAGCTAGTGTGTGGTCCGTAGTACGGCTCAACCGATGTCGGATACACATATACTTTCACTTTTACTTGTTTCCTTTTCAGGTCTCAATCCCACAGGCACCATCTGATGGCCTGGTCATCGGTCCTCTTGAAGGATAAACACACCAAGACGGCAAGAAATGCAGACATATGGGGGACTTTTTAGGTGATTCCGTTAACGATAACTTTCCTGTTTTCCAGGACCCACATGCAGCCCTCCCTTGGTTTCGGCATGTCAAATAGCCTGCTGCTTATCGCACTACATGTATCAATGCGCTTTGATGTACTAATTAAATTACAATGAGAACAGTTTGCGACTGGAGCTGTAGGACTCCAGCTTTTTTACCTTCGTACCTTTTTTTCCAGCTCCCCTATGGATAATCCTATTAGGTAGCACTTGTAGACATTGGTACGCTTGATGTTTGCCAGGGGCTTCATAGCACCCCACATTACGGCAACAAAAGTCCGAATACTTTTTATAAGTATAGTTCGGCACCCTGAATTTAGCATTATATGCATTAGCTCCGAATCATGTCTTTGGTCAATAGTTGGGTTGGCCGGCTCCTGTGCTTGCTACCTTACGTTCCGCTAAATTGGCTAAGGTAGTAAAGGGAGAACTACTGCGATTGTGCCTTGGTTTATCCAAAGGAGCACCTCAGTAGAGAAAGCTGAAAACTGACTATCATGATGCGGCAAGAGCCGATCAGCTGTTCGGAGGTTGCAAATCATTGGAGATTTCTTCCGCATTACGCGAAGGATTGGTACTTCGCGACCAGACGCTTATAGCACTCTAGTTCGGATACTAGGGGCTGCTCCCATGTTTTTATTGTCGCACTCCTATGGCTAAGTGAGGGCGTTACAACCGCATAGTCTGGTTGCCTGGTTCGTTGTGCTAAACAACTCCTTCAAGGACCATCTAATTGGATCAAGATTGTTGAGATTCTATCCCGAACACCCCCGTCATACCTACGCGGGGGCAGAAGCCGACGACTGGTTAACCCTCAGATTTCATGCAACACGGCCGCACATGAAGTAAAAATTTAAAAACATAACAAGCATTATATTGCATAAACACTTTGTTTTATCATACAAGGCAGAGGGAGATCGCATACGTTCATTCAAAGATAGTGTCCTTCGTACAGTGATCCGCAACAATGCGGGATCCCCTCCAGGACACCATCGAAATACAACTCGGGTCGGCGGTGCTCCTTGCCCTCAGGTGGCCCCTCTGTCATTAGCTTCTTGGCATCCATCTTCGCCCAGTGTGTTTTGACGTGGGCAAAGGCCATTCATGCACCTTCGATACAGACCGAACGCTTTATAACCTCAAGCCGGGGGCAGGCATCAACAAGCCGCTTCACAAGTCCGAAGTAGCTGCTAGGTATCGGCGCGGCAGGCCATAGTCGGACTATCAGGTCCTTCATGGCTACCTCGGCCGCCTTGTGCAGCTCGACAAGCTGTTTCAGCTGGTCGCTGAAGGACACCGGATGTTCGGGCACAAGATATTGAGACCAGAACAACTTCTCCGTAGAATTCCCTTCCTCGGCTCGATAGAACTCGGCAGCATCTGATACGCTGCATGGCAAATCCGTAAACGCCCTCAAGAGCTCCAAATTCGGGTAAGTAAAAGGAACGCTTCCTTCATAGACTTGCTTTGCATATTGAAAGCCTTACTCGTCGCGATCTTCCACGCCGCCTGGATTTCCTGAAGGGCGCTCTGGGCTTCGGCTCGAGCCTCTTGTGCGCTCTGGAGCGCCTTCGCAAGTTCAGACGCATGCGTCTTGAAATCATGCTCCAAGGACTCGCACTTCTTTACGGTGTCCTGGAGCTCTTGCTGAACCTCACCGACTCAAGCCTTGTGCTTCTCACGCGCAGCGCGTTCCTTGGCCACTTTGTCCTCGGCCTTCTCTAACGCCTTCTTGAGGGCCACCACCTCGGTCGTGGCCCCTAATAAAGTTCATGGCACTTTAGTCATCACGAACCATTCATCCTTCCTAAAACATACACGCAGGTTACTCCATACCTTTGTTGTCCTCCAGCTGCTTCTTCACGAGGCCGAGCTCTTTCTCGGCCCGCTCCAGGTTCTGCTTCAGTTCGGAGACCTCCGCAGTGTGAGCGGCAGCAGCCAGCAGCGACGTCTGCTTATTCACATAGACATATTGTGTTAGACTCCTGCGAAAATTATTTTGATCCCATGTTCGTCTTTTCCTTTCCGGACATCGAACAGAGCATTAGGGGCTACTGTCCACATGGTGATATTTTTTCTACAATTGTTACCTCAAAGCTAGTTAAAAGGCTAGTGCAGGACTCGGTTAGTCCGCTTTGGGCGGACTGAACCTTTTCAATCACTGTACCCATAAGGACACAGTGCTCATCCACAATGGAGGCGCCTCGCAGCGCTTCCAGCAGATTATCCGGTGCCTCTGGTTGGACAGAGGTCACCGGTGGAGAAGGCACACCTCCTCCTTTCGGGGAAGGCAGTTCGCTGGACTCCGGAGCCGTGCAGGTCTCTGATACGTGTCCGTCGTATCTACTTTTCCAAACACTTTTGCCCTTGTTTTGGACTCTAACTTGGATGATTTGAATGGAACTAACCCGGACTGACGTTGTTTTCAGCAGAATTTCCATGGTGTTATTTTTGTGGAAATAAAAGTTCTCGGAATGACCTAAAAATCAAAGGAGAATTATTTTGGAATATATAAAAAATACTGGAAGGAAGATCCACGTCAGGGGGGCCTCCACCGGTCCACGAGGGTGGGGGCGCGCCTACCCCCCTGGGCGCGCCCCCCTGCCTCGTGGGCCCCCTGACGCTCCACCGACCTCAACCCTGACTCCATATATTCACTTTCGGGGAGAAAAAAACCAAGGAGAAGGATTCATCGCGTTTTATGATACGGAGCCGCCGCCAAGCCCTAAACTCTCTCGAGAGGGCTGATCTAGAGTCCCTTCGGGGCTCCGGAGAGGGGAATCCGTCGCCATCGTCATCATCTACCTTCCTCCATCACCAATTTCATGATGCTCACCGCCGTGCGTGAGTAATTCCATCGTAGGATTGCTGGACGGTGATGGGTTGGATGAGATTTATCATGTAATCGAGTTAGTTTTGTTAGGGTTTGATCCCTATTATCCACTATGTTCTGAGATTGATGTTGCTATGACTTTGCTATGCTTAATGCTTGTCACTAGGGCCCGAGTGCCATGATTTCAGATCTGAACCTATTATGTTTTCATCAATATATGGGAGTTCTTGATCCTATCTTGCAAGTCTATAGTCATCTATTATGTGTTATGATTCGTTAACCCCGAACTGACAATAATCAGGATACTTACCGGTGATAACCGTAGTATGAGGAGTTCATGTATTCACTATGTCTTAATGCTTTGTTCCGGTACTCTATTAAAAGGAGGCCTTAATATTCCTTAGTTTCCAATAGGACCCCGCTGCCACGGGAGGGTAGGACAAAAGTTGTCATGCAAGTTCTTTTCCATAAGCACGTATGACTATATTCGGAATACATGCCTACATTACATTGATGAACTGGAGCTAGTTCTGTGTCACCCTAGGTTATGACTGTTACATGATGAACCGCATCCGGCATAATTCTCCATCACCGATCCATTGCCTACGAGCTTTCCATATATTGTTCTCCGCTTATTTACTTTTCCGTTGCTATTTTTATCATCACTATAAAACCCCCAAAATAATACTTTTGCTATCGTTACCTTTTACCACCATTACCATTACTATCATATTACTTTGCTACTAAATACCTTGCTGCAGATATTAAGTTTCCAGGTGTGGTTGAATTGACAACTCAGCTGCTAATACTTGAGAATATTCTTTGGCTCCCCTTGTGTCGAATCAATAAATTTGGGTTGAATACTCTACCCTCGAAAACTGTTGCGATCCCCTATACTTGTGGGTTATCAAGACTATTTTCTGGCACCGTTGCCGGGGAGCATAGCTCTATTATTTGAGTCACTTGGGATTTATATCTGCTTATCATTATGAAGAATTTGAAAGATCTAAGAACCAAGATTTATCCCTCAACTACGAGGGGAGGTAAGGAACTGCCATCTAGCTCTACACTTGATTCACCTTCTGTTTTGAGTAAGCTTGCGACACCTAAACCTGCTTCTGCTATTAATTCTGATATGTCGCATGTTATTGATGATGCCACTTCTGCTATGCATGATACTTATGATGAAACTACTTCTATGCTTGATACTACTGTGCCACTTGGTGAATTTCTTGATGAACAACTTGCTAGGGCTAGAGAGAATGAAATTATTGAAACTGATAATATTGATGAAAGTGATGATGAAGACTCTCCCCCTAGATATGAATTACCTGTTGTTCCTGAGGGCTATGTTATGGATGAAGAAATTGCTAGAGATTTTCTTGCTTGCAATGATAGGAGTGATCTTAAGAAATTATTAGCTAAGCTGAAACAAAAAACTCTGAATGCTAGAATGAAATATGATCCTGCTTATGCTACTTCACCTATCTTTGTTACTGATAAGGATTATGATTTCTCTGTTGATCCTGAGATAATTACTTTAGTTGAATCTGATCCTTTCTATGGCTATGAATCTGAAACTATTGTGGCACATCTTACTAAATTAAATGATATAGCCACCCTATTCACTAATGATGAGAAAACTCGCTACTATTATATCCTTAAGATATTTCTGTTCTCATTAAAGGGTGATGCTAAGATATGGTTTAATTCTCTTGGCCCTGGTTGTGTGCGTAGTCCCCAGGATATGATTTATTACTTCTCTGCTAAATATTTCCCCGGTCATAAGAAACAAGCTGCTTTACGGGAAATATATAATTTTGTGCAAAATGAAGAAGAGAGTCTCCCACAAGATTGGGGGAGGCTTCTCCAATTACTTAATGCTTTGCCTGATCATCCTCTTAAGAAAAATGAAATACTTGATATCTTTTATAATGGACTAACCGATGCTTCCAGAGACCACCTGGATAGTTGTGCTGGTTGTGTTTTCAGGGAAAGAACACCGGATGAAGCTGAAATTTTATTGAATAATATGTTGACTAATGAAAATAATTGGACACTTCCCGATCCAATTCCTGATCCAATTCCTGAACCAATTCCTGAACTAACTCCTAAGCCAACTCCGAAGAAAAGGGGTATTCTATTTCTCAGTCCTGAAAATATGCAAGAGGCAAAGAAATCTATGAAAGAAAAAGGTATTAAAGCTGAAGATGTTAATAATTTACCTCCTATTGAAGAAATACATGGTCTTAATTTACCGCCTATTGAAGAAATACATGGTTTTAATCCATCACCTATTGAAGAAACACATGGTCTTGATAACCTGACACATGTAGTAAAGGTAAATTCTCTCTATAGATATGATAAAGCTGAAATCCCATTTACTAAGTTTGCTAGCCCATGCTTGGATGAGTTTGATAACTTTATGGTTAAGCAAGAAGATTTTAATGCTTATGTTGGTAGAGAATTAAAACGCAATGCTGATAATCTTGAACACTTGGGTGATTATATGGCTAATATTAAAGGTGAACTTAAACTTATTAGTAAACATGCTTCTATGGTTACCACTCAAGTAGAACAAGTAGTTAAAGCTCAGAATGATTTGCTCAATGAATTGACTATTAAGAAAAATGATAATGCTGTTAGAGTTATGACTAGAGGTGGTAAAATGACTTAGGAACCTTTGTACCCTGAGGGCCATCCTAAGAGAATTGAGCAAGATTCTCAGAGAAATAATATTGATGCACCTAGTCCTTCTAAAAGGAAGAAAAAGAAAAATGATAGGACTTTGCATGCTTCTAATGAACCTGTTGATGACACATCTGAGAATCCCAATGATATTTCTATTTCGGATGGTGAAACAGAATCTGGTAATGAGCATGAACCTAGTGATAATGTTAATAATGATGTTCATGTTGATGCTCAACCTAGTAATGACAATGAAGTAGAGATTGAACCTACTGTTGATCTTGATAACCCACAATCAAAGAATCAACGTTATGATAAGAGAGACTTTGTTGCTAGGAAGCACGGTAAGGAAAGAGAACCATGGGTTCAGAAACCCATGCCTTTTCCTCCTAAACCATCCAAGAAAAAGGATGATGAGGATTTTGAGCACTTTGCTGAAATGATTAGACCTATCTTTTTGCGTATGCGATTAACTGATATGCTCAAAATGAACCCTTATGCTAAGTACATGAAAAAAATTGTTACAAATAAAAGAAAGATACTGGAAGCTGAAATTTCCACCATGCTTGCTAATTATACTTTTAAGGGTGGAATATCTAAGAAACTAGGATATCCCGGAGTACCAACTATACCATGCTCCATTAAAAGAAACTATGTTAAAACTTCTTTATGTGATCTTGGAGCCGGTGTTAGTGTTATGCCTCTCTCTTTATATCGTAGACTTGATTTGAATAAGTTGACACCTACTGAAATATCTTTGCAAATGGCTGATAAATCAACTGCTATACCTATCGGTATTTGTGAGGATGTGCTTGTTGTGTTTGCAAACATTACTATTTTAACGGACTTTGTTATTCTTGATATTCCCGAGGGCGATAGTATGTCTATTATTCTTGGAAGACCCTTTTTGAATACTGCAGGGGCTGTTATTAATTGCACCAAAGGCAATGTCACTTTTCATGTTAATGGTAATGAGCATACGGTACACTTTCCGAGGAAACACCCTCAAGTCCACAGTATCAATTCTATTGGAAAAATTTCAACTATTACTATTGGAGGTTTTGAATTTCCTCTTCCTACTGTCAAGAAGAAATATGATATTCTTATTGTTGGAGATGTGCATATCCCCGTTGAGGTAACCTAGAGTTATTCGAAAATTCTCCGGTTCCATATTATTCGGAATGAGTTTGTTAACAAGACCTGATCAACCTTGTTAGTGGATTCCTTTTGATGAGAATGGGATGGATGAATTTAGAAAACACAACTCTCTGTACCCTCTTTTTACTTTCTGTTATTTATATTAAATAAAGCAAAAAATAGTAATTTCTGTCTGTTTTCTGAATTATTCGTGCAATAAAAAATACCCCAAAAATAAAAGTTCTCCAAATGCCCTGAAAATTAAATATGATTTTTTCTAGAATATTTGAGAATATCTGGCATTGAGAACACAACAGGGGGAGCAAGCACCTGGCCATGGGGGCGGAGGGCGCGCCCTACCCCCCTGGGCACGCCCCTGCCTCGTGGGCCCATGGTGGCTCCCCTCCACTTATTCCAGCTACCACACACTCCTTCTTCCTCCCACAAACATCACTAACCAGCTCAAACCCGAGTTCAAGCTCATTTTGCTTCCATTTTTGATCTCCTTGCTCAAAGCACCTCTCACAAAACTGCTTTGGGGGATTATTCCGTGGTATGTGACTCCTCCAATGGTCCAATTAGTTTTTGTTCTAGTGCTTTATTCATTGCATATTTTTGCTGCTTAGGTGACCCTGTTCTTGAGCTTGCATGTCAAATTTATGTGGTCAAAAGTAGTTTTGATGCATGATATTGCCTCTAGGCACTTGTGGGAGTAGTTACTATCAATTTTGTTGAGTTTGCTTCACTTTTATTTTTAAGTTACTAAAAATTTCAGAAATTTTCAGAAAAAGATGAAGAGATTTTTGAGTGGCTCATCGAGCCGAAGCTCGAAGGATAAGCAAAGTGAGGAGGATAAGAGGCCCAAATATAATATTCCTCGCACCGCTAAGGTTCGGCCATGTGAATGGCCTTGTGATGATTTCTTGAGAGCAACTGGGATTTATGATGATTTCTATGAATTGGCTGAGAATGCAGGCCTCACCGCCTTCCTCCACGACCGACGCGAACAATATCTCTTACTCACCAATATCTTTGTGCAAAACTTTCATTTCCATGCTAGGAGCTCACCACCTACGGTGGAATTTTATTTATATGATGAGCATAAGGAGATGTCACTTCATGATTTTTTCGGGTTTGTTTGATCCCTTTCGAGGGCAGCATAGACGAACTACATCGTGATGATGTGGATGGGTTTATTGATACCATTACTGTAGGGGAAATGAGGAAGGTTTCCGATGCACGAATTACTAGCATACACTTTCCTGTTCTACGTTACTTTGCTATATTTGCTAGTAGATGCTTATTTGGGCGCAGAAACTGTGGAAACCCGAGTGCCCCTGATATTGTTATTTTGTGCCATGCTTTATTTTGTGATTTCACATTTAGTATGGGTGCTATTGTTTTAAAGCGGTTAAATCTTAACCGTACTAAGGGCCCCGTCCTTGGAGGCATCTTCGCCTCGCGCCTTGCTGCACATTTCAACATACCTATTAGGCACTATGAGAAAGAAGAAAAAATGCTGCCTCCTGTTTATCTAGATTACAAGAGTATGGTAGCACATGATTTTATTGTTAAGAATAGGGAAAAGGCGCTTAAGTACAAATTAATATTTGGTAAAAATCATCCTGAGACTATTACCTTGTCTGCTCCTTCATTGTTTGATTTATCTACAGGCAAGTACCTTGTTCCATTGGAGGCCATTCACGCCTACCGGAACCCTACATCAGCTACAGAGCCGGAGCCGGAACCACAATTTGATCCTCCACGGCAGTCTGATTGTCAGTGGGATCCGGAGGTGATTGCCAACCAGTGGCAATCCAAGGCTTCTTCACAGTACGACCCCAACTATTACTTTGGATATTCGCCAGCCCAGCCGTGGCCATAGACCAACTTAGGCCAAAAGCCTAAGCTTGGGGGAGTATGTATTTCTCACCAACATTACATTCATGTTCACACACTCATTGCTAGTTGTCGGTGCTCATACTTTTTCATTGTATCATCCATGCTAGTTTATTTTTCCTTTTTCTTATGCTTTCTTCTTTTGTGTTTAATAAACCTTAAGAAACACAAAAAAATTAGTTGTATCTTTGAAAGCACAAGTGCTCCCTAGGTGGTTTTGATAATTGATGACAACATATCTCTTGTTGGACTAACACTTCTATCTAGCATGTTTCAGATAAGTTCAACAATGGAGTGGCATGGACTAAAGGTTGTGGGAACTCCTTCAAGATGCTAAGGACAAGGGATTGGCTAAAGCTTCAAGCTCAAGACTCTTCACTTTTATATTTTAGTGATCCAAGATCACATTGAGTCCATAGGAAAACCCAATACTATTAAGGAGGGATGAGGTGTTGCTTAATGAGCCTCTTGCTTCATGTGCTTAATGATATGCTCCAAAATCCTCAACCACTTTCCCATATCCACATGACCTAAACCCTAAGCCAAACTCGGTCCTACCGATTCTTCCTATCCGGCGCCACCGAGTTTCACTTGTCATTAGCCACTGCCAAACCCTGGCAATTCGGTTCTACCGATAGGGATCTCGGTCTCACCGAGATGGGATTGCAAACTCTCTGTTACCTATTGCAATATTCTCGGTCCCACCGAGATATGCAATCGGTCTCACCGAGATTGCAATGTAAACTCAGTGTTTCCCCTTTGTAACTTTTTGGTCTCACCGAGTTCCACTCGGTCCCACCGAAAGAGCAAATCGATCCCACCGAGTTTGCCTGACCAACTCTCTGGTTAGCTAATTACCAAACTTGGTCTCACCGAGTTTGTGTAATCGGTCTCACCGAGATTACGTTATGCCCAAACCCTAACCGAATCGGTCCTACCGAGTTGCATGTCGGTCCCATCGAAATTCCTAACGGTCACTAGGTTTACATTTTCGGTCTGACCGAGTTTTATGATTCGGTCCCACCGAGATTGGAAAACTATGTAACGGTTGGATTTTGTGTGGAGGCTATATATACCCCTCCACCTCTTTCTCATTCGAACAGAGAGCCAATAGAACACACACATCATTCCAACTCATTTGTTCTGAGAGAGAACCACCTACTCATGTGTTGAGATCAAGACATTCCATTCCTACCATATGAATCTTGATCTCTAGCCTTCCCAAGTTGCTTTCCACTCAAATCTTCTTTCCACCAAATCCAAATCCTATGAGAGAGAGTTGAGTGTTGGGGAGACTATCATTTGAAGCACAAGAGCAAGGAGTTCATTACCTACACACCATTTGTTACTTCTTGGAGAGTGGTGTCTCCTAGATTGGCTAGGTGTCACTTGGGAGCCTCCGACAAGATTGTGGAGTGAACCAAGGAGTTTGTAAGGGCAAGGAGATCGCCTACTTTGTGAAGATCTACCGCTAGTGAGGCAAGTCCTTCGTGGGCGATGGCCATGGTGGGATAGACAAGGTTGCTTCTTCGTGGACCCTTTGTGGGTGGTTGCTTCTTCGTGGACCCTTCGTGGGTGGAGCCCTCCGTGGACTCGCGCAACCGTTGCCCTTGGGTGGAGCCCTGTGTGGACTCGCGCAACCGTTACCCTTCGTGGGTTGAAGTCTCCATCAACGTGGATGTAGGATAGCACCACCTATCCGAACCACGGGAAAAACATCCGTGTCTCCAATTGCGTTTGATCTTTCCAAACCCTTCCCTTTACATTCTTGCAAGTTGCATGCTTTACATTCCGCTGCTCATATACTCTTTGCATGCTTGCTTGATATGTATTGTGTGTATTGAATTGGTGCCTAAACTTCACTTAAACCGAAAAAGCTTAAAAAATTGCAACTTTAGCACTATGTGTCTAATCACCCCCCTCTAGACACATCTACTTCTAGATCCTACAAGTGGTATCAGAGCTTTGGTCTCCATTGCCTTGGTTTAATCACCATTGGAGGAAGATGGATGTGTCTACTCTAGGGAGTCTTAGACATAGAGTGCCTATTCTTGATGGAAAGTATTTTCATGAGTGGAAAAATGAGATGCTTGTAATCTTCAATCAATATCATTTGAACAAGTATATTGCTAGCCCTTGTGCACCTCATATTGATCCCTTGCATCCTACCCTAGACGAAGATGTTGACATGATTCGCAATCTTAGAACTATTGAGCTCATCATTAGAGGTTTGCCCAAAGATTTGATTGCTAGTTTGCCTACTCAAAATTGCGCCTATACTATATGGAAATTTCTTGAGGAACGGTTTCCCAATCACTCCTTGAAAACTTTGGATGAAATTCTCCGTAAAACTATTGCCTTGAGTAAGATGAACTCTAGTGATCCTAGTTTTGGTAAATGTCTTCTTAAACTTGCCAATCATAAGCATGCTAAAGGAGATGTTGGAATTATTAATGATATCATACTCAAAGCTATAAGAATTCATAAAAGTAACCACTTTGATCATTTATCTAATGAATTACCCTCTCTAGGAAATGATGAGTCACAAGATCATGATGAACATGAATATTATGATGATGATGACAGTGACTCCGATCTTGATGATGCAATGAGACATTTTGGTCTTATGGCAAATCTTTGGGGATATGAATCAGGAGGAAATGAATGGGTTCTTGATAGTGGATGCACTGATCATATGACCGGAGATGAAGAGATGTTCCATGAGCTTGCTGAAAACAACGGCCCTCGAAAATATGTCACCTTTGGTGATAATTCAAAGAGTAAAGTGGTTGGCCTTGGTAAGGTGGCCATCTCACATGATAGCTCCATTCAAAATGTCATGCTCGTTGAATCTCTTGGCTATAACTTACTTTCTGTATCTAGACTTGCTGATTTTGGTTTGAATGTCCTATTTACTGAGGTAGATTGCCAAGTATTTCGTAGAGACAATCATAAAATGGTCTTTACGGGTATGCGTAGAGGTGATCTTTACATCGTCGATTTCTCTAAAAAGGCACAACCTAAAACTTGCTTTGTTGCTAAATCCTCAAAAGGTTGGTTGTGGCATAGACGACTAGGTCACGTTGGCATGAGAAACCTTGACAAGCTTATTAAAGGAAATCATATCCTTGGAGTTAACGATGTCATATTTGATAAGGATAGACTTTGCAGTGCTTGTCAAGCAGGTAAACAGGTTGGAGGAAGACATCTTGTGAAGAACATTATGACCACAAGGAGGCCACTCGAGCTGCTTCACATGGATCTTTTTGGTCCCAATGCCTACAAGAGTCTCGGTGGAAATTCCTTTGGTCTAGTTATAGTTGATGATTTTTTAAGATTTACGTGGGTGTTTTTCCTCAATGACAAATCGCAGGTCTAGAAGATCTTCAGAAACTTCGCCAGGAAAGCCCAAAATCAGTTTGATGTGAAGATCAAGAAGGTTCGGAGTGACAACGGAACGGAGTTCAAGAACGCAAATATGGACACCTTTCTTGACGAAGAAGGGATTTCACACGAGTTCTCGGCTACATACACA
The DNA here is from genome assembly GCF_056163025.1 of Triticum urartu. Lineage (NCBI taxonomy): Eukaryota > Viridiplantae > Streptophyta > Magnoliopsida > Poales > Poaceae > Triticum > Triticum urartu. The sequence goes on from NC_141877.1 coordinate 262,767,462, forward strand.
CCTCAACAAAATGGAGTTGTTGAGAGGAAGAACTGGACGCTCATCGAAATGGCAAGGACAATGCTTGATGAATACAAGACGCCAAAGCACTTTTGGGCAGAAGCGGTTGAGACAGCTTGTCACACAATAAATCGCTTATATCTTCACAAGCTACTCGGCAAGACGGCATACGAGCTCCTCACCGGTGACAAGCCTCAAGTTGGATACTTTTGAGTATTCGGCTCAAAGTGCTACATTCTTGATAAGCATCGTCGTTCAAAGTTTGCTCCTAAATCTCATGAAGGTTTTCTACTTGGTTATGGCTCAAACTCTCACACTTACCGTGTCTACAACAATTTCACCCGAAAGGTTGAAGAGACGGTAGATGTGAAGTTTGATGAATCTAATGGCTCGCAAGTAGAGCAATTGCCAATTGATGTAGGAGACAAAGACCCTTCAGAAGCAATTCAAGACTTGTCCATTGGCAAAATTCGTCCAACGGAGGTGAAGGAGAGTACTTCATCCGTCCAAGTGGAAGCTTCTACTTCACAACAAGGTGAACCAAGAATCGACACGGAAGCATCCACAAGTGGGCCACATCAAGATGAAGAAAACGAGGAAGTACGTCAAGATGAACATCAACAACCTCCTTCTCCACCACGACAAGAGAACGACGATGCCAACAATGAATAAGGCCAAGAAGAAGAACAAGATGAAGAAGATGCTCAACAAAGACCCAAGCAAAAGCTCTCACGAGTTCGAGCAAGAATTGCCAAAGATCATCCCGTCGAGCAAATCCTCAATGATATACAAACCGGGAGAATCACTCGCTCAAAAACTCGTTTAGCTAACTTTTGTGAAAACTATTCATTCATCTCTAGCATTGAACCAATGAAGGTTGAAGAAGCATTGGAAGATCCGGATTGGATAAACGCTATGCATGAAGAGCTACATAACTTTGAGAGAAACCAAGTTTGGACATTGGTTGAGAAGCCCGACAACAACCACAACATCATTGGTACCAAATGGGTGTTTCGCAACAAGCAAGATGAAGATGGACAAGTGGTTCGCAACAAAGCACGTCTTGTCGCCCAAGGATACACACAAGTCGAAGGTATGGACTATGGTGAGACATATGCTCCTGTTGCTAGACTTGAGTCCATTCGCATCTTACTTGCATATGCTAATCACCATAATATCACCTTGTACCAAATGGACATTAAAAGTGCTTTTCTAAATGGAGAAATAGAGGAGGAAGTTTATGTCAAACAACCTCCCGGCTTTGTCAATCCTAAGAAACCTAATCATGTTTACAAACTTCACAAAGCTCTTTATGGTCTTAAACAAGCTCCTAGAGCATGGTATAAATGCTTGACCAAGTTCCTTACTACAAGTGGTTTTGAAATTGGTAAAATTGATTCTGCTCTTTTTACTACAAGGGTTAATGGAGAACTATCTGTATGCCAAATTTATGTTGATGACATCATATTTGGTTCAACTAACCCCCTCTTTAGTGAAAAGTTTGGAAAGCTAATGTCAGAGAAGTTTGAGATGTCTATGATGAGTGAACTCAAATTCTTTCTTGGATTGCAAATCAAGCAAACTAAGGAAGGTACATTTGTCTCTCAAACAAAGTACACCAAGGACTTATTCAAGAAGTTCAATATGCAAGAATGCAAGGGTATGTCTACACCCATGCCTACTAGTGGACATAATGATTTGACCAAAGATGGTGAACCCGTTGATCAAAAGGTTTACCGCTCTATGATTGGTTCATTGTTATACCTATGTGCTTCACGTCCCGATATTATGCTAAGTGTGTGCATGTGTGCTCGATATCAAGCTGCTCCTAAAGATTGTCATCTTAAGGCTGTGAAAAGGATAGTGAGATATTTAATCCATACACCAAATTTTGGCATTTGGTATCCTAAGAGGTCTTCTTTTGATCTTGTTGGCTATTCCGACTCAGATTATGCCGGAGACAAGGTTGATAGAAAGTCCACTTCAGGTACTTGTCAATTTCTTGGTAGATCTCTTGTGTCTTGGTCTTCCAAGAAACAAAACTCGGTATCCTTATCCACCGCCGAAGCGGAGTACATTGCCGCTGGTTCATGTTGTGCTCAATTACTTTGGATGACCCAAACTCTTAAAGATTATGGGATTTATGTGAGACATGTTCCACTGCTTTGTGACAATGAAAGTGCTATCAAAATTGGTCATAATCCTGTACAACATTCTCGAACTAAGCATATTGAAGTTCCTCATCATTTCATTCGAGATCATGTTGCTAAGGGTGACATCAATCTTAAGCATGTTCGCACCGATAAGCAATTTGCAGATATATTCACTAAACCACTTGATGAGAAAGTGTTTTGCAGGTTGAGAGGAGAATTGAACATCATTGATGCCTCGAACTTGGAGTAGAAACTCCATTGGACACATGCAAGACATGAGCTTATGACTAATCCATGATGTATCTCTTATGATGACTATCTTATGTCTTGGATATATTTGCACCTTGCATGTTGTCTAACCTATGTAGGTGCTTGGTTGAATCTAACTCCATGAGATTGTGACTCACTCATATCTTGAGCAATCTCTACATCACCGAGACTCTACACAATAGTGGTTGAAGACAAGGAAGCACGAAACCATTTAAACATATCCTTTGACAAATTCTATGTTAAGCTTCATGATTGTCATTTTTGGATACACAAGTGCTCATCCTTGCAAGAACTAACCCATGTAGGTAGATGAACTCAAACTCCAAGTGGTGCTCCCAACTCTTGATGAACTACATCAACCTTGAGCATCCACACAAGTTCAACTACATGAGCAAGAACCACACCACCACCCAAGGTATGTCATTCCATCTTAGAGAAGCTTTACTCCAAGACATGAGTCAAAGCAACTCAACAAGATGTGAATACATCAAAATGCTTAAACGACAAATGGTAACCCCATTTTGAGCTTAAACGATGAGTACGACCTATGATCAAGTGTCCTCACTTGACTCCTAAGTCAATATACTCTAACATAGGTGACTATGTCACCGCTCAATTCTAGATGAAGTTCTCTTGTGTTCTTTTCTGAGTTATTGCATTTGTCCCTTGCATATTTGTTTCCTTCTCTCTCAAAAAAAAACTTCATCTAGAAACTTCCACCTTTTCCTGTTTGTTTTGTTCTGCATATTTCTGCATCAAATTCCTTGCAAATCCATCAGCTAATTCATTGCAAATCTTTGTGAGATCTTACTTGTCTAGTGAGCTGAGGTGATAAGTGTTTTTCTCCGTGTAAACTCGGTCCCACCGACTTGCAAATTTCGGTCCAACCGAATCTTTTCGGTACCACCGAAATGTGCCACTCGGTGCCACCGACTTTGCAATCAGAAAAACAGTTTGCCACTTGTTCTACATTTCTTATGATCCTGCTCCACTCAATGAATCTTGTCCTCCACAAGCATCACAATTTTATCCTCTGCTTTGTGCTGAATCTCAAGGACCAAACCCACTCGACGGATTCCAGGAAAGACCTTCTTGGGAATTGATGTCAAAGGGGGAGAGAGAGATCACATCAAAGCTTGCAGGAAAGATAGATCACACCAAGAGAGAAAAAGTATTAAGGGGGAGAGAAAGTCTCAAGGATCCCAGATGTTATTAAGGGGGAGAGAAAGTCTCAAGGATCCCAGATGTTGTTAAGGGGGAGAGAGAAATTTCCAGGGAAAGAAAGTCTCAAGGATCCCAGATGCTTGATGTTCAAGAGGAGAGATGCCACATGTCTTTTTGGGGGAAAGACATGTTCATATGAACTCATTTGAATTAAGTTCTATTCAGCTCTGATTTTCTGTTTCCTATCTTCTCCCAATATCCCATGTAAGTTTCAGGGGGAGCAAGACACCTAAGGGAAAAGAAATCAGCCAAAGTCATTGCATATCTTTATTCTTGGGGACATGTTGAATCCAATGTGGTACCTTGTACTCACTCTCTACATGTCATCCCAGTCTTGGCATTCTTGTGGTTTCTTTTGTTTGCTCTGGCTAGTGGACGTACATGTGTTATCTAACCTTGTTTGCAGGTTCATTCCATCCTAAGCCAACTCGAGACCACAAGGTAAGTATATGCATCAAAATCACGAGCATGAGGAGTTCTTGCTTATGTACATACTGTTTGCAAGAAGGACTCATGAGCATGAAGGTATTTTCCTTAATAATCTTTTACTCTGATGCATATGGCCAAGATACATGTAACACATTGCCTACTCTGTCATGATTATGCTCTCACATGCCTCTATATTTCATATTTACATGAGTGCATACATGTAGGGGGAGTTTATGCTTGCTACATGTTCTTCCAAAGCATTACTTGCTGTTCTTTATATCTTTATCTAAAGCTTTGATGTATGTTTCCATCAATTACAAAAAAGGGGGAGATTGAAAGCACAAGTGCTCCCTAGGTGGTTTTGATAATTGATGACAACATATCTCTTGTTGGACTAACACTTCTATCTAGCATGTTTCAGATAAGTTCAACAATGGAGTGGCATGGACTAAAGGTTGTGGGAACTCCTTCAAGATGCTAAGGACAAGGGATTGGCTAAAGCTTCAAGCTCAAGACTCTTCACTTTTATATTTTAGTGATCCAAGATCACATTGAGTCCATAGGAAAACCCAATACTATTAAGGAGGGATGAGGTGTTGCTTAATGAGCCTCTTGCTTCATGTGCTTAATGATATGCTCCAAAATCCTCAACCACTTTCCCATATCCACATGACCTAAACCCTAAGCCAAACTCGGTCCTATCGATTCTTCCTATCCGGCGCCATCGAGTTTCACTTGTCATTAGCCACTGCCAAACCCTGGCAATTCGGTTCTACCGATAGGGATCTCGGTCTCACCGAGATGGGATTGCAAACTCTCTATTACCTATTGCAATATTCTCGGTCCCACCGAGATATGCAATCGGTCTCACCGAGATTGCAATGTAAACTCAGTGTTTCCCCTTTGTAACTTTTCGGTCTCACCGAGTTCCACTCGGTCCCACCGAAAGAGCAAATCGGTCCCACCGAGTTTGCCTGACCAACTCTCTGGTTAGCTAATTACCAAACTCGGTCTCACCGAGTTTGTGTAATCGGTCTCACCGAGATTACGTTATGCCCAAACCCTAACCGAATTGGTCCTACCGAGTTGCATGTCGGTCCCACCGAAATTCCTAATGGTCACTAGGTTTACATTTTCGGTCTGACCGAGTTTTATGATTCGGTCCCACCGAGATTGGAAAACTATGTAACGGTTGGATTTTGTGTGGAGGCTATATATACCCCTCCACCTCTTTCTCATTCGAACAGAGAGCCAACAGAACACACACATCATTCCAACTCATTGGTTCTTAGAGAGAACCACCTAGTCATGTGTTGAGATCAAGACATTCCATTCCTACCATATGAATCTTGATCTCTAGCCTTCCCAAGTTGCTTTCCACTCAAATCTTCTTTCCACCAAATCCAAATCCTATGAGAGAGAGTTGAGTGTTGGGGAGACTATCATTTGAAGCACAAGAGCAAGGAGTTCATTACCTACACACCATTTGTTACTTCTTGGAGAGTGGTGTCTCCTAGATTGGCTAGGTGTCACTTGGGAGCCTCCAACAAGATTGTGGAGTGAACCAAGGAGTTTGTAAGGGCAAGGAGATCGCCTACTTCGTGAAGATCTACCGCTAGTGAGGCAAGTCCTTCATGGGCGATGGCCATGGTGGGATAGACAAGGTTGCTTCTTCGTGGACCCTTTTGTGGGTGGTTGCTTCTTCGTGGACCCTTCGTGGGTGGAGCCCCCCGTGGACTCGCACAACCGTTGCCCTTGGGTGGAGCCCTGTGTGGACTCGCGCAACCGTTACCCTTCGTGGGTTGAAGTCTCCATCAACGTGGATGTAGGATAGCACCACCTATCCGAACCACGGGAAAAACATCCGTGTCTCCAATTGCGTTTGATCTTTCCAAACCCTTCCCTTTACATTCTTGCAAGTTGCATGCTTTACATTCCGCTGCTCATATACTCTTTGCATGCTTGCTTGATATGTATTGTGTGTATTGAATTGGTGCCTAAACTTCACTTAAACCGAAAAAGCTTAAAAAATTGCAACTTTAGCACTATGTGTCTAATCACCCCCCTCTAGACACATCTACTTCTAGATCCTACAATCTTTTAATTAGTTTACTTTCCATGCTTGTAGTAGTAATTAAAAAGAAAACTCAAAAAGATTTCTCGTTCTTCTTTTTCTTGTTGGGAGCTTTCTCGTGTAAATAGTTTTATTTCTTTTCTTGTTCTTTGGGGGTCGAGAGGAGAAGACCATAATTAAAATGTTAAAGTGGTTCTTATATGCATTATTGTTGATCTAACAAAGAGCCCATATTACCTTGTCTTCTCTCTTGAATTGGATGCTTGCAGATTCCAGCTTAGTCCAATGCACGTGCACTATTATTATTATCCATACTATTCGGTCGTGCAAGTGAAAGGCAATAATGATGATTATATGATGAACTTATTGAGATGAGAAAAGCTGGTATGAACTCGACCTCTCTTGTTTTTGTAAATATGATTAGTTCATCGTTCCTGATTCAGCCTATTATGAATAAACATGCTTGCAATGACAATTAGAGATTATAGTTGCTTATGCCATGCTTAATCAACTAGGAGCTTACAATGGTTTACCTCCCGTGCCAACATGCTATTAAAATGGTTGTGATGTGGTATGATAGGGTGGTATCCTCTTTTGAACGATTCGAGTGGCTTGACTTGGCACATGTTCACGCATGTAGTTGAAACAAAATCAACATAGCCTCTACGATATTTATGTTCATGGTGCATTATATCCTACTCATGCTTGCATTCAGTGTTGATTAATTTTAATGCATGTTCATGACTGTTGTCGCTCTCTAGCTGGTCGCTTCCCAGTCTTTTGCTAGCCTTCACCTGTACTAAGCGGGAATACTGCTTGTGCATCCAATTCCATAAACCCCAAAGTTATTCCATATGAGTCCACCATACCTACCTATATACGGTATCTACCTGCCGTTCCAAGTAAATTTGTATGTGCCAAACTCTAAACCTTCAAATAAACATTCTGTTTTGTATGCTCGAATAGCTCATGTATCAACTAGGGTTGTCTGTATCTTCCATGTTAGGCGGGTTATTCTCAAGAGGAGTGGACTCCTCTCCTCACTCACGAGAAAGTGGCTGGTCACCGGGATGCCCAGTCCCATGCTTTATGCAAATCAAATCAAAATAACTGCAAACAAAACTCCCCCGGGACACTGGTTAGTTGGAGGCACTCGTTGTTTCGAGCAAGCCATGGATTGATGCTTGTTGGTGGAGGGGGAGTATGAACTTTACCATTCTGTTTGGGAACCACCTATAATGTGTGTAGCATGGAAGATATCACCATCTCTTGGTTGTTATGTTGACAATGAAAGTATACCGCTCAAAATATTATTCATATATATTTAAAAAACCGAGCTCTGGCACCTCTACAAATCCCTGCTTCCCTCTGCGAAGGGCCTATCTATTTACTTTTATGCTGAGTCATCATCCTCTTATCAAAAAGCACCAGTTGGAGAGCACCACTGTCATTTGCATCCATTATTGTTAGTTTATATTGAGTATGACTTGACTGGATCTCTTTTACCATGAATTACAATGTCTAGTCAGTCCTTGATCTTTAAAGGTGCTCTGCATTTATGTTTTGCGGTCTTAGAAAGGGCTGGCAAGATACCATCTTGTTATATCATATCATGATTGTTTTGAGAAAGTGTTGTCATCCGAGATTTATTATTATTGCTCGCTAGTTGATTATGCCATTGATATGAGTAAACGTGAGACCTAAATGTTATTGTGAATATGGTTAGTTCATAATCTTTGCTGAAAACTTGAATGCTGGCATTACATATTTACAACAACAAGAGCAAACAGAGTTTGTAAAGGTTTTTCTTTATCACTTTCACCTTATCAACTGAATTGCTTGAGGACAAGCAAAGGTTTAAGCTTGGGGGAGTTGATAAATCTCCGTCGTATCTACTTCTCCAAATACTTTTGCCCTTGCTTTGGACTCTAACTTGCATGATTTGAATGGAACTAACCCGGACTGACGCCGTTTTCAGCAGAATTGCCATGGTGTTATTTTTGTGCAGAAATAAAAATTCTCGGAATGACCTGAAAATCAACGAAGAATTATTTTCGAATATATAAAAAATACTGGAAGGAAGATCCACGTCAGGGGGCCTCCACCTGTCCACGAGGGTGGGGGACGCGCCCTACCCCCCTGGGCGTGCCCCCTGCCTCGTGGGCCCCCTGACGCTCCACCGACCTTAACCCTGACTCCATATATTCACTTTCGGGGAGAAAAAAACCAAGGAGAAGGATTCATCGCGTTTTACGATACAGAGCCGCCGCCAAGCCCTAAACTCTCTCGGGAGGGCTGATCTGGAGTCTGTTCGGGGCTCCGGAGAGGGGAATCCGTCGCCATCGTCATCATCAACCATCCTCCATCACCAATTTCATGATGCTCACCGCCGTGCATGAGTAATTCCATCGTAGGCTTGCTGGACGGTGATGGGTTGGATGAGATTTATCATGTAATCGAGTTAGTTTTGTTAGGGTTTGATCCCTAGTATCCACTATGTTCTGAGATTGATGTTGCTATGACTTTGCTATGCTTAATGCTTGTCACTAGGGCCCGAGTGCCATGATTTGAGATCTGAACCTATTATATTTTCATCAATATATGAGAGTTCTTGATCCTATCTTGCAAGTCTATAGTCACCTATTATGTGTTATGATTCGTTAACCCCGAACTGACAATAATTGGGATACTTTCCAGTGATGACCGTAGTTCGAAGAGTTCATGTATTCACTATGTGTTAATGCTTTGTTCCGGTACTCTATTAAAAGGAGGCCTTAATATCCCTTAGTTTCGAATAGGACCCCGCTGCCACGGGAGGGTAGGACAAAAGATGTCATGCAAGTTCTTTTCCATAAGCACGTATGACTATATTCGGAATACATGCCTACATTACATTGATGAACTGGAGCTAGTTCTGTCTCACCCTAGGTTATGACTGTTACATGATGAACCACATCCGGCATAATTCTCCATCACCGATCCATTGCCTACGAGCTTTCCATATATCATTCTCCGCTTATTTACTTTTCCGTTGCTATTGTTATCATCACTATAAAACCCGAAAAATATTACTTTCGCTATCATTACCTTTTGCCACCATTACCATTACTATCATATTACTTCGCTACTAAATACCTTGATGCAGATATTAAGTTTCCAGGTGTGGTTGAATTGACAACTCAGCTGCTAATACTTGAGAATATTCTTTGGCTCCCCTTGTGTCGAATCAATAAATTTGGGTTGAATACTCTACCCTCGAAAACTGTTGCGATCCCCTATACTTGTGGGTTATCAGCCTCTAGAATGGTACCCGGCTGAGGGCCGATGGGAACTTGGCCCCCATTGCTAGTCCCCATGGGGGCCTTTCCCCCCATGTGTCCGGCAGCCGAGGATTCATCCTGGGGCGCCACCTTGACGATTTCTGGAACCTCCCCTGGTCTGGGAAGGTCCTTTGGGAAGCCACCTCGTCACCCCCCTTGGGTGAATGAGTGGGTGGCGGAGACATGCTAGCCATATCCTTTGAGTCTAGCGAACCCTCTGTCGAGGATCGCGGGGAGCCGTCGTGGGCCGGACTATAATGGCATAAGTTTAAACATATTAATATTATAAACTAGAAATGCCAGGTATGGGGAGGTGCATAGGGTTTTGGTACTTACGAGGCAACCCGAGGCTTGGTCCGGGGCATTCGCTCCGGACTGCTTTCGACATCCCAAGCGGAGTTATCCGCAAGGGAGCCCTTCCCCCTCTTGGGCGCCTTCGCCTCCAGATTCGTGGAGGCCTCTCTTTTCTTCTTTCCCCCCTCCGGGGGAAGCCGCTTTTTTCTTCCTCCTTGCCGTCGTCTTCGGCGACCGAAGAGTCAGTCTCGTCCTCGAACGACATGTCTGAAGCACCCTTTCGGCGAAGGCCACTCCTGCTCCCTTTGGCCGTCTTCTTGGCCTTCTTCTCTGGCACATCATAAGGCGTCGGAAATAGCATCTTCGTTAGGAGCGGGGTTTCCTTGTCTTCAAGAAGTGGAGCGGGACAATTAATCCGCTCCGCTATGTCGATCCTGGCCTGAAAATTGATAGGAAGGCTTAGACTCCTTCCCAAAATATACAAGTAAAGGCTATACCTTGAATACATGAAAGAACTTACCGAATTGGCCTGGCGCTTTAAGCTGAGCCCACAATCTTCGGTCGTGGGCGGTGGTGTCTCGCCGGCCTTGAAGAGCACTTTCTAGATATCTTCGCGCATTGAGCCGAAGAGCTCTCCTAGCATCTCGTGCTTGGCCAGATCGAACTCCCACAAATAGCAAGTCTGGTGTTGGCACAGAAGGATCCGGCGAATGAGCATAACCTGGATCACGTTGACGAGTTTGATCCTCTTGGTTAGCTTGTTCTGAACGCACGTCTGGAGCCCAGTCAGCTCGCTCGAAGAGCCCCAGGCGAGGCCCTTCTCTTGCTAGGAGGTAAGCCACAGCGGAGTTCCGGATCGAAATTCGAGGGCCGCCGCCCAGTTGGTGTCGCGCGGCTCGATGCTGTAGAACCACCCCGATTGCCACCCCTTCGCCATCTCCATGAAGGTACCTTCGGGCCATATAACGTTGGGCATCTTTCCCACCATGGCGCCTCCGCACTCTTCTTGTTGGCCTTTCACCACCTTCGGCTTTACATTGAAAGTCTTCAGCCATAGGCCGAAGTGAGGCGGGATACGGAGGAAGGCCTCGCAAACGACTATAAATGCCGAGATGTTTAGGATAAAGTTGGGGGCTAGATCATGGAAGTCCAGCCCGTAGTAAAACATCAGTCCGCGGACAAATGGGTGGAGAGGGAATCCCAGCCCATGGACGAAATGTGCGAGAAATACAACCCTCTCATGGGGCTCTGGGGAGGGACGATCCGTCCTTCGGTCGGGAGACGGTGAACGATCTCCTTGGCCAGGTATCCGGCCTCTCGAAGCTCCTTGATGTCTTTCTGCATAACAGAATAAGCCATCCACTTGCCACCAGCTCCGAATCCGGACATGGTTGGAGTGCTTTCTCCGGCAGGGGAAGCTAGGGCTTGGGCGCTGGAGCTCTAGAATGGATGAGTGGAGGATGGAGAAGGCAGGGGTGAGTAAAGACGAATCCGTATACCCTTATAAAGGCCGCAAATATCAAACGCCTCCTTGCTCGCCATAAAACTCGCCTATTCCCAAGGGCTATGTAAATGGCACGGTTGGGTTACCCACGCCCGTATTGATGAGAATCCCGTAATAAGGGGACACGATCTCTGCTTTGACAAGACGTGCCAATTGCGACTCGAAACATGGAGCGATAGACGAAAAACGGTTCGAAATTATGACCGGATGGACGTGATGTCATGTTGTAAAAGTTGTCAGCGGATTGGACTCGTGTATTATTATATTCTCTCTACGGTTATGTGTGCTGTGTGTTACAGGTCTGGACACGCTCAATTCGTCCGAAGACTATTTTGGAGTTCGGAAGGAGGAACCCGCCTTGCAATGTCGAAGGCAACACTATGCGCCGGATACCTTGTCATTGAAGCCAGGTTCAGGGGCTACTGAGGGAGTCCTGGACTAAGGGGTCCTCGGGCGTCCGGCCTGTTGGCCATGGGCCGGATTGATGGGCTGTGAAGATACAAAGACCGAAGACTGCACCCGTGTCCCGATGGGACTCTCCTTGGCGTGGAAGGCAAGCTTGGCGACCGAATATGTAGATTCCTTTCTTTTTAACCGACCTTATGTAACCCTAGATCCTCCCGGTGTCTATATAAACCAGAGGACTTAGTCCGAATAGGGGAGACTCATTATCATAGCCATACAAGCTAGACCTCTAGGGTTTAGCCATTACGATCTCGAGGTAGATCAACTCTTGTAATACTCCTATTCATCATAATCAATCAAGCAGGACGTAGGGTATTACCTCCATAGAGAGGGCCTGAACCTGGGTAAACATCGTGTCCCTTGTCTCCTGTTACCATCGACCTTAGACGCACAGTTCGGGACCCCCTACCCGAGATCCGCCGGTTTTGACACCGACACTAGGGCCTCCTGGCGTGCCCAGGTGGGTTGTGCCCACCTCGGTGGCCTCCCGCACCCCCTTTTTGCACTATAAATTCCCAAATATTCGGAAACCCTTCGGGTTAACCTAGATCAGAAGTTCCGCTGCCGCAGGGCTCCGTAGCCACCGAAAACCAATCTAGACCCGTTCCGGCACCCTGCCGGAGGGGGCAATCATCTCCATTGGCCATCTTCATCATCCCGGCGCCCACCATGATGAGGAGGGAGTAGTCCACCCTCAAGGCTGAGGGTTTGTACCAGTAGCTATGTGATTTATATCTCTCTCCCTCTCTCTCGTGATCTATATCACGAGCTTTGTCAATATAGTCGGATCATATGATGTTTCTCCCCTCTATACCCTTGTTGTGATGAATTGAATCTTTACCCTTTGAAGTTTTTTCATGTCGAATTGAATGTTCATATTTGAGAACACATGATATATGTCTTGCGGTATGAATACTTGAGGTGACAATTGCGGTATCTTATTGATTCACTTGATATATGTTATGGCATTCAACTCACGGATTCCCGCGGTGATATTGGGGTAATCTATGCATAGGGGTTGATGCAAGTTTTTATTATCTTTTCTCCGACGGAAACTTTGGGGTATCTTTATAGTTTTTTGTGTGGATTGAGTATTATGATTATGAACTTGCTTTGGTGTTATCTTAGTACGGACTCAAGGATAGATCAAACGGAAGAAATAGCTTTGTGTTATTTTAGTATGGACTCTTGAATAGATCGAACGAAAAGAATAGCTTTGAGGTGGTTTAGTACCCTACAAACAATTCCTATCTTTTGTTCTCCGCTAATAGGAACTCGGGAGTGATTCTTCGTTACACTCTGAGGGATAATCATATGATGCAACTATGTTAGCATTGTTGAGAGGTTGCACTAGCGAAAGTACGGACCCTAGGCCTTGTTTTTAAGCATTGCAATACCGTTTTTGTGCCCGTTTACTGTTTGCTACCTTGCTGTTTTTATTTATTTAGATTATAAAAATATATTTCTACCTTCCATATTACACTTTTATCACCATCTCTTCGCCGAACTAGTGCACCTATACAATTTGCCATTGTATTGGGTGTGTTGGGGACACAAGAGATTTCTTGTATTTGGTTGCAGGGTTGTTTGAGAGAGACCATCTTCATCCTACACCTCTCACGGATTGATAAACCTTAGGTCATCCACTTGAGGGAAAATTGCTACTGTCCTACAAAACTCTGCGCTTGGAGGCCCAACATGCGTCTAGAAGAATAAAGTTGCGAAGTAGACATCAAGCTCTTTTCTGGCGCCGTTGCCGGGGAGGTGAGTGCTTGAAGGTATATCTTTAGATCTTGCAATTGAATCTTTTAGTTTCTTGTTTTATCACTAGTTTGGTTCATAAAAGAAAACTACATAAAAATGGAGTTGAGGTTGCATCATATTATTGATCATCTTTATAATATCTTTCTTGAAAATGATGGTTCAAAAAATTGTGCTCAATTTAAAGAAGAAGAAGTCAATAAAATGCTTGGCACAAAATATTTGAATGATGAGCATGATTGCAATGTTGTTAGTATGAACTCTTTGAATATCCAAAATGATAATGATGATTGCACAAGTCATGACAAAAATGTTTCCTATAAGCATGTCACTTTTTGTGGAATGAATTGGGAGTGCCTTTGCTCACCAAAAAGGGAAGATAGATTTTGTAAGAAGCATAAATATTTAGAAACAAAAAGGTTGCAAGAGAGGCTAGATTATTGTGCTGAAAGATGTAATTTTTTTTGCCATCCTTGTGAACTTTGCAATGAACGTGGTCATTTAAATCTCCAATGCGATTTATTTCATGATCAAATCATGTCCACAAATTGTGATAAGTTGATTACCCTTGAGCATCATAAAGAGCTTAGTCTTCTTTTGGGGTATGAAGAAATGAAACGTAAAACTAATGGTTTTCCAAATCCCAAGAGATTTCTTGGTTTTGATCTAGAAGAAATTTATATGTTTTGTGCGGTAAATTGCATTGAGAATTCTTATATTGCCAACTATATAAAGTCAAGAGAACAAATGGAATATGAATAGAGTACTAATGAAAGGGAAAATGTTTCCCATTACCCTCCTAGTGTTTACTATGATGAATCAGGTAACGAGGAGGAGCTTCCTATCCAATCAATCTCTTCAACAAGGAGCTTGAAAGAATCAATTAAACCCACACATGATGTGGTGAAGAAGAAGAAAATAAGAAAGAGTAGAGGTACAAAGGTATCTCTCCCAAATAATGTTTCTCCTATCACCATTGTGCCTCATGAAAGTGAATCAAATATGTTGATGGAGGATGATGATATTGAGTTTGATTTTGTGATACCTACTACTTGTTGTAAAGATTATGATTGGTAATACAACAATATCCCTTATGCTTGAAAATCTTTTTAGCACTTTCTTGGAAGAATATGCTAATAATGTTTGCTATACTATTGGTGTCATTCATGCTATTGATAAGAATGATTGTGATGATATGCAAAACCTCAAGCTTGGGGATGCTATGTTTGATGAGTATGATATGCTTGAAGATTTATTTGCTGGAAGTAATGCTTGTCCTAAGCTTGGGGATGATTTTCTTAATGAATATGATCCTTTGATTCCTTCTACTTTCGATAAGAAAATTTATTATGATGGTAGCATACCTCCTATTTATGATGATTACATTGATGAAAGTGGGCTTGGAAGAGTGTCAACTCTAGGTAGTAGTGATCCCACTATTTTGGAGGGTGTTGAATCTTATTACAATATTGATGAAAGTGGATATGGAGAGGTCGTGACTTTATTTAGTGATACATCCACTATTTTGGAAGAGGTTTCAATTGACTATGACAATGAAGTTGCTATCTATGATGATTATTATGATGACATGTATGCCATAAAGAGTAATACATTTTCTATGCTTGTGCATCATGAAAAGAGTGATGTCTGTGATAGTTATATTGTTGAATCCATTCATGATGCCTCTGAAAATTATTACGAGAAAGGAACTTATGCCCTAACATATCTCAATAATATCAAGTTTCTTCTCTATGTGTTGATTGTTTCGAAGTTACACTTGTTTTGCCTTCCTATGCTAGTTGATTATTGTTTCCATAAGTTGTTTGATCACAAAATCCCTATGCATAGGAAGTGTGTTAGACCTAAATGTGCTAGTCATATGCTTCATTATGCTCTCTTTATGTTTCAATTCTTATATTTTATGCGAGCATCATCGAAATCATCATGCCTAGCTTGAAAGACATAAAAGAAAAGCGCTTGTTGGGAGACAACCCAACACTTTTACCTATTGTTTTTGTGTGCTCACATGCTTATTATACTGTATTAATCACCTTTTATTGTTTTTGTTTCAATAAAGTGCCAAGTAAAGCCTTTAGGATCTTGTTGGGTGATAGTTGCTTTGATCTTGCTGAAAAATAGAAACTTTTTCGCTCACAAAAATAATTCTAGTTTTTAACAGAAGGGTTCTATTGAGTTGATCCTTTTTGCAGAAGATTAGCATACAAATTTCTCACGTGGTCCTAAATTTTCAGAATTTTTGGATTAGCAGAAGTATGGTTTGAGTACAGATTACTACAGACTGTTCTGTTTTTGACAGATTCTGTTTTCAATGCATAGTTTGCTTGTTTTCTAGTTTTTATGGCTTATATTGCTCAATATAAATTGTAGAAATGATATGATACAGTAGGCATTGTGTGAGAAAAATCCTGAATCTTGTCTTTGATAGTACCAAAACTGGAATGGTTTGCTCTTTATCATACTAACCTATCTCACAAAGTTCTGATAAGTTTTGTGTGATTGAAGTTTTCAAGTTTTGGGTGAGATATCGATATGAGGAGAATAAGGAGTGACAAGAACCTAAGCTTGGGTATGCCCAAGGCACCCCCAAGAAAATTTTCAAGGAAGATCCAAGCAACTAAGCTTGGGGATGCCTCGGAAGGCATCCCCTCTTTCGTCTCCAACATTATTAGTAACCTCACTTGGAGCTATGTTTTCATTCGTCACATGACATGTGTTTTACTTGGAGCATCAATTTATTTTGTTAGGATTTGCTTTCTGTTATTTAGAATAACGTTTTGCATCTTTTATTTCAATAAAAGTGGCAATGTTAGCCTTTGCCATGCTTATTTTGCAAGTATACATGTTGCTGTTTGAAAACAGAAAGTTTACCGCTGTTGCAAAAATTCCCTAGAAAAGTGAGAATGTGATAAAATGTTGAAACTTTTTGAAAAATGATCTCTAATAAATTTTATTCAGTGTGGTAAATTTTCATAATGTTTGGAGTTAGGTAAGTATTGATACTCTTGCATTCTTTACAAACTGTACTATTTTGGCATATTGCTGTTATGTTTGCATATGTTTGCTTGTTTAATGATCCTATTTAAGAATAGGAGTACTAAATATGCAGAGACATTTAGTATGCAATGTTGAATAATAATTTTAGTGATTTGCTACAGTAGAGAATGGTAAGGTTTTTGCATTGGTTTATACTAACTTATCTCATGAGTTCTTGTTGAGTTTTGTGTGGATGAAGTTTTTGAGATTTAGGAAAACCGCGATATGAGAGGAATTAAGGAGACACAAAAGCTCAAGCTTGGGGATGCCCAAGGAACCCTAAGATAATATTTCAAGAAGTCTCAAGCATCTAAGCTTGGGGATGCCCCGGTAGGCATCCCACCTTTTTTCTTCAACAATTATCGGTTAGTATCGGTTGAGCCTAAATTTTTGCTTCTTCACATGATGTGTGCCATCCTTGGATTGTAATTTTATTTTTTTTGCTTGCTGTTTTAATAAAGTACTTAGATCTGATTTTTTTTAAATAAAATAGAGTCCTCAAATAGTCGCCAGAGAGGCTAAGTAAGCGGCATTCACATCCTGTCAATGAAGCTCTTTTCTACGACATTTACTCTTGTGCTTCACTTATATCTTATGATTAAATTGTTGAATAAATTGAATGTCATGAAGTTGAAATCATATCATGCCTAGTGGTAGCTTCACATTGGGTTTAGAAAGTGAAATCTTTTGAGGCTTGACAATCACAATATTGGTCATACAAGCAATTCACGAATAATTAGTATAAGGAAGAGAACTTTCGCATGTAAATACACTATCATGGAAATCTCTTGTGATTGTGAGCCCCCATCAAAATATTATATGCCAAAATTTTTGATGTTGGACAAGGAAGACAACGTAATGATTTATGTTTGGTCATATTCACATAGAAGTTATATTGTCATAGATCCTTCAACATGTGGTGCTTGCCCCCCATCTTTGCTAGCCAAAAATTCCGCACCAATTAGAGATACTACTTGTGCATCCAAAAACCCTTAAACCCAAATCTTATTTTCAAGAGTCCACTATATCTACCTATATGCGGTATTCTTTTGCCGTTCTAAGAAAATTTGCATGTGCCATCTCTAATTTTCAAAATAAACTTCTCTTTTGTGTGTTTGTTTCACTCGCGGAGCAGTGAGGGTGGCTAATATTTTCCATGCTAGATGTGTTATTCTCACGATGAGTGTTTATTCAATTGTCATTGCATGAGAGGAAGGCAAAGGTATTAGGGATGCCCAGTCCCGAAATGAAAAATGAATTTACTTTATGTTATCAAATAATAAATTCCTTAGAAAGTGTTGGTATGTAGGGCACCCGTGGATACGGTTAGCCATGGAACGTGAAAGTATGGTGAGAAAAGGAATAAACTTTATTTTCTGTTTGGGAACCGCCTATGATATATCTAGCATGGAAAGTGTTGGGAACTCTAAGTCGTTTTCGTTGGTAGGATGAATACACCTCCCAAAATGTTTTTATCTCTATGTGTTTCGCTTTGAGCTCTAGCACCTCTACAAATCCCTACTTCCCTCTGCGAAGGGCCTATCTTTTACTTTTATGTATTTACTTTTATGCAAAGAGTCAAAGTATTTCTCTCTATCCTTTTTATTTTTCTCTTTTGGCAAGCATCATGTGGTGAGGAAAGTTCTAGGCACATATGTCTAGTTGAATATGAATAGCATGAGTTATTATTGTTGACATCACCCTTGAGGTGAATACGTTGGGAGGAAAAATAATAAGCCCCTATCTTTCTATGTGTCTGGTTGAAACGTTTTGCTCATGTGTACGCGGTGAGTGTTAGCAATCATAGAAGACTATATGATGGTTGAGTATGTGGAGCTCTTACTTAACTCTGTTGAATAAGTTGAATTGCAATTTCTTGGTGACTAAGAACATAGGCTGTTGAGTTTCAAGAGAATTCATTGTTTGAACCTTAACATGTGAATTGGTTGCCACTATAACATGAGAAGTTTCATAAGAAAGAATTGTTGTTATGATGCCAGGAAAAGGGATTGAAATTATCATTGATCAAACTTATGCACTTTGCTAGCATTCACACTTCATAAATTATTTCTTTTATCATTTACCTACTCGAGGACGAGTAGGAATTAAGCTTGGGGATGCTGATACATCTCCAACATATCTATAATTTATGAAGTATTCATGCCGTTATATTATCATTCTTGGATGTTTTATAATCATTTTATAGCAACTTTATATCATTTTTGGGGACTAACCTATTGACCCAGTGCCCAGTGCCAGTTGCTGTTTTTTGCGTTTACATCGCAAAAAATCAATATCAAACGGAGTCCAAACACCGCGAAACTTTACGGAGATTTTTTTTGGACTAGAAGGAACCCATTGGGCTAGAGCTGCACCTGGGGGGTGCCCCGAGGGGGGCACAACCCACCAGGGCGCGCCCAAGTGGGTTGTGCCCACCTCTGTGGCCTCCTGCACCCCCTTTTTGCACTATAAATTCCCAAATATTCCGAAACCCTTCGGGGTTACCCTGGATCAAAAGTTCCGCCGCCACAGGGCTCTGTAGCCACCAAAAACCAATCTAGACCCATTCCGGCACCCTGCCGGAGGGGGGGGAATCATCTTCGGTGGCCATCTTCATCATCCCGGCGTCCACCACAATGAGGAGGGAGTAGTCCACCCTCGGGGCTGAGGGTTTGTACCAGTAGCTATCTGATTGATCTCTCTCTCATGATCTATATCATGGGCTTTGTTAATATAGTCGGATCATATGATGTTTCTCCCCTCTATACCCTTGTTGTGATGAATTGAATCTTTACCCTTTGAAGTTTTGCCATGTCGGATTGAATGTTCAGATTTGAGAACACATGATATATGTCTTGCGGTATGAATACTTGAGGTGACAATTGGGGTATCTTATTGATTCACTTGATATATGTTATGGCATTCAACTCGCAGATTCCCGCGGTGATATTGGGGTAATCTATGCATAGGGGTTGATGCACATTTTTATTATCTTTTCCCCAACGGAAACTTTGGGGTCTCTTTATAGTTCTTTGTGTGGATTGAGTATTATGAATATGAACTTGCTTTGGTGTTATCTTAGTACGGACTCTAGGATAGATCGAACTGAAAAAATAGCTTTGTGTTATTTTAGCACGGACTCTTGAATAGATCAAACAGAAATAATAGCTTTGAGGTGGTTTAGTACCCTACAAACAATTCCTATCTTTTGTTCTCCGCTAATAGGACCTTGGGAGTGATTATTTTTTACACTTTGAGGGATAATCACATGATCCAACTATATTAGCATTGTTGAGAGGTTGCACTAGCGAAAGTACGGACCCTAGGCCTTGTTTTTAAGCATTGCAATATCGTTCTTGTGCCCGTTTACTATTTGCTACCTTGCTGTTTTTATTTATTAAGATTATAAAAATATATTTCTACCATCCATATTACACTTTTATCACCATCTCTTCGCCGAACTAGTGCACCTATACAATTTGCCATTGTATTGGGTGTGTTGGGGACACAAGAGATTTCTTGTATTTGGTTGCAGGGTCGTTTGAGAGAGACCATCTTCATCCTACACCTCTCACGGATTGATAAACCTTAGGTCATCCACTTGAGGGAAAATTGCTACTGTCCTACAAAACTCTGCGCTTGGAGGCCCAACACGTGTCTACAAGAATAAAGTTGCGCAGTAGACATCAGACGCTTCTAGTGTTGGGGGAATATCTAGGTGTTTATGGAGCGAAGATTAGGGTTAGCATGTCTAGGGGGGCCCACAAGCCAAGGGACGCCCCCGGGGCGCGCCCCTAGGGCTTGTGGTCTCCCCATAGGTCTTCTGGCCTCCTCTCCAAGTCTCCTGGGTGTCTTCTGGTCCAAGAAAAATTATCAGGAAAGTTTTATTCCGCTTGGACTCCGTTTGATATCCATTTTCTGTAAAACTCAAAACAAGGAAAAAACAGAAAATGGCACTAGGCTATAGGTTAATAAGTTAGTCCCAAAAATAATATAAAATAGCAGATTAATGCATATGAAACATCCAAAATAGATAGTATAATAGCATGAAAGAATCAAAAATTATAGATACGTTGGAGACGTATCACACGCCCCACTCCCGCCTACGCCAGGCCGCGCCGCTACGCCCTTGTGCCCGCTCGCTCCCGCCCTGCGTACCTCCCATGGTCTGCTGGCCCTGGCCACCGTCGAACCCCTGTGCCCGCGTGTGTCCTCGCCAGAGAGGGGCACGACATGTGCCCCTGGCAAGTGGGGCCGACCAATTTAGTTAGCGCTAACCCCTCAACAGTGCTAAGCCCCCTTACTAACTAGCCATGTGACAGGTAGGGGCCCACCACAAATTAAACTAGTTTAAATCAATCGAATTAACACATTAGACAATGACAGGTGGACCCCTCCCTCATAGTCTGACTGGTCAACGTTGACCCCTTTTAACCAGCCGACTAGACTTTGGACTGGCCCCGCATGTCATTGACTGTGGCTGGTTTTGGCTGAGTCTACATAGTAATTACCATTTAATTTAAAATTAATATTAACTGTAGAAAATCTTTAAAACTTTGAAAAATCATATAAAATAATGTGTAACTCGGATGAATATAATTTATATATGAAAATGATTAGAAAAATAAGACGAAACTGAATATGCCATCCACATACCCTTCACATGCCCCAACAGTGAAAACATGGAATCTTCCCCTTCAGGTCGTCCATCCGATAACTGTCTGAAGCCTGGAAAATATTCGCGAATATTTTCCCACTCCGTCTGTAAAGCATAGCACTGTGTTAGGTCACTACAACATCCCAAATTTTCAATTTGGAATGTTATACAATAGATCATCATTTGCATAGCATATTTTATTGCATTCTGGTTGATCCGAGAAATTCTACGCAACTCAAGGACCCTTGGAGAGAGTTGGGGATTTCGTTATTTTCATATTTGAGTTTTTTGAAAATAGGATCATTTGATTTTATTTATTTTATCTTCAATCATTTCTATTACAAAAATATGAGAGAGGGAATAAAATGACTTTCCCAAAATAAAGAAATATTGAGGATTTAATAAAA
Organism: Triticum urartu; assembly: GCF_056163025.1. Lineage (NCBI taxonomy): Eukaryota > Viridiplantae > Streptophyta > Magnoliopsida > Poales > Poaceae > Triticum > Triticum urartu. The sequence continues at coordinate 262,789,074 of NC_141877.1, forward strand.
AAATCAAATAAGATTATATTTTGGTTTTATTTGCTATTTTATTTGAATTAGGGAAAAATGTGTGTTTTTCAAAATTGCATTTAGCCCCCAAATAAATGTTCATCTTGTGCAGATTGATTTTAGAAGCCGGGGAAAATTTATTTCGGGATTTTTGGAGTTCGTTTAGTATTCCTTTTGTTCTTTTTCTGAGCGTAATTATTTAAAAAAAGGTCCGAACCGACCTACCGGGCCGTGTCCGACCAGGACACCTGGCCCGGCCGGCCTTTATAAGACGGTGGAGCCCAACCCGAGCCGCCCCAAACCCTAAACCTAGCCACCCGCCCCGCGCCGCCGCCAACGCGCCGCCCCGTCGCGCCGCTGCCCCGCGCCGCTGCCCCGTGCCACCACCCGCGCCGCCCCGCCGTGCCGCTGCCCCACCACCGCCGCCGACGATCGCCGGAGCCGCTCCGCTGCCGCCGCCGTTCGCCGGAGCCGCCGAGGTAGACGTCGTAGCCTCGGTTTTCGTGTAGAAAACCAATCGTTTTTAAAAAAAACTTAGATCTATTTTTTTCGTTAGATCGGTTTTTTCGGTTTAGTTAAATAGCGAGCGTTCGCTCGTTTGTTCGTTTTAACAAATGCATTCATCGATTAGATCCAGATAACGAACGTTTGTTCGTTAATTTGTTCGTCGTTTTTCTTTTCTCGGATTAAATCCGCGATTTTTCTGATCGCGATTCCTGATCCATTTTTCGTTTTAGTCTAACTTTTCGCTCGTTTGTCGGAATCAGGCGATTCAAGCGCCTGGAGTTTTGTCTCGAAACTCTCTTTCCGTTTAACCAACTCAAACAAGTTTTTGCCACTGTAAAAATTACCCTAGATCCAGAATAGTAAACGAAGCTTGTTTCTTTTGCTGTTTGACTTTCGTTGCTTCGTTCGATTTGATTCTTTTTGCCAACCGGAGTTCTTAAGTTGAACTTTCTGGTTAGATCTCTTATTTGAGTTTTACCTGTGCATTATTTGAGTACTTATTGTATGCTTGTTTGTTTGCGATAGAGCACCCGGAGTGCGCCGCTTACTACTTCGAATCGCTAGGTTTTGCGGATCATCAACAAGGCAAGTAATACTTTGATCATATCTCCTGATACCCAGTTTTATTGCATTAGATCAATCCTCACACATTGCATTGTTTAGGATCTAATTAAATTGTGGGTTTGGGAAGTAGTTGAGGTAGTACATATTACATGTTTATTATCAAACCTTTGGGAGTTACTTCTACGTTTGCTTATTATGCCATGCTATGCTAGTAGACGTGGATTGGGTGAGTGTATCCATGACAGATGTGAGATTGTTAATTAATGGTTTATTTAAGGTGGCAACCTAAACACACATCTGGGTGGATTGAGGCACCTGGGTATTCCAGCAATTGCCTATTTTCTTTTGGACCGCCACCCAGGCCCAAAGGGATCATGAGCTTATTCATGCTAGAAACTTCCGTGTGCAGCCACAAGCTACTATGGGCTCTAGCATAGTTGACTAAGTTGTGTGAACTCTTAAAGTGGTAGACTAACAGATGTAGGGGAAAGTAGGTGTAACGGTCTACCCGATCGTAAGGTGCTAGCGCTTCTGAAAGACTATGTCTCGGTCATCCATTTCTCAAACACCATGTAGTGCGAGAAACCAAACGGAGGCGATCAAGTCTTATGGGGAAAAGTGCGCAAACCTCTGAAGAGTGTATAAACTAATCATGGTTAGCTGTGTCCCCGGTTATGGACATCTTGAGTATCTAGTACCTGGATTATCATGTGAATCTCAACATGTTACTCTAAAATTAATTTTGTTGGGTTTTGTTTAATGATGATGCTTAATTGGGATTGAGAATGCTGTCAACCATTCTCAATGTTTAACAACTACCATGATAGTTAAATAAAATCTATTCCTTTGCAGTAGGGAAAAATTGGCTTTACGCAAAACTGTAACCATAGAGCTTTCCACCAGCCAGATATGCATATAGTATAGCCTATTTCTTTCATTGCTCTCTGTGTTACATTGCCAGCATATTCCATGTGCTGACCCGTTTCGGGCTGCAACGTTAATGTTGCAGACTTTTTAGACGACAATTAAGGTGCTTTTAGGTCGTGGTTCTATACTCAGCGATGCCGTTGGAGTTGATGGACTCACTTATCTTCCAAGCCTTCCGTTGTTATCGTTATTAGATGGCCTTAAGCCATATTTATTGTAATAAGTTCTCTTTTGAGACACTCGATGTAATAAGTGTGTGATTGCTACTCTGTTATAAATCCTTCAAGTATTGTGTGGTGTCAGCATTACTGATCCAGGGATGACACCTAAGCACAGAGATTGGACGGTTTGAGGTCTGATCGCTACAAGATGGTATCAGAGCACACGCTGACTGTAGGACACGACCACTAAGCTAAAAGACCTAGATCACTACTCACTCTCTTCTCTTTCTGACTTCTCATATCTTCTGCTCTTTTAGGATGGCGGATGCAAGGAACAAGTTGACGCAACCGGATGAAAATACACCCTTTGGACGTCACTTGAAGGAAGTCACTAGATAGCTGAACATAGGAGTACCAAGCTTCACCGGAACCTACAATGCCACTTTACCTGAATAAGAGCGCTGGATGATTCAAATTCAAGTTCCAGGAAGGACGTTCATGCCATTCACTGAGCCCATAGAGTTTTCTTTTGATGCACCAACTTGGAATCTAGGAAAGAGCATGGCAGCTCACATCGCCATGGGACGCATTGGAGAAGTTTACCGCAATGATCTCAAGGATACTATCTACCAGATTTGTGGGCGCCGAGATGAGCACTGGGAGATGATCAGCACCAGGAAGGATAGATCAATTGCAGCTTTTATCCAGGAGTTAAACCAGCACATTCGATGTCAGGAGAACCAAATGTGCGCTGACATGATAGATCTGAAGAAGGCAAGGACAAGAATCAAGGAACTGGAGGAAGAACTCAAGGCTACGTGTGAAGATTATGAAGAGGAAATCGAAGTACTAGTGGACAAGAATGCCGACTTAACAATGAAGATTGGAATATTCATGGGAGGCCCTACACCAGTAGAAGAGGACGAAGAACCCAAGGAGATTCGCCCGGAAGACTACATCATCATCGACGACACCGACTCAGATCTAGACAATAGCGATGATGACTATGTTGATGAAGCTGGAGCAGATATCAGGGAGTCTGCAACCGAAGAATATTTCTAGTAGACCACCCCATCAGTAGTAGTAGTCCACCATGTAAATATAGTAGTCTGAGCACTTTTGCGATAGTTAGATCGATTGTATGCCCTTGTTTGATTGATTGAATGAAGTGAATTGTTTGCTTTTGCCTCATGTGCATATGGGTAGTGTTTTCTCTCTAGACCCCTCTCTATTCTTAAATCTCATCTTTTCTAAACCCTTAGATGCCTCTGAGACGTGACCCCGGATTTACCTTCCCACCGGAGCTCACTCAGTTGATCCAGCAGCAGAACACATTGATGCAGTTGCTAGTGCAGAAACAGAATCAGGGGAACAACAACAACCCACCACCACCACCACCTATTGATCACTTAGCCCATTTTCTTAGGCTGAATCCGCCGGTGTTTTCCAGTAGCACCGAGCCGATAGTAGCAGATGATTAGCTCCGCACGACAGCAAGGGAGTTGACCACGGCGGGATGGACGGATGCGGAAAAGGTGAAGTTTGCCGCACATCAGCTTGAAGGACCCGTAGCATCATGGTGGGAGAATTTCACCACCACTTTCCCTGTCGACAATGTCACATGGGACCAGTTTCGGCAGGCTTTTCGTACTGCCCATGTTTCAGCAGGAGCTATGGCCATGAAGAAGCGAGAGTTTCGCAACCTGCGCCAAGGAGGATGGACAGTTGGCCAGTATGTGGAGGACTTTAGTAAGCTAGCACGTTACGCCCCAGATGACGTTTTTATGGATGCAGCTAAGCAGGAGAAGTTTCTGGAAGGACTGAATGATGATTTGAGCATGCAGTTGATGGTAGCAACCTTCAACAATTATCAGGAGTTGGTAGATCGTGCTCTCATGATTGAAGGGAAGCAACAGCAGATTGAGAATCGCAAGAGGAAGTATGGACAAGGGAAATACAATTCAGGAGCTCAGTAGAAGCCCCATTTTACCCCTTGACCGGGAGGACATTTTCAGCATACCCATGGAGGAGGTAGCTCGCACAATCACAACGGCACCCAGAATGGTAATGGGAATGGAGGAAGCAACGACCAGAACCGCACCAACCCATCAACCCCAGCCAAGAGAGACCTGAGCCAAGTCACTGGTTTTAAGTGCCAGAAGACCGGACATTATGCCAATGAATGTCCTGAATCGCAGAATGGTAATGGCAATGGAAGCTCTGGGAAGAAGCCGAACCCTTTCAACAGGGGACAGGTGAACCACGTTAACGTGGAGGAGGTTGAAGAGCAGCCGATGCAGTAATCGGTAAGTTTTTGGTTAAGTCATTTACTGCACTCATTCTTTTTGGTACCGGTGCATCGCATTCATACATATCAAGGGGATTTGTGGATAAGTATAACCTGACCACCAAAGTTCTTAGAACACCTATGTTAGTAAGCTCACCAGGAGCGGAGTACATGGCTAGTAAGGGATGTTTTCAAGTGCCATTGAGTATAGGTAGGCATGTGTTTCCCTCGGATTTGATCATTTTGGAATCACAAGGATTGGATGTAATTCTGGGTATGGGTTGGCTGTCGATGTATGGAGGAAACATCGATTGCGCCAGTAAGACGATTTTTCTTACCACCATAGAAGGAAGAAGGATCAAGTATGTATCCCGGCATGTGCCGAAAAGGACTCAAGTAAATTGTTTAACAGGAGTTGTGCAGGAGGAAGTACCAGTAGTGAAGGATTTCTCTGATGTATCTCCAGAAGAGTTGCCACGCATGCCACCGGATAGAGATATTGAGTTTTTGATTGAGCTTTTGCCAGGCACAGGGCCAATATCAAAGAGACCATATAGGATGCCCGCAAAAGATTTGGTGGAGATTAAGAAGAAGATTAAGGAGTTACTGGATAAAGGATATATTCGCCCAAGTTCTTTTCCTTGGGGATCGCCAGTACTTCTAGTGGAGAAGAAGGATAGATTGTTAAGGATGGTTGTTTATTATCGAGGATTTAATGAAGTAACCATCAAGAACAAATACCCACTACCAATGATCAATGATCTGTTTGATTGATTGCAAGGAGCTAAGGTATTTTCCAAGATCGATCTGCGGTAAGGATACCACCAGCTGAAGATTCGAGAACAGGATATACCTAAGACGGCCTTTACCACCAGCTATGGGCTGTATGAGTACACCGTTATGTCATTTGGTCTGACTAACGCACCTGCATATTTTATGAACATGATGAACAAAGTGTTTATGGAGTTTTTGGATAAGTTCGTCGTAGTGTTCAGTGATGATATCCTGGTTTACTCGAAGAATGAAGAGGAGCATAAGGAGCATTTGCGTTTGGTACTTGGAAAGCTCAGAGAACATCAATTATATGCCAAATTTAGCAAATGTGAGTTTTGTTTGAAAGAAGTTGGATTTCTCGAACACGTTATATCCGGAGAAGGTATAGCAGTAGATCCCACTAAAGTTGATACTGTGACCAATTGGGAAGCCCCAATAACAGTTGGAGAGATCCGGAGTTTTCTTGGACTCGCAGGATACTACCGGAGGTTTATTGAGAATTTCTCAAAGATTGTGAATCCTATGACGGAGTTGTTGAAAAAGGATACCAAGTTCATATGGACTAAGGAATGTGAGGCTAGTTTCCAGGAGTTAAAAAACGTTTGGTTACCTCACCAGTATTGATCTTGCCAGATCAGACCAAGGATTATGAGGTGTATTGCGACGCTTCACGTCGAGTACTTGGAGCAGTGCTTATGCAGGTGGTTTCCTATGCCTCACGACAGCTTAAGCCCCATGAGTTGAATTATGCTACGCATGATTTGGAGTTAGAAGCCATAGTGCATGCATTGAAGACTTGGAGACATTTTCTCATTGGAAACCATTGTGAGGTGTACACAGATCACAAGAGTTTGAAGTATATTTTCACACAGAAGGAGTTGAACCTCAAACAAAGGAGATGGTTGGAGCTCATCAAGGATTATGATATGAAATTGCATTATCACCCCGGAAAGGCTAACGTAGTAGCTGACGCATTGAGCCGTAAAAGTCATGTCAACACCTTAATGATGGGAGAATTACCAAGAGAGTTAGCCGAGAATCTTCGTGAGCTGTCTTTGGAGATAATCCCGAGAGGCTATGTAGCAGCATTGGAGATTCAGTCTACTTTGATGGATAAGATCAGAGAAGCTCAAAAGATTGACAAGGAGATTGCTTCTATTAAGGAGAAAATGAGCAAAGGAAAAGCTAAGGGATTTCGTGAGGATGAGCACGATACCTTATGGTTTGAAGACCGTGTTTATGTGCCTAATGATTCGGAGATCAGGAAGTTAATTTTACAAGAGGCCCATGATTCACCATATTCGATTCACCCAGAAAATACCAAGATGTATTTGGATTTGAAGGATATTTTCTGGTGGACCGGAATGAAGAAGGATATTGCGGAGTATGTAGCAGCTTGTGATGTATGTCAGAGAGTAAAGGCAGAGCATCAGAAGCCAGCCGGATTGCTACAGCCATTGCTGATACCCGAATGGAAGTGGGATAAGCTAGGCATGGATTTTATTACAGGATTGCCCAGAACACATTCAGGCTATGACTCGATATGGGTTGTAGTCGATCGTTTGACAAAGGTAGCTCATTTCATTCCAGTGAAGACTACCTATACCAGTGCAAAGTTGGCAAGGATATACATGACCAGAATCGTATGTCTGCATGGAGTTCCAAGGAGCATTGTATCAGATAGAGGAACTCAATTTACCTCAAAGTTCTGGAATCAGTTGCATGAAACTTTGGGTACCAGGCTAGAATTCAGCACAGCTTTCCATCCGCAGACAGATGGACAAATCGAGAGAGTCAATCAGATTTTGGAGGATATGCTAAGAGCTTGTGCGCTAGATTACGGATCTAGTTGGGACAAGAATTTGCCATATGCAAAGTTCTCTTACAACAACAGTTATCAATCCTGTTTGAAGATGGCCCCTTTCGAAGCCTTGTACGAAAGGAGGTGCAGGACCCCATTGTCTTGGGATGAAGTTGGAGACCGCCAGTTGTTTGGACCGGATCTGATAAAGGAGTCTAAACAGAAAGTGAAATTGATTCGCGATAGGCTCAAGGTAGCTCAATCCAGGCAGAAGAGTTATGCAGATTCTAAACGCAAGGAGACAGTTTACGAAGTCGGAGACCGAGTTTATCTTCGAGTATCACCATTTCGAGGAGTTAAGCGCTTTGGAGTTAAGGGAAAGTTAGCGCCACGTTTTGTAGGCCCATACAAGGTTTTGGAGCGTATGGGAGAAGTAGCCTATAAGTTGGAATTGCCCGAAGGATTGTCAGGAGTTCACGACGTGTTCCACATTTCCCAGTTGAAGAAGTGCCACATAGAGATGGCTGATATACCGCTGAGAGATACAGTGCCACTGGAAGCAATTCAGTTGGACAGTGATTTGACCTATGAGGAGAAACCAGTCAAGATTTTAGAGTATGCCAGTCGAGTCACCCGCAGCAAGGTTATCAAGTTTTGCAAGGTTCAGTGGAGCCACCACACGGAGGATGAAGCCACCTCGGAATGAGAAGAAGATCTGTTGAAGGACCACCCTCACCTATTCTCTAGCCAACCCGAATCTCGAGGGCGAGATTCATCTTAAGGGGGTAGGTTTGTAACATCCCTAATTTTCAATTTGGAATGTTATACAATAGATCATCATTTGCATAGCATATTTTATTGCATTCTGGTTGATCCTAGAAATTCTACGCAACTCAAGGACCCTTGGAGAGAGTTGGGGATTTCGTTATTTTCATATTTGAGTTTTCTCAAATTTTGAAAATAGGATCATTTGATTTTATTTATTTTATTTTCAATTATTTCTATTACAAAAATATGAGAGAGGGAATAAAATGACTTTCCCAAAATAAAGAAATATTGAGGATTTAATAAAAAAATCAAATAAGATTTTATTTTGGTTTTATTTGCTATTTTATTTGAATTAGGGAAAAATGCGCGTTTTTCAAAATTGCATGTAGGCTCCAAATAAATGTTCATCCTGTGCGGCTTGATTTTAGAAGCCGGGGAAAATTTAGTTCGGGATTTTTGGAGTTCGTTTAGTATTCCTTTTGTTTTTTTTCTGAGCGTAATTTTTTTTAAAAGGTCTGAACCGACCTACCGGGCCGTGTCCGACCAGGACACCTGGCCCGGCCGGCCTTTATAAGCCGGGGGAGCCCAGCCCGAGCCGCCCAAAACCATAAACCTAGCCACCCGCGCCGCCCCGCCGGGCCGCTGCCCCGCCGCGCCGCCACCCGCGCCGCCCCGCCGCGCCGCCACCCGCGCCGCCCCGCCGCGCCGCTGCCCCGCCGCGCCGCCACCCGCGCCGCCCCGCCGCGCCGCTGCCCCGCCGCCCTGCCGCCGCCGCCGACGATCGCCGGAGCCGCTCCGCCGCTGCCGCCGCTCGCCGGAGCCGCCGAGGTAGACGCCGTTGCCTCGGTTTTCGCATAGAAAACCGATCGGTTTTTTTAAAAAAAAACTTAGATCTGTTTTTTTTCGTTAGATCGGGTTTTTTCGGTTTAGTTAAATAGCAAGCGTTCGCTCATTCGTTCGTTTTAACGAACGCGTTCATCGATTAGATCCAGATAACGAACGTTCGTTCGTTAATCTGTTTGTCGTTTTTCTTTTCTCAGATTAAATCCATGATTTTTCTGATCGCGATTCCTGATCCGTTTTTCGTTTTAGTCTAACTTTTCGCTCGTTTGTCGGAATCAGGCGATTCAAATGCCTGGAGTTTTGTCTCAAAACCCTCTTTCCATTTAACCAACTCAAACAAGTTTTTGCCACTGTAAAAATTACCCTAGATCCAAAATAGTAAACAAAGCTTGTTTCTTTTGCCGTTTGACTTTCGTTGCTTCGTTCGATTTAATTCTTTTTGCCAACCAGAGTTCTTAAGTTGAACTTTCTGGTTAGATCTCTTATTTGAGTTTTACCTGTGCATTAGTTGAGTACTTATTGTATGCTTATTTGTTTGCGATAGAGTACCCGGAGTGCGACGCTTGCTACTTCAAATCGCTAGGTTTTGCGGATCATCAGCAAGGCAAGTAACACTTTGATCATATCTCCTACTACCCAGTTTTATTGCATTAGATCATTCCTCTCACATTGCATTGTTTAGGATCTAATTAAATTGTGGGTTTGGGAAGTAGTTGAGGCAGTACCTATTACCTGTTATTATCAAACCTTTGGGAGTTACTTCTACGTTTGCTTATTATGCCATGCTATGCTAGTAGACGTGGATTGGGTGAGTGAATCCATGACAGATGTGAGATTGTTAAATTAATGGTTTATCTAAGGTGGCAACTTAAATACACATCTGGGTGGATTGAGGCACCTGGGTATTCCAGCGATTGCCTGTTTTCTTTTGGACCGCCACCCAGGCCCAAAGGGATCATGAGATTATTCATACTAGAAACTTCCGTGTGCAGCCACAAGCTACTATGGGCTCTAGCATAGTTGACTAAGTTGTGCGAACTCTTACAGTGGTAGACTAGCAGATGTAGGGGAAAGTAGGTGTAACGGTCTACCCGATCATAAGGTGCTAGCGCTTCTGAAAGACTATGTCTCGGTCATCCGTTTCTCAAACACCATGTAGTGCGAGAATCCCAACGGAGGAGATCGAGTCTTGTGGGGAAAAGTGCACAAACCTCTGCAGAGTGTATAAACTAATCATGGTTAGCCGTGTCCCCGGTTATGGACATCTTGAGTATCTAGTACCTGGATTATCATGTGAATCTCAACATGTTACTCTAAAATTAATTTTGTTGGGTTTTGTTTAATGATGATGCTTAATCGGGATTGAGAATGCTGTCAACCATTCTCAATGTTTAACAACTACCATGATAGTTAAATAAAATATATTCCTTTGTAGTAGGGAAAAATTGGCTTTACGCAAACTATAACCATAGAGCTTTCCACCAGCCAGATATGCATATAGTATAGCCTATTTATTTCATTGCTCTCTATGTGTTACATTGCCAGCATATTCCATGTGCTGACCCGTTTCGGGCTGCAACGTTAATGTTGCAGACTTTTCAGACGATGATTAAGGTGCTTTTAGGTCGTGGTTCTATACTCAGTGATGCCGTTGGAGTTGATGGACTCACTTATCTTCCAAGCCTTCCGCTGTTATTGTTATTAGATGGCCTTAAGCCATATTTGTTGTAATAATTTCTCTTTTGAGACACTCGATGTAATAAGTGTGTGATTGCTACTCTGTTATAAATCCTTCAAGTACTGTGTGGTGTCAGCATTACTGATCCAGGGATGACACCTGAGCACAGAGATTGGACCGTTTGAGGTCTGGTCGATACAGTCACTCCTAGCACAACGTATTGCCATGTCATGATTTTGTAGTGCTTTTGATTGCTCTGTTATTTATTATGTCACCCCTCCGTTACTACTTTTCCGGTTGACCCCAAGATCACTATTGATTAGGTGATCGACTACTTCACCGTCGAGGGTTCGTATCCGTGTGCAGAGCTTCCAGGAAAGCAAAAACCCCTTGATCATTCCTATATCGCCCATTCCTTATCTCTCATGCTTGCATTAGAATTTGCTACTATATTTGATTGCTCCTATTCTGATGCATAGCCTAATTTTATAACCTGCTATTGTTACCTTACCTGTTATCCTATATGATTAGTATAGGTTGGTTAGTGATCCATGAGTGACCCCTCACCTTGTCACTATTGCCCCCACTTCATCATCGATGACTCGATCAACATGATCGACGTCCAGAGACCGACACATCACCTCACACCCCCTTAGTTGTACGACGTTGTAGAGCTACTATCGAGTGCCAAGGGTGATACCTCGTATAGCACTTCTGATGAGACCTTGTAGTGTAGTTAATCAACCGTGCTTACGAAGGGTGATTCCTCTTTCACCACTCCTGATGATGACTCTGTCATGCAATACCTCAAGTGTGGACCCTTTGAGGGTGATTCCTCCAAGGCCACCTTGACGATTACTGTCACGACCCTAGAATTTGCTTGTAACTAGTTGCATCAGCATCCATGCATCATGTCTAAGTTTAAATGAATTTGAAATGGGGATGCTCAAACCCTAGCACCAAATGAAATTCAACTAGGATCAAATATAAATTTTTTCAACCCAAAATGCCTTCAGAAAAGTTTATCATTTTTGAATTGGTTAAAAAACTCTACCAAAAATGGTGCACATATTTCTAGGATATTTCTGGATTTTTGAATTAACTCATATTGTATTTGAGTTGGGGCAATTAAATGCTATAAATAATTTAAATGCTCCAATAATTCTGGAAACAAATGAGGGATATTGGAAAATATTTAAAAAGTGCCCACAATTTATTTCAGAATTTTCTAAAATGGTTTAGTACTTTTACTAAATCAAAACACACAAAAGAATATAGAAAATAGAAATAGAGGAGAGAGAGAGGGACTGTGCTCACTTGGGCGTACCTGTAGCCAGAGCAGGCCCAGTTGCAGCCCAGCCCACCTCCTCCTCCTTGTCATCTACCTTCGCCCTCGCACCAAAGCAGGCAGCTGTGGTGCCCGCAGCACAGCCGTCGTGGCCACATCCCCGTGGCCACCTCCTGCTTCCTCCCCGTCCTAATTCTTGCACCAGGAGACATGGACAAAGCCCCGCATCGATCCCCCTCCTTCTCTGGTCTCCCTCTCGCCCTCCAACTCTTGTTTTCGAGCACCACCGAGCGCACTGCAGATTGTCGCGCCGTCGTTCTCGCGCCTACTGTGGTCAAGACGCCACACTGACACTTCCAGAAGCACCGCCGTCAAGCACATAGTCTTCAAACTGACGAACTTGACTCCAAAAGACCAACATCGTCGAAATCGGCGTCATCTTCAACCTCTTTCCACGGAACACCATCGATGGATCCGTCACTGTGACGCCGCCCCTGAGGCTCCTGAGTTGCTCTTCTAGATCACCATGAGCTCCTACACCTCCCCCGTGATCGCCCCCTTTGTTCCTCTCCTCTAACCGCAGCCCTGCCATGGCCGAGAACTCACCGCTTCCTCCATGAAGCTCGCCGTTGCTAGTCACCCCTGTTGGCAAAGCCAAGCACATGGACGAGCTCCCGGCGTCCCGTAGGTGTTGTCCAGCCTTCCAATTCGCCCGCTCGCAAGTCGCAACACCTCGCCCGAGCACAACTGAGCTCTGGTCGTCGCTAATGTCGCTGGGCCATCATCTCTGGCCACCCCAACACTAGCCGCTGCCATAGATAGACATGCTGCACCGCTAGCTATCTAACGCACCCAGCCACGCGTCCTGACGCCACCGGGAACAGCCGGACGGGCATCGCCGCCATGCTCCGGCTATCGCCGGAGTTAATACGGTGATGTGGATGGATTAGATTAGTCTAATTACCATGATTAGTCTAACATAGACACTGACTATGGGCCCCGGCCTGCTAATTACTTTATTTAGGTGTTAACTAACCCCATGTTAATCGGTGTATCACTGACGTGTGGGCCCCATGCGTCAGGTTTGACCCTGGTCAATCCAGTTGACTCACTAACGTAAGACCGATGTAGTGCTGACATCATAAAGCTTTTCTAGATTTAAAATAAATCAGTAATGATTTATTAAATTCAGAAAATAGTCAAAACTTTAAAAAAATCATAGAAATTAAACCATAACTTGGATGAAAATAATTTATATATGAAAAATGATCAGAAGAATCCAATCTATCCAATGGTACCTTTTTCATGCATGTTAAAGAAAGTTAAACCTGTTGGTTAGGTCAAATCAATTAACTGACATTTGAATAATCACATATGGAGTTTGAATTTGAATCTTTAGTTCAAACCAACTTCATTTAATCTGGTTGCTAGTTGCATTAGCTCAATCAACAGCATACTGCCATGTCATTATCATGCATCCTATTATTGCATTGGATTGGTTATGTTCCCTCCTGTTTGTTAGTGTTTGTTTCCTCTCAGTAGACGTTGTTCCGACGTTGAGATCGATTACACCGATGAAGAGCTATACTATCTCCGGAAGTGCCAGGCAAGCAAACCCCCTTTGAGCATTCTGATACAATCCCACTCTCTCGCTCTTTCTCTCTTTTACTGCATTAGGACAACAACGATTCAACTGTTACATGTTGCGATAGTTGAACCTAACCTCTATTTGCCATAGTAATTAGTAAAAACCCACTAGCATGAGTAGGAGTTGTTTGAGCCATGATGTGCCTACTCATTCATGATTGCTTGTTATGCATGCTATGCTTAGAGTTATGTCAGGTATGATTCATCTGGATGGATTGGGATGGTGGTGAACATGTCCTACTATTGAGAGCTAAGTGTGTGAACACGATTTGGTAAAGGTAGCGAGGAGAGGCCATGTAGGAGTACATGGTGGGTTGTCTCATTGAAAACCGTCCTCAGGAACTGAGTTCTATGTTTGTGATCAAAGACAGTTACTACCACACATTGGAATGCTTAAGTGCCCCTCTCGACTTATTAATCGCCTTGATCTCTGTCCAGGAGTTGGAACTAGTTTTTGGTGTTTGTAGGATATGTGTTGGAGGTCGTGCATAGCGCTGACCCTAGGGGTGGGCTATGATCCAGTAGATACACCGTGGGATGGTGTACCAAGGCACCCATTTGGTGGGCTTGGGAACCCTGCACACATCATTTGGGACCGTAGTGGAAACCTTGGCCGGACTTCCTTGTGGATGGAACTCAAATAGGCGATAAACCTGGACTAGAGTCTTGTGGTTAGTCAGGTCATGGCCGACACCGTCGATGGGCTTCGGCTTGAAGGTTGCCAAGTACATGTTGTGTAATCGACGATAAGTGGCGAGAGTGTGTGTGAAGAAGTACACCCATGCAGGGTTAATGATCTATTCAGATAGACGCATGCTCGGTTATGGACTACTTGGAAAACTTATACGGTTCATAGATAACTGGAAGTGGATACTCTAAAATGCACAAGATAAGTGTGAGTGCTATGGATGGCCTACTCGTAGGGAGACGGGAGCAGATCCATAGTGTTGTATTGATATGGTGAATATGTGGACTTGTGTGCACTTTCTCACCTCAAAGGAAATGCTGGTAGTCATAGTATAGGATAGCCACTGAGTCAAAGTTGGCTTGATGTAGTTAAACTCCACCTCCCCTTTGTTGATACTGATGCATATGTAGCTAGTTTTGATCAAAGTCTTTCTGAGTACATTTGTACTCATGTTTGCTTAATCTATGTTTTGTAGAGGAGACTTCAGTCTCACTTTAGATTCCTGCGATGAGTTCGACGTTGACCGATTAGCTTGGGAATCCCAGACAGAGGTCTGGTTCCTATGGAGGGTCTTGTAGGTAGACAGGCTTTCTATCCTTCTTTCTTTTCAGTTGTCTGTACTCATATAGGATAAGCTTCCGCATGTGCTTATTGCTTGTATGACTCTGTATGTTGGGTCGTGTGACCCATGTCTGTAATATCATGTTATGTATGGCTCTTCGGAGCTTTTTAAATAAATACTTCGAGTCATAGAGTATTGTTGTGATATCATGTTGTATTTACACATATCGAGCATATTGTGGTATGTTATTGAAATGCTTGGTATGTGTGGGATTCCACACCTGGTTGTTTATTCTTGGTATCCTTTCTTATGGGGAAATGCATCCTAGTGCTGCCACTGAGCCTTGGTAGCTTGCTACTACTCCGGAATACATGGATTGATCGGCATGTGTCCTTCTTTGCTCCTGTGTCTGTCCCTACGGGGAAATGTCACGCAACATTTACTCGAGTCCTGATAGGTTGCTACCGCCCGGTTACACTCGCTACTGACCGACACGTGCATTTTTTCTAGAATACGCACGAGTGTGCGTATCATATATTAAATAAGGAGAGGGGTAAAGAGCCCCATCCACAGTTTGATCTTACAAGGGATTACAAGCAAGAGATCCACGCCCGTAGGCTGGTAAAACACTAACTAGCTAACTCCTCGCCCTAACCCACTCCGCTAACCTTCCCAAGAAGGGGGGGGGGTAAAATCGCCCTTTAGGAGGCCAACAGATTTCCACGCTCGACACTCGCTCTCAAACCTAGAAATTATGGTCCCAACTAAAGGAATTGCACTGTCGAAGATGACGGCATTCCGATGCTTTCGAATCTGCCATGGGCCTAGCAATAGGATAGTGTGCCTATCTTTGCTCGTGATGTTGGCCGTAGTGCATGAATTGCACCATGAGATCATCTCCACCTCCACCGTCGATGTCCAGTGTTCTTTGTTGAGGGCTATTAGTATCGCGTGCCACACCGTTCTGGCAAAAATGCACGTGAGTAGGATGTGATTGATCGTCTCCATGTCTTGGTCGTAGAGGAGGCATGCAGGCTGGTGGGGTAGTCCATGTCGTGCTAATCAATCAGAGGTCCAACACCTGTTCCGAGCGGCAAGCCAAGCGAAGAATATGCACTGTGACGGGGCTTTTGATTTCCATGATAGATCCGCGTATGGAGCCACTTCGAGACCCCCAAATTTGGAGGCGTAGGCTGAGCTCCCCAAGTAGTGGCCAATGTCCTCCCAAGCCTAATTGGTGCGATCTGGTGTGTCCTCCGCGAGCACAATCACCTCGGCCCTGTCAAATTTGTAGAAACTCATGTAGGACCTCTTTGTCGATGTTCGGGCCAACATCCAGTGCCAAGGTGCCTGCCTGTAGGGCGTCGTTGACTGTTCTAGTGCCCCTATTGCACCGAGGAATGCGGGCATGAAGCTTGAGCGTGAGATCCTGTACACTGCAGCCCTACAGCCAGCGGTCTTCCCAAAATAAGGCACTCTTGCCATCTCCCACATGTGTGATTGTGGCGGATCGAAATATCGCGCATGCCTCCGCTGGAATCTTGATCTGGAAATCCTTCTATGACCGTGAGTCGCCCATACACTGTAACCATGGCCAGCGTGCTTGAAGGGCATGGTTGAGCCATTGTAAATCTGGGACCCCTAGTCCTCCTGTCCATTTTGGTGTGCACACGCTCTACCAAGCCACCACACATTGTCCACCATTGGCTTCGTCCTTCCCACACCAGAGGAATCCTATGCATATCTTATTCATGGCCTTGGTCATCTTTGGAGGAAGATTCAGTGCTAGCATGGTGTGGATTGGTATGGCACAGAGGACCGACTTTACGAGAATTAGCCTACTGCTCTTGGGGACAGTCGCCCCTCGCCATGAAGGAAGTTTGGCTGCCACATGGCTGACCAGGCCGTGAAATTGGGCATTAGTCAACTTCTGAAGGCTCGGTGGTAGCCTGAGGTAGCGGCAAGGAAAGGAGCCGACGCTGCAGCCAGATTCATGGCAATTTGTTCTGTATGCTCGTTAGAGCATCTGATAGGCATGGCCGCCGTTTTTGCCATGTTAATCCGGAGGCCCGAGGCCCCACCAAACAACTCAAAGATTCTAGCACATAGGTTTAGGTCGGTGATCTCCGGCTTGATAAAGAGCATGACATCGTCCGTGAAGAATGATACCCTTTGGCCGGGTCCTCGTCTAAATAGTGGAGTGAGTAGGCCCCGACTGTCTGCTGTGGTGAACAAGCGATGGAGGGGATCCATCATAATGATGAAGAGCGTGGGAAAAAGTGCTCCGCCTGGCCTCACTCCATGACAATTAGCAATTGGTGCACCTGGGACTCCGTTGAGTAACACTCTGGTCAAAGCTGTAGATAGCAGGCCCGCGATCCAGGACATTCACCGTGGGCCAAAGCCCATTTCCCCCAAAACTTCCATGATGAACAGTCACTGTATCGTATCAAATGGTTTTGAAATGTCCAATTTTATCAGGGTTGCCGGTTGTTGGAGTGCCTTTAGCTTCTTGGCCATACATTGAACAAGCATGTAGTTGTCATGGAGTGATCTCCCTCGGATGAACACGCTCTGGTGCATCCCCACAAGCCACGGTAGGTTGTCCATGATCCGCACAGAGAGAACTTTACCAAAGATCTTGATAGCCCCATGAACTAGTCTAACCGGCCATAAGTCGGCAAGCTCCAGTGCCCCGTCCTTCTTGGGCAGGAGGGTGACCAATGCTTTGTTAACGCCATGCATTCCACGCACATCGCCATGGTAGAAGCAGTCAAATTCGCGCATGAAGTCCTCCTTGATAATGTCCGAGCATGAGGCATAGAAGCACCCGGTGAAGCCATCCGGCCCGGGAGATTTGTCCTGGGGCATGGATTTAATGATGTTTCCCACCTCTTCTTCAGTGAATGGAGTTTCAAGGTGCTGTAGGTCCAAGCTTGGTAACCCAAGTGCATCAAGATCGAGTCCAAAGTTGGGTTGCGGGGGCGTACCGAAGATGTTTTCATAGTACGCATCCGTGGCCGCCACAATCTCCTCATGTCCTATGAGCAAATCCCCTTCGTTGTGGATTGTCATTATTGCATTTCTCCTCCTCCGGTGGTTGGCATGCTGGTGGAAGAACTCTGTACTAGCATCACCCTCTTTGAGCCGTAGCATTGTTGGGTCATGTATGCATGTCCTTGTAAGTTTGTGCCACCTTAGGTTTATGACTAGTCATGTCAGCCCGGGTTCTCTGTCATATGGATGCTAGCGATACAATCATATACGTGAGCCAAAAGGCGCAAATGGTCCTGGCCTGGGTAAGGCTGCAACCGTGGGGATACCGTGCGTGAGGCCGCAAAGTGATATGATGTGTTACATGCTAGATCGGTGTGACTTAGGATCGGGGTCCTGACAGTTACATCGAGTGGGAACCTATCGAAGGTGATTCCTTGGATTTCCCCCTTGATGTTATGGACACACGGTTACCATGAATTTACCTCAGAACCATGTGACCCACAAGTATAGGTGATCTATCGTAGTCATTTCGATAAGTAAGAGTGTCGAACCCAACGAGGACCAGAAGGAAATGATAAACAGTTTTCAGTAAGGTATTCTCTGCAAGCATTGAAATTATCGGTAACAGATAGTTTTGTGATAAGGTAATTCGTAACGGGTAACAAGTAACAAAAGTAAACAAGGTGCATCAAGGTGGCCCAATCCTTTTTGTAGCAAAGGACAAGCCTGGACAAACTCTTATATAAAGGAAAACGCTCCCGAGGACACATGGGCATTATCGTCAAGCTAGTTTTCATCATGCTCATATGATTCGTGTTCGTTACTTCAATAATTTGATATGTGGGTGGACCGGTGCTTGGGTACTGCCCTTCCTTGGACAAGCATCCCACTTATGATTAACCCCCTTCGCAAGCATCTGTAACTACGAAAGAAGAATTAAGGTAAACCTAACCATAGCATGAAACATATGGATCCAAATCAGCCCCTTACGAAGCAACAGATAAACCAGGGTTTAAGATTATGTCACTCTAGCAACCCATCATCTACTTATTACTTCCCAATGCCTTCGCCTAGGTCCAAACAATGGTGAAATGCCAAGTAATCGACGTTCACATAAAACCACTAGAGGAAAGACAACATACATCTCATCCAAATATCAAACGAATACCAAATTCACATGACTACTCATAGCAAGACTTCTCCCATGTCCTCAGGAACAAACGTAAATACTCACAAATCATATTCATTTCATAATCAGAGGGGTATTAATATGCATAAAGGATTTGAACATATAATCTTCCATCGAATAAACCAACTAGCATCAACTACAAGGAGTAATCAACACTACTAGCAACCCACAGGTACCAATTTGAGGTTTTGAGACAAAGATCGGATACAAGAGATGAACTAAGGTTTGAGAGGAGATGGTGCTAGTGAAGATGTTGATGGAGATTGACCCCCTCCCAATGATAGGATCGATGGTGATGACGATGGTGACAATTTCCCCCTCTCGGAGGGATGTTTCCCCGGCAGAACAGCTCCACCGGAGCCCTAGATTGGTTCCGCCAAGGTTCCGCCTCGAGACGGCGGCTCTTCGTCCCGAAAGCTTCCTTCTTATTTTTTCTAGGCTGAAAGACTTCATATAGCAAAAGATGGGCACCGGAGGCCTACCAAGGGGCCCACGAGGCAGGGGGAAGCGCCCAGGGGGGTAGGGCGCGCCCCCACCCTCGTGGACGGTGGGTGGCCCCCCTCTGGTGCTTTCTTCACCCGATATTTTTTATATATTCCAAAACTGACTTTCGTGGAGTTTCAGGATTTTTGGAGTTGTGCAGAATAGGTCTCTAATATTTGCTCCTTTTCCAGCCCAGAATTCCAGCTGCCGGCATTCTCCCTCTTCATGTTAACCTTGTAAAATAAGAGAGAAAAGGCATAAGTATTGTGACATAATGTGTAATAACAGTCCATGATGCAATAAATATTGATATAAAAGCATGATGTAAAATGGACGTATCAACTCCCCCAAGCTTAGACCTCGCTTGTCCTCAAGCGGAAGCCGATATTGAAAAATATGTCCACATGTTTAGAGATAGAGGTGTCGTTAAAATAAAATACGGACATGAGGGCATCATGATCATTCTTAGAACAACAACATATATATATATATATATATTGTTATATGATTTCTTATGCTAAAGTAACAATCTATTCACAATGTAAAGTATGAATCAGAAACTTCATCGAAAACTAACAAACTATAATCTCAGTCATTGAAGCAATTTCCATTTATCATAACTTTGGGAAGAGTCAATATAAGAGCTTTTCAGCAAGTCCACATACTCAACTATCATTTAGTCTTTCACAATTGCTAACACTCACACAA
This sequence comes from Triticum urartu, assembly GCF_056163025.1. Classification (NCBI taxonomy): domain Eukaryota; kingdom Viridiplantae; phylum Streptophyta; class Magnoliopsida; order Poales; family Poaceae; genus Triticum; species Triticum urartu. The sequence continues at coordinate 262,808,946 of NC_141877.1, forward strand.
TACTTATGGTACTGGAGTTTTAATCGGACACAGAGAAAGATAGGGGCTTATAGTGTTGCCTCCCAACCTTTTACCTCAAGGGTATTGTCAATAATAGTAGTTTATGATAACTTGCATCCAATTGGCTATATATATCAGGATCTTTCCAACACACAATGCTTGCCAAAGGATAAAATGTAAAAAAGGAAAGGTGAAGATCACCATGACTTTTGTATAAAGTATAAGACAAAAATAAAAGATAGGGCCTTCATAAAGGGAAGCAGAGGTTGTCATATGTTTTTATGGTTGTATGCACGAAATCTTAATGCAAAAGAACGTCACTTTATATTGCCACTTGTGATATGGACCTTTATTATGCAGTCCGTCGCTTTTATTTCTTCCACATCACAAGATCGTATAAATCTTATTTTCTCCAGACTAATAGATCATACATATTTAGAGAGCAATTTTTATTGCTTGCAACAATGACAACTTACTTGAAAGATCTTACTCAATCCATAGGCAGATATGATGGACTCTCATGGCAAAACTGGGTTTAAGGATATTTGGAAGCAAGGTAGTATCTCTACTTGGTGCAAAGAATTTGGCTAGCATGAGGGGGATAGGCAAGCTCAACATGTTGGATGATCCATGACAATATAATTTATTTTGGATGTAAGAAAACATAACCCAGTACATTGTCTTCCTTGTCCAACATCAACTTTTTAGCATGTCATATTTTAATGAGTGCTCACAATCATAAAAGATGTCCAACATAGTATATTTATATGTGAAAACCTATCTTTCTTTATTACTTCCTATTAATTGTAATGATGACCAAAACTATGTTTGTCAACTCTCAACAACTTTTATTCGTCATACTCTTTATATGTGAAGTCATTACTCTCCATAAGATCAATATGATCTATTTATTTCTTTTTATTCTCTCTTTTATTCCCTTAAGATCATAGCAAGATAGCAAAGCCCTCGACTCAAAACTAATCTTTATTATATATAGCTCACGGACTCGATTACATAGAAGGATCATAAAGCAAAACTCAAAACTAGATCATACTAAAAATTTATTGTACTAGATCAAGATATTACCAAAAGGATCGAAATAAGAAAAACGGTAAAGATAGAAATGTGATGGTGATACGATACCGGGGCACTGCCCCAAGCTTGGCAGTTGCCAAGGGGAGTGCCCATACCCATGTATTTATGGCTCTTTCTTCGGAGGTGGTGATGTGATATTCTTGGCGATGATGCCCCTTAGGATATGATTCTCTTCCTCAGTTGCTGGCCCAAAGTGATAGGCATCGCTGTTTGCTTTTGGCCACGGTGTCGGGTGAGATACCCGGCTCTCCCCAACTGACTCTTGAGAAGACATCTTGCTCCAAATCTGTAGCAGAGACAACTCGAAACAAAAACAGAAGATATTTGCATGGTACGGTGGTCAAAACCTTCGGAGATTATATAATGAATTTTTACCAACCAAAAGAAGTATCGTGCAAGAAATCGGAGTCCGGAGGGCACACGAGGTGCCCACGAGGTAGGGGGCGCGCCCAGGGGGATAGGGCGCGCCCTCCACCCTCGTGGATGCCTTGTGTCCATTACGGACTACTTCTTATTTTCCTATTTTCTTAAATATTCCAAAACGGAGAAAAAATGCTATTAGAACTGTTTTGGAGTCGGTTTACTTGCCGTACCATATACCTATTCCTTTTCGGAGTCTGAAACATTTTGGAAAGTGTCCCTTATATACTCCTCCGGGGTTACGGTGTCAATAACATTAGTTTCGACATTTATGGGATTACCTGAGATATAATGTTTGATTCTTTGATAGTTCACCACCTTCGGATTTGTGCCTTCAAAGTTGTTGATTTTTATGGCACCGGAATGATAGACCTCCTCTATAACGTAAGGACGTTCCCATTTAGAGAGGAGTTTTCTTGCAAAAAATCTTAAATGAGAGTTGTATAACATAACATAATCACCTACATTAAACTCACGTTTTTGTATCCTTTTGTCATGCCATCTTTTAACTTTTTCTTTAAATAGTTTGGCATTCTCATAGGCCTGGGTTCTCCACTCATCGAGTGAGCTAATGTCAAATAGTCTCTTCTCACCGGCAAGTTTGAAGTCATAGTTGAGCTCTTTAATGGCCCAATATGCCTTATGTTCTAGTTCGAGAGGTAAGTGACATGCTTTTCCATAAACCATTTTATACAGAGACATACTCATAGGATTTTTATATGTAGTTCTATAGGCCCATAATGCATCATCAAGTTTCTTGGACCAATTCTTTCTAGACCTATTAACAATCTTTTGCAAAATTAATTTAAGCTCTCTATTACTCAGTTCTACTTGATCACTAGATTGTGGGTGGTATGGAGATGCAATTCTAAGATTAACGTCGTACTTAGCAAGCATCTTATGAAAAGGACCATGAATAAAATGTGAACCGCCATCGGTCATTAAGTATCTAGGGACTCCAAACCTCAAAAAAATAACTTCTTTAAGCATCTTAATAGAGGTGTTGTGATCAGCAACACTAGTTGGAATATCTTCTACCCACTTAGTAAAGTAATCAACAACAACTAAAATATGTGTATACCCATTAGAGGAAGGAAACGGTCCCATATAATCAAAGCCCCAAACATCAAATGGTTCAATAACAAGTGAATAATTCATAGGCATTTCTTGACGTCTACTAATATTACCCATTCTTTGACATTCATCACAAGACAAGACAAACTTACGGGCATCCTTGAAAAGAGTAGGGCAATAAAAACCGGATTGCAATACCTTATGTGCAGTTCTATCTCCAGCGTGGTGTCCTCCATAAGCCTCGGAGTGACACTTGCGTAGGATCTGTTCCTGTTCATGCTCAGGTACACAACGTCTAATAACACCATCTACTCCTTCTTTATAAAGGTGTGGGTCATCCCAGAAGTAATGTCTTGAGTCATAGAATTTTTTTCTTTTGCTGGTATGTGAAACTAGGTGGTCTAAATTTAGCAACAATGTAATTAGCATAATCATCATACCATGGAGCAGTACAAGAAGCATTTATGACAGCTAATTGTTCATCGAGAATGCTATCATCAATAGGTAGTGGGTCATAGAACATTCCCTAACCTAGATAGGTTGTCTGCAACGGGGTTCTCAGCTCCCTTTCTATCAATAATATGCAAATCAAATTCTTGTAGTAGGAGAACCCATCTAATGAGTCTAGGTTTAGCATCTTTCTTTTCCATAAGATATTTAATAGCAGCATGATCAGTGTGAACAGTTACTTTCGAATCAACAATATAAGGTCTGAACTTATCACAAGCAAATACAACTGCCAAAAATTCCTTTTCAATAGTAGCATAATTTCTCTGGGCGCTATCTAAAGTTTTACTAGCATATTGGATAACATTTAATTTCTTATCAACTCTTTGTCCTAGAACATCACCTACAGCATAATCACTAGCATCACACATAATTTCAAAGGGTATCCAATCAGGAGGCTGAACAATAGGTGCAGAAATCAAGGCTTTCTTAAGTATTTCAAACGCTTCTACACAATCATCGTCAAAGACAAAAGGAACATCTTTTTGTAGAAGATTAGTTAGAGGCCTAGAAATTTTTGAGAAGTCTTTAATGAACCTCCTATAAAAACCGGCATGTCCAAGGAAACTTCTTGTACCTTTAATGTCCTTAGGACACGACATCTTTTCAATAGCATCAACTTTAGCTTTATCAACTTCAATACCTCTTTCAGAAACTTTATGCCCCAAGACAATACCTTCATTAACCATAAAGTGGCACTTCTCCCAATTGAAGACAAGATTAGTTTCTTGACATCTCTGCAAAACTCGATCAAGGTTGCTTAAGCAATCATCAAAATAAGTTCCATATACGGAAAAATCATCTATGAAAACCTCAACAATATTTTCACAAAAGTCAGAGAATATAGCAGTCATACATCTTTGGAAGGTAACAGGTGCATTACATAAACCAAAAGGCATACGTCTATAAGCAAAGGTACCGAAAGGTCAAGTAAAAGTGGTCTTTCCCTGATCCTCTTTCAACACAGGTATTTGAGAGAAACCAAAATAACCATCTAGAAAACTAAAATGTGTATGTTTGGATAATCTTTCTAGCATTTGATCAATAAAAGGTAAAGGGTAATGATCTTTTCTAGTAGCTTTATTCAATTTGTGGAAATCAATTACCATTCTATAACCCGTAACAATTCTTTGTGGGATCAATTCATCTTTATCATTAGGAACGACAGTAATACCTCCCTTCTTAGGGACACAATGGACAGGACTTACCCACTGACTATCAGCAACAGGATAAATTATACCTGCCTCCAGAAGCTTCAGTATTTCATTTCTTACCACTTCTTTCATCTTAGGATTTAATCGTCGTTGGTGATCAACAACTAGTTTAGCGTCTTCCTCCAATTTTATTTTGTGCTGGCATAGAGTGGGACTAATGCCATTAAGATCATCAAGAGTATGTCCAATAGCAACATGGTGCTTCTTCAGAGTTTTCAATAATCTCTCTTCTTCCTGCTCTGAAAGGTTAGCACTAATAATAACAGGATATATCTTCTTTTCATCAAGATAAGAATATTTAAGAGTATCAGGTAATGGTTTAACCTCAAACACGGGATCACCCTTGAGTGGAGGAGGATCCCCTAAAATTTCAACAGGCAAATTGTGTTTCAAAATAGGTCCCTGCTTAAACAATACTTCATATATTTCCCTTCTTTCATTCATAAACATATCATTTTCATGGTCTAGCAAATATTGTTCTAAAGGAACGTTAGGAGGCATGCCAATAGAAGCAAGACCAATAATTTCATATTTACTAGGCAATTATTTATCATGGGGTTGTATATTAAATTTAGCAAAATTAAAATCATAAGACATATCCCCTAAACCAATAGTAACAACATCCTTTTTGAAGTCTATCTTAGCATTAACAGTATTCAAGAAGGGTCTACCGAATATAATGGGACAAAAGTCATCTTGTGGGGAACCAAGAACAAGAAAATCAGTAGGATATTTAACTTTCCCACACAAGACTTCAACATCTCTAACAATCCCAACTGGTGAAATAGTATCTCTATTGGCAAGCTTAATAGTAACATCAATATCTTCTATCTCAGCAGGTGCAATATCATGCATAATTTCTTTATATAAATAATGAGGTATTGCACTCGCACTAGCACCCATATCACATAAGCCATGATAACAGTGATCTCCTATTTTAACAGAATTAATAGGCATGCCTACAACAGGTCTATGTTTATTTTTAGTATCGGGTCTAGCAATTCTAGCAGCTTCATCATAGAAGTAAATAACATGCCCATCAATATTATCGACCAAGAGATCTTTAACCATAGCAATACTAGGTTCAACTTTAATTTGCTCAGGGGGTGTATGTTTTCTAGTATTACTCTTACGAACCACATTCGGAGCTTTAGCATGATCCTTTATTCTAGCAAGGAAAGGTGGTTTCTCAATATAAGCGGTAGGAATAATAGGATCAACATTATAAGTGATAGTCTTTTCTTCAACTTTAATAGGTTCAACTACTTTTACTTCAATGGGAGGATGATATTTAAGACACTTCTCCTTAGGGAGATCAACATGAGTAGCAAATGATTCATAGAAAGAAGCTACTATCTCAGAGTTAAGTCCATATTTAGTGCTAAATTCACAAAAAGCATAAGTATCCATAAAAGATTTGACACAATCAAACTTAGGTGTTATACTTGACTCCTTACCTTCGTCGAGTTACCAATCTTCAGAGTTGCGTTTAATTCCTTCCAATAAATCCCATCTGAATTCAATAGTCTTCATCATAAAAGAACCAATACAAGAAGTATCAAGCATGGAGCGATTATTGAGAGAAAGCCGAGCATAAAATTTTTGAATAATAATTTCTCTTGAGATCTCATGATTGGGGCATGAATATAACATTGACTTAAGCCTCCCCCAAGCTTGAGCGATGCTTTCTCCTTCGCTAGGCCAAAAATTATATATATAATTACAATCACGATGAACCAGATGCATAGGATAAAACTTCTGATGAAATTCCAATTTCAATCGGTTGTAGTTCCATGATCCAATATCGTCACATAGCCTAAACCATGTCAATGCCTTTCCCTTCAAAGATAAAGGGAAGACCTTCTTCTTGATAACATCCTCGGGCATACCTGCAAGCTTAAATAATCCACAAACTTCATCCACATAGATTAGGTGCAAATCGGGATGTAATGTTCCATCTCCTGTAAAAGGATTAGCTAGCAGTTTCTCTATCATACCCAAAGGAATTTCAAAGTAAACATTTTCAGTAGGTTCAGTAGGTTGAGGAGCAACTCTTTGCTCTACTGGTCGGGGTGAAGATACCCCGAACAAGCCCCTCAAAGGATTACTTTCCATAGTAATAAGTGACAGTAAATTTCAGCACACTATAAATTTTTCCTTACCAAATTCCACATACCAAAGGTGCTTCACTCCCCGGCAATGGCGCCAGAAAAGAGTCTTGATGACCCACAAGTATAGGGGATCTATTGTAGTCCTTTCGATAAGTAAGAGTGTCAAACCCAACGAGGTGCAGAAGGAAATGACAAGCGGTTTTCAGTAAGGTATTCTCTGCAAGCACTGAAATTATCGGTAACATATAGTTTTGTAGTAAGGTAATTTGTAATGGGTAACAAGTAACAAAAGTAAACAAGGTGCAGCAAGGTGGTCCAATCCTTTTTGTAGCAAAGGACAAGCTTGGACAAACTCTTATATAAAGGAAAATGCTCCCGAGGACACATGGGAAATATCATCAAGCTAGTTTTCATCATGGTCATATGATTCGCGTTCGTTACTTTGATAATTTGATATGTGGGTGGACCGGTGCTTGGGTACTGCCCTTCCTTGGACAAGAATCCCACTTATGATTAACCCCCTTCGCAAGCATCCGCAACTACGAAAGAAGAATTAAGGTAAACCTAACCATAGCATGAAACTTATGGATCCAAATCAGCCCCTTACGAAGCAACGCATAAACTAGGGTTTAAGCTTCTATCACTCTAGCAACCCACCATCTACTTATTACTTCCCAATGCCTCCCCCTAGGCCCATACAATGGTGAAGTGCCATGTAGTCGATGTTCACATAACACCACTAGAGGAAAGACAACATACATCTCATCAAAATATCGAACGAATACCAAATTCACATGACTACTCATAGCAAGACTTCTCCCATGTCCTCGGGAACAAACATAACTACTCACAAATCATATTCATGTTCATAATCATCGGGGTATTAATATTCATAAAGGATCTGAACATATAATCTTCCACCGAATAAACCAACTAGCATCAACTACAAGGAGTAATCAGCACTACTAGCAACCCACGGGTACCAATCTGAGGTTTTGAGACAAAGATCCGATACAAGAGATGAACTAGGGTTCGAGAGGAGATGGTGCTGGTGAAGATGTTGATGGAGATTAACCCCCTCCGGATGAGAGGATTGATGGTGATGACGATGGCGATGATTTCCCCCTCCCGGTGGGATGTTTCCCCGGCAGAGCAGCTCCACCGGAGCCCTAGATTGGTTCCGCCAAGGTTCCACCTTGAGATGGTGGCGCTTCGTCCTGAAAGCTTTCTTCTTATTTTTCCCAGGGCCAAAGACTTCATATAGCAAAAGATGGGCACCAGAGGCCTGCCAGGGGGGCCATGAGGCAAGGGGCGCGCCCAGGGGGTAGGGCGCGCTCCCCACCCTCGTGGACGGTGGGTCGCCCCCTCTGGTGCTTTCTTCGCCCGATATTTTTTATATATTCCAAAACTGACTTTCATGGAGTTTCAGGATTTTTGGAGTTGTGCAGAATACGTCTATAATGTTTGCTCCTTTTCCAGCCCAGAATTCCAGCTGCCGGCATTCTCCGTCTTCATGTAAACCTTGTAAAATAAGAGAGAAAAGGCATAAGTATTGTGACATAATGTGTAATAACAATCCATAATGCAATAAATATTGATATAAAAGCATGATGTAAGATGAACGTATCAACTCCCCCAAGCTTAGACCTCGCTTGTCCTCAAGCGGAAGCCGATATCAAAAAATATGTCCACATGTTTAGAGATAGAGGTGTCGATAAAATAAAATACGGACATGAGGGCATCATGATCATTCTTAGAACAGCAACATATATATATATATATATATTGTCATATGATTTCTTATGCTAAAGTAACAATCTATTCACAATGTAAAGTATGAATCAGAAACTTCACTGAAAACTAACAAACTATAACTTCAATCATTGAAGCAATTGCCATTTATCATAACATTGGAAAGAGTCAATAAAAGAGCTTTTCAACAAGTCCACATACTCAACTATCATTTAGTATTTCATAATTGCTAACACTCACACAATACTTATGGGTCTGGAGTTTTAATCGGACACAGAGAAAGATAGGGGCTTATAGTGTTGCCTCCCAACCTTTTACCTCAAGGGTATTGTCAATAATAATAGTTTATGATAACTTACATCCAATTGGCTATATATATCAGGATCTTTCCAACACATAGTGCTTGCCAAAGGATAAAATGTAAAAAGGAAAGGTGAAGATCACCGTGACTCTTGTATAAAGTATAAGACAAAAATAAAAGATAGGCCCTTCGTAAAGGGAAGCAGAGGTTGTCATATGTTTTTATGGTTGGATGCACGAAATCTTAATGCAAAAGAACGTCACTTTATGTTGCCACTTGTGATATGGACCTTTATTATACAGTCCGCCACTTTTATTTCTTCCACATCACAAGATCGTATAAAGCTTATTTTCTCCAGACTAATAGATCATACATATTTAGAGTGCAATTTTTATTGCTTGCAATAATGACAACTTACTTGAAGGATCTTACTCAATCCATAGGCAGATATGATGGACTCTCATGGCAAAACTGGGTTTAAGGATATTTGGAAGCACAGGTAGTATCTCTACTTGGTGCAAAGAATTTGGCTAGCATGAGGGGGAGAGGCAAGCTGAACATGTTGGATGATCCATGACAATATAATTTATTTGGGATGTAAGAAAACATAACCCATTATGTTATCTTCCTTGTCCAACATCAACTTTTTAGCATGTCAAATTTTAATGAGTGCTCACTATCATAAAAGATGTCCAAGATAGTATATTTATATGTGAAAACCTCTCTTTATTTATTACTTCCTATTAATTGCAATGATGACCAAAACTATGTTTGTCAACTCTCAACAACTTTTATTCATCATACTCTTTATATGTGAAGTCATTACTCTCCATAAGATCAATATGATCTATTTATTTCTTTTTATTCTCTCTTTTATTCCCTTAAGATCATAGCAAGATAGCAAAACCCTCGACTCAAAACTAATCTTTATTATATATAGCTCACGGACTCGATTACATAGAAGGATCATAAAGCAAAACTCAAAACTAGATCATACTAAAAATTTATTCTACTAGATCAAGATATTACCAAAAGGATCCAAATAAGAAAAACGGTAAAGATAGAAATGTGATGGTGATACAATACCGGGGCACTCCCCCAAGCTTGGCAGTTGCCAAGGGGAGTGCCCATACCCATGTATTTATGTCTCTTTCTTCAGAGGTGGTGATGTGATATTCTTGGCGATGATGCCCCTTAGGATATGATTCTCTTCCTCAGTTGCTGGCCCAAAGTGATCGGCATCGCTGTTTGCTTTTGGCCATGGTGTCGGGTGAGATACCCAGCTCTCCCCAACTGACTGTTGAGAAGACATCTTGCTCTAAATCTGCAGTAGAGACAGCTCGAAACAAAAAAAATAAGATATTTGCATGATATGGTGGTCAAAACCTTCGGGAGATTATATAATGAATTTTTATCGACCAAAAGAAGTAGCATGCAAGAAATCGGAGTATGGAGGGCATACGAGGTGCCCAAGAGGTAGGGGCATGCCTAGGGGGATAGGGCGCGCCCTCCACCCTCGTGGATGCCTTCTGTCCTTTACGGACTACTTCTTATTTTCCTATTTTCTTAAATATTCCAAAACGGAGAAAAATTGCTATTAGAACTGTTTTGGAGTCGGTTTACTTGCCGTACCATATACCTATTCCTTTTCGGAGTCTGAAACATTCTGGAAAGTGTCCCTTATATACTCCTCCGGGGTTATGGTGTCAATAACATTAGTTTCAACATTTATGGGATTACCTGAGATATAATATTTTATTCTTTGACCTTTCCCAATATTTTTTATATATTCCAAAACTGACTTTCGTGGAGTTTCGGGACTTTTGGAGTTATGCAGAATAGGTCTCTAATATTTGCTCCTTTTCCATCCCAGAATTCCAGGTGCCGTCATTCTCCCTCTTCATGTAAACCTTTTAAAATAAGAGAGAAAAGGCATAAGTATTGTGACATAATGTGTAATAACAGTCCATAATGCAATAAATATTGATATAAAAGCATGATGCAAAATGGACGTATCAGGGTACCCACGAGAGATGTGAAGTCGGGTTGACCATGAGGGTACCCGCGAGAGTCACTGTTTTCGCGGGACTAAAGGGACATGCGGTACCACCCCGGTAGAGGTGAACCTGAGTTCGCCACAACCCCGTGTGAGTCAGGTTGATCTGGAGGATACCCCGGTAGAGGTGAACCTGACTCACAAGAAGTAGCATGCAAGAAATCGGACTACGAGGCATGACCGGGCATTCTTAGCCCTTGCTGTAAGTCCATCAAACGGGGCGACGGGACCATAGATCATGGATCATTGATCGTCTCCGCGCAGTCCCAAGACACTAACGGGTTGGATGTGACCCGAGTAGGCCTCTAGCCTTTTCACACTGACCACCACGCGGGAATAAATGTGGGCACTCTGTGTCGTACGATTGTCCGAAAGCTCTTTGGGCATCAGTGATTGAGCGACGCGCGGTCGGTTGGACGGGAACCACATGCGCTTGTATTAGGGGGTGGGTCCGCTCCGGGACGCGTATGCAACATGCAAGAGTGCAAAGCCCAATGGGCCCAAGACCACTGAGCGCTTAGGATGTAGACTGGCGTGTTGGCCTCTCATTAAGCCTAGGTAGGACTACGATGTGTTGATCAGCCGAGGCTGGGCATGACCCAGTAAAGTGTGTTCGACTGGAGTTAATCGAGCGTGTTGGGTAAGTTTGTGCACCCCTGCAAGGAAGTTAATCTATTTGAATAGCCATGTCCACGGTAACGGACGTTCGGAGTTGTATCCCGTTCTATACCACTAGAACTGAATACTGGAGATGTTAATGGATATGATGGCTCCGGGATTGCTTTATTGCACGGAGTCGAGGAAGGATCTCTAGGTATTGATACTACAACATACCTATTACTTATGTTATGTTACTCTACTCTCTTCTGTTGTTGCAAGATACTGCAAGATGCTAGTATTCGATAGGCTAGGTCTTTCCCTTCTCTTCTGGCATTTCTGTAGTTCAATCCATAGATACAACCCTTCCATTTGATACTAATGCATACTTAGTATAGATCTGATGTAAGTCTTGCGAGCACTTTGGATGAGTACTCAGGGTTGCATTGCTACCTCTTTCCCATATACCCGATTTCTGCGATCAGATGACGGAGTCCAGGAGCCACTTGATCCCATTGACAACTGCTTCTACCCCAACGGAGCCTACTACTACATGGAGACTAGGAGTTGTTAGGAGGCTCCCGGGAAGGAGGCTTCGCCTTTTCGATTGATGTTGTTATACGTGCTAGCCTTCTTAAGGTAGACTTGTTTACCTTATGTCTGTACTCACATATTGTTGCTTGCGCTGACTCATTTGTATTCGAGCCCTCGAGGCCCCTAGCTTGTAATATGAAGTTTGCATGACTTTAATTTGTGTCTAGAGTTGTGTCGTGATATCTTCCCGTGAGTCTCCGATTTTGATCCTGTACATTTGTGTTTATGATTAGTACACAATCTAGCGAGGGCATCACATGCTGCTCACATAGTGTTGCTTAGTTCTCCTACTATATTGATAACCTTGGTTCTTAAATGAGGGAAATACTTATCTCTACTGTACTGCAGCATCCCCTCCTCTTCGGGGAAATCCCAACAAAGTTCACAAGTAGCATACATTACCCTTCCTCTTCGGGGAAATCCAACAACTCTGCGGGAGTAGCAGATCGCCCTTTTCATGGGGTGCTATTTTTGAGTGTGCCCCCTTGGGGGGAGCCCACAAAAGGTGGAAGCTTGTTGGAGGCAGGTATGGTGGGGGCCCACATTTTGTGGAGAAATGTTGGGAGGGGGCCCCCTTGGGGGCAGCCCCCCTCCATGGGGTGCCATGCCGCCATGGACAAGGGGGAGAGGGCTTGTGGGGCAATGTTGGTGAGGGCCCCCCTTTTTGGGCAGCCATGTCTTGCCTTCCCCACTCCTCCTCCCATAAATAGAGGAGGAGAGGAGCTCTCACAACACACTTCAACTTGAGACTTTGAACTCTCACCAAATGGCATGCAATGATCTAGCTTCTCTCTCTCACTAGCTACTGCACGAAATAGTTTTGTAGCACCGAAGTGTTGCCTAGTCTCCTGTAGCGATTAGTTCTGGATGGCAAAGTGCTGCTAGATAGGTGAAACTGTATGTGTGCAATAAATTAGAGAGATCGTACATGCAATCTTCAGTTCGAGGGATTGTCCGAGGTTCTATCCAAGGGAAAAAATTCGTGTGGTTGGGAGGCTGTAAATCCTAGCTACGGAAATCTGCCCCAAGGATCTTCTCCAACTCTCCTTCTGTCGTGCTATGAGTTGGTAACGATCAGATCAAACCTTGTATGCATCTTCAGGGTGGTCTTGGGTTGGCGTGTAGAACAGATTTTTGTTTTGTTTTGTGCTACGTTACCCTATAGATTCTGTGTCAAATGACTTTTACATGTCTGCTCTTTTAAGCATGTTATAACGTGTAATTCTAAAACAATCAAAGTTTATTTACCAATTTTGCAATGGCTTAATGATGAGCATTGTCAATCTTCTAATAGGAGTACGATCTTCACTTAAATATGCAAATTGTGTTGCAATAGTTTCATGTGTTTTACTTCGTGTGATAATATTTTGGCTTTATATTTCATGACATGTGAAAATTACTCAGGTATAAATGTATCATATGTGCAAAAACCGAGGAAAGGAAAAAACGTATGACATATACATATGCAACGTGTACACCTTGTTTCTTTTGCTAGCCATATGACAGATTAAGCAACACCGAGGATGGCATTCATACTACATAGACACACCTATCGTCAAACATCTATAAAGTTTCCATTCATTGTGGTAAGACTGAAGTACGTTACACTTTCCCATAGCCGGGTTAGGATGCAAAGCTATGATACGTCTCCAACGTATCTACAATTTTTGATTGCTCCATGCTATTATATTATCTATTTTGGATGTTAATGGGCTTTATTTTACACTTTTATATTATTTTTGGGACTAACCTATTAACCCAAGGCCCAATGCAAATTGTTGTTGTTTTGCCTATTTCAGTGTTTTGCAGAAAAGGAAAATCAAACGGAGTCCAAATGGAATGAAACCTTCGGGAGCGTGATTTTTGGAACAAACGTGATCCAGAGGACTTGGAGTGGACGTCAAGAAACCAACGAGGTGGCCATGAGGCAGGGGGCATGCCTACCCCCTAGGTGCGCCCTCCCCCTCGTGGGCCCCTCATGGCTCAACCGACCTACATCTTCCTCCTATATATGTTCACATATCCCGAAAACATCCAGGAGCACCATGAAACCCTATTTCCACCGCCGCAACCTTCTGTACCCAAGAGATCCCATCTCGGGGCCCTTTCCAGAGCTCCGCCGGAGGGGCATTATCACGGAGGGCCTCTACATCAACTCCATGGCCCCTCCGATGATGTGTGAGTAGTTTACTTCAGACCTTCGGGTCCATAGCTAGTAGCTAGATGGCTTCTTCTCTCTCTTTGGATCTCAATACAAAGTTCTCCTCAATCTTCTTGGAGATCTATTCAATGTAACTCTTTTTGCGGTTCGTTTGTCGAGATCCGATGAATTGTGGGTTTATGATCAAGTCTATCTATGAACAATATTTGATTCTTCTCTGAAATCTTTTATGCATGATTGGTTATCTTTGCAACTCTCTTCAAATTATCAGTTTGGTTTGGCCTCCTAGATTGATCGTTCTTGCAATGAGAGAAGTGCTTAGCTTTAGGTTCAATCTTGTGGTGCTCGATCCCAATGACAGAAAGGGAAACGACACGTATTGTATTGTTGCCATCGAGGATAAAAAGATGGGGTTTATATCATATTGCTTGAGTTTATCCCTCTACATCATGTCATCTTACCTAAGGCGTTACTCTGTTCTTATGAACTTAATACTCTAGATGCATGCTGGATAGTGGTCGATGTGTGGAGTAATAGTAGTAGATGCAGGCAGGAGTCGGTCTACTTGTCACGGACGTGATGCCTATATACATGGTCATCCCTAGATATTCTCATAATTATTCACTTTTCTATCAATTGCTCGACAGTAATTTGTTCACCCACCGTAATACTTATGATATCTTGAGAGAAGCCACTAGTGAAACCTATGGCCCCCGGGTCTATTCTCCATCATATAAGTTTCCAATCTATTTTATTTTGCAATCTTTACTTTCAATCTATATTATAAAAATACCAAAAATATTTATCTTATCATTATTATCTCTATCAGATCTCACTCTCATAAGTGACCGTAAAGGGATTGACAACCCCTTTATCGCGTTGGTTGCGAGGTTCTTATTTGTTTGTGTAGGTACGAGGGACTTGCGTGTGGCCTCCTACTGGATTGATACCTTGGTTCTAAAAAACTGAGGGAAATCCTTATGCTACTTTGCTGCATCACCCTTTCCTCTTCAAGGGAAAACCAACGTAGTGCTCAAGAGGTAGCAAGAAGGATTTTTGGCACCGTTGCCGGGGAGTCTACGCACAAGTCTAGACATACCAAGTACCATCACAAACTCTTATTTCTCGCATTACATTATTTTCCATTTGCCTCTCGTTTTCCTCTCCCCCACTTCACCCTTGCCGTTTTATTCGCCCCTTTTCTTCGCCTTCTTCCCGTATGTATCTCTATTTGTGTTCCCATGTGCCTTCCATTTGCTTGCATCTTTGCTTTCTAACAATCTATTGATATGGATCCACTTAAAGTGTTCTACTTGGATCATCTATGATCCTTATGCGCTCGTGCTGAAACCCAACTAGCCTAGTTGATGGGAAATCTTCAGATGAGCATGCTTTTTGTGCATCACCGTTTTTCTGAAAAAGGGACACTCTTATGGGATCAAATAAACAGATTGCTATGTTATGCTTGGAATCTTTGTGAAATTTGTGATCTTACTTGTTGCTCTAAGAACCCTAAAAAACACCTCCCCTACCTATGTGAGTTTAATGATAATGAAATCTTATCTTCTTATGCAAAGGGTGTTTACACTTACTACGATATCGAACAAATTGAAGAATTTGTTGCTTTTAAGGATGCTTATGAAGTTGCTTCGTTGATTGAAAAGTATGATGTTACTCTCTACAAATCTGAAAATTTTGACATACTTAAATATTGTTATGAAAACTATGCTCATAATGTCTATGTCAAAGAATTTATTGAAAGAATGACCGTTGCTTTGGAAGAAAATAATGATATGCATGAATCTATAGATAATTCTGATTCCGATGATTTCATTGAAATATCCCTTGATGAACATGATGCTTGTTATTCTTGTGGCCATGATGCCAATATTTATGAAGATGAGTTTGCTATAGTTCCTTATGTTAAACATGAGATCGTTGCTATTGCACCCATACTTGATAGTTCCTTCGATGAAAAGCATGATTGCAATGATGTTATTATAAATTCTCTTAATGTCAATTGTGTTAATGATATGCAAAACCCTAAGCTTGGGGATGCTAGTTTTGCTATGTCCACTAATTGTTGCAATGATCATGATTGGGGTGATTCTTCTTACGATCTTGAAAATTTATTTACTCTCCATGATGAATATGAGATTGATAATAGTGTTTGTAATATTATTGAAAGAGGGTTTGGAAGAGTGTCAACTTTAGATCCCACATATTTGGAGAATTTTCAATCTTATGAATTTTTTTATAAAAGTGGGTTTGGAGAGGTCATGACTTTAGTTAATGTTAATCCCACTATTTTGGAAGAGTGTCAACTTTGCATGGATGTGGATCGTGTTAAAAATATTTTATGTGATAGATATTTTGTTGAATTTTCTTATGATCCCACATGTAATTATTATGAGAGAGCAAAATATGGTTGTAGAAATTTTCATGTTACTAAATTACCTCTCGTTATGTTGAGCTTGCTATTGTTTCTTTCCTCTTCCATGCATATGCTAGTTTTTGCTTGCCTTTGTTTTCCTATAAGATTCCTATGCATAGGAAGTATGTTATACTTAGATGTGTTTGTCATGTGTTTCATGATGCTCTCTTTTGTGCTTCAATTCTTGTCTTTCATGTGAGCATCATTGAAATTATCGATGCCTAGCTAGGGGCGTTAAACGATAGCGCTTGTTGGGAGGCAACCCAATTTTATTTTTGTTTCTTGCTTTTTTGTTATGTTTAGTAATAAATAATTCGTCTATCCTCTGTTTAGATGTGGTTTTATGCTTTTAGTTAGTGTTTGTGCCAAGTAGAACCTTTGGGGAGACTTGGGGTAAGTCTTTGCGGTCTTGCTGTAAAAAACAGAAACTTTAGCGCTCACGAGATTTGCTGCCATTTTTTATTGGAGAGTGATATTTAGTTAATTCTTTTTGCAGATGATTAATAGATAAATTCCTCACGTCCATAAATTTATTTTATAATTTTTGGGGTTCCATAAGTATTATGAACCTACATATTACTACAGACTGTTCTGTTTTTGACAGATTCTGTTTTTCGTGTGTTGTTTGCTTATTTTGATGAATCTATGGCTAGTAATAGAGTTTATGAACCATAGAAAAGTTGGAATACAGTAGGTTTAACACCAATATAAATAAAGAATGAGTTCATTACAGTACCTTGAAGTGGTGGTTTGTTTTCTTTTACTAACGGAGCTCACGAAGATTTTCTTTTAAGTTTTGTGTTGTGAAGTTCTCAAGTTTTGGGTAAAGATTTGATGGATTACGGAAAAAGGAGTGGCAAGAGCCTAAGATTGGGGATGCCAAGGCACCCCAAGGTAAAATTCAAGGACAACCAAAAGCCTAAGCTTGGGGATGCCCCGGAAGGCATCCCCTCTTTCGTCTTCGTCCATCGGTAACTTTACTTGGAGCTATATTTTTATTCGCCACATGATATGTGTTTTGCTTGGAGCGTCTTGTACGATTTGAGTCTTTGCCTTTTAGTTTACCACAATCATCCTTGCTGTACACACCTTTTGGGAGAGACACACGTGAATTGGAATTTATTAGAATACTCTATGTGCTTCACTTATATCTTTTGAGTTGGATAATTTTTGCTCTAGTGCTTCGCTTATATCTTGTAGAGCACGATAGTGGTTTTATTTTACAAAAATAATTGATCTCTCATGCTTCACTTATATCATTTTGAGAGTCCTTTAGAACATCATGGCAATTCACTTTGGTTATAAATTTTAAATGCTAAGAGAAGTTGGATGCTTGATAGATTGTTTTGAGATATAAAGGTGGTAATATTAGAGGTGTGCTAGTTGAGTAATTGTGAAATTGATGAATACTTGTGTTGAAGTTGGAAAGTCCCGTAGCATGCACGTATGGTAAACGTTATGTGACAAATTTGAAGCATGGGGTGTTCTTTGATTGCTTTCCTTATGAGTGGCGGTCGGGGACGAGCAATGGTCTTTTACTACCAATCTATCCCCCTAGGAGCATGCGTGTAGTGCTTGGTTTTGATGACTTGTAGATTTTTGCAATAAGTATGTGAGTTCTTTATGACTAATGTTGAGTCAATGGATTATACGCACTCTCACCCTTCCATCATTGCTAGCCTCTACGTTACCGTGCATTGCCCTTTCTCACCTTAAGAGTTGGTGCAAACTTCGCCGGTGCATCCAAACCCCGTGATATGATACGCTCTATCACACATAAGCCTCCTTTTATCTTCCTCAAAACAGCCACCATACCTACCTATTATGGCATTTCCATAGCCATTCCGAGATATATTGCCATGCAACTTTCCACCGTTTCATTTATTATGACACACATCATCATTGTCATATTGCTTTGCATGATCATGTAGTTGACATCGTATTTGTGGCAAAGCCACCATGCTTAATTTTTCATACATGCCACTCTTGATTCATCGCAATCCTGGTACACTGTCGGAGGCATTCACATAGAGTCATATTTTGTTCTAAGTATCGAGTTGTAATTCTTGAGTTGTAAGTAAATAGAAGTGTGATGATCATCATTAGAGCATTGTCCCATGTGAGGAAAGGATGATGGAGACTATGATTCCCCCACAAGTCGGGTTGAGACTCCAGATGAAAAAAAAGAGGCCATATAAAAAAAGAGAAAAGAAGGCCCGAATAAAAAAAGATTAAAAGAGAGAAGGGACAATGTTACTATCCTTTTTCCACACTTGTGCTTTAAAGTAGCACCATGATCTTCATGATCGAGAGTCTCTTATTTTGTCACTTTCATATACTAGTGGGAATTTTTAATTATAGAACTTGGCTTGTATATTCCAATGAAGGGCTTCCTCAAATGCCCTAGGTCTTCGTGAGCAAGAAAGTTGGATGCACACCCACTTAGTTTCTTTGATGAGCTTTCATATATTTATAGCTCTAGTGCATCCGTTGCATGGCAATCCCTACTCCTTGCATTGACATCAATCGGTGGGCATCTCCATAGCCCATTGATTAGCCGTGTCAATGTGAGACTTTCTCCCTTTTTGTCTCCTCACACATCCTCAATCATCATATTATATTCCACCCATAGTGCTATGTTCATGGCTCGCGCTCATATATTGCGTAAAAGTTGAAAGAGTTTGAAAACGCTAAGTATGAAACAATTGCTTGGCTTGTCATCGGGGTTGTGCATGATGGGAGCATTTTGTGTGACAAAAATGAAGCATGGCCAAACTATATGACTTTGTAGGGATAAGTTTTCTATGGCTATGGTATTTTAATAAGACATAATTACTTGATTAGCATACTTGGAGTATTACTATTTTTATGTCAACAATAAACTTTTATCTTGAATCTTTCGGATCTGAACATTCATGCCACAATAGAGAAAAATACATTGAAGAACATGCTAGAAAGCATTCCACATCAAAAATTCTGTTTTTATCATTTACCTACTCGAGGACGAGCAGGAATTAAGCTTGGGGATGCTTGATACGTCTCCAACGTATCTATAATTTTGATTGTTCCATGCTATTATATTATTTATTTTGGATGTTAATGGGCTTTATTTTACACTTTTATATTATTTTTGGAACTAGCCTATTAACCCAAGGCTCAGTGCAAATTGTTGTTTTTTTGCCAATTTCAGTGTTTCGCAGAAAAGGAATATCAAACGGAGTCCAAACGGAATGAAACCTTCGGGAGCATGATTTTTGGAACAAACGTGATCCAGAGGACTTGGAGTGGACATCAAGCAACCAACGAGGTGGCCATGATGCAGGGGGCGCGCCTACCCCCTGGGTGCGCCCTCCCCTCTCGTGGGCCCCTCGTGGCTCAACCGACCTACTTCTTCCTCATATATATGTTCACATACCCCGAAAACATCCAGGAGCACCATGAAACCCTATTTCCACCGCCGCAACCTTCTGTACCCAAGAGATACCATCTTGGGGCCCTTTCCGGAGCTCCGCCGGAGGGGGCATTGATCACGGAGGGCCTCTACATCAACTCCATGTCCCCTCCGATGATGTGTGAGTAGTTTACTTCAGACCTTCGGGTCCATAGCTAGTAGCTAGATGGCTTCTTCTCTCTCTTTGGATCTCAATACAAAGTTCACCTCGATCTTCTTGGAGATCTATTCGATGTAACTCTTTTTGCGGTGTGTTTGTCGAGATCCGATGAATTGTGGGTTTATGATCAAGTCTATCTATGTACAATATTTGATTCTTCTCTGAAATCTTTTATGCATGATTGGTTATCTTTGCAAGTCTCTTCGAATTACCAGTTTGGTTTGGCCTACTAGATTGATCGTTCTTGCAATGGGAGAAGTGCTTAGCTTTAGGTTCAATCTTGTGGTGCTCGATTCCAGTGACATAAACGGAAACGACACATATTGTATTGTTGCCATCGAGGATAAAAAGATGGGGTTTATATCATATTTCTTGAGTTTATCCCTCTACATCATGTCATCTTACCTAAGGCATTACTCTGTTCTTATGAACTTAATACTCTAGATGCATCCTGGATAGCGGTCGATGTGTGGAGTAATAGTAGTATATGCAGGCAGGAGTCGGTCTACTTGTCACGGACGTGATGCCTATATACATGATCATGCCTAGACATTCTCATAATTATTCGCTTTTCTATCAATTGCTCGTCAGTAATTCGTTCACCCACTGTAATACTTATGCTATCTTGAGAGAAGCCACTAGTGAAACCTATGGCCCTCAGGTATATTCTCCATCATATAAGTTTCCAATCTATTTTATTTTGCAATCTTTACTTTCAATCTATATTATAAAAATACCAAAAATATTTATCTTATCATTATTATCTCTATCAGATCTCACTCTCGTAAGTGACCGTGAAGGGATTGACAACCCCTTTATCACGTTGGTTGCGAGGTTCTTATTTGTTTGTGTAGGTACGAGGGACTTGCGTGTGGCCTCCTACTGGATTGATACATTGGTTCTAAAAAACTGAGGGAAATCCTTATGCTACTTTGCTGCATCACCCTTTCCTCTTCAAGGGAAAACCAACGTAGTGCTCAAGAGGTAGCAAGAAGGATTTTTGGCACCGTTGCCGTGTTTGGTATGATTTGCTTTATTATCAAATGAAGAAAATGCAACATTTGTTTGGTTATTCCAAGCATGGCTCACATGTATGTCAAATTGTCAACCAAAAGCTATTTTAACTGATCAAGCAAAAGCAATTCAGAATGGTGTGGAAATAGTTTTTCCAGAATCTTGATACAAATGGTGCATGTGGTGTATAATGAGAAAGATACCAGAGAAGTTAGGTGGATATGATGAACATGATCACATCAAGGTTGTTGTTGACAAGACAATTTATGATCCATTAACAATTGCATAATTTGAAGTTTTTTGGATGCATATGCTTGAGAACTATGATGATAGTGAATGGCTTAAATAGCTTTACGACCATTGTCACTATTGAGTTCCAACATTTGTTAAAGACTCCTTTTGGCCAGGTATGTCTACTACACAACTTAGTGAGACTATCAATGCCTTCTTTGATGGGTATGTTAATGCAGAAACTACAGTGAAGCATTTTGTTAGCCAATACGAGAATGCTCTTAGTGATAAAGTTGATAAGGAGAATATTGTTGGTTTTAACTAGTTCAATTCAACCATACCTGTTGTCGGTGTCAAAACCGGCAGATCTCGGGTAGGGGCTCCCGAACTGTGGACCTTGCATCGATGGGGAACAAGGGACATGGGACACGATATTTACCCAGGTTCGGGCCCTCTCTACGAGGTAATACCCTACGCCCTTCTTGATTATATTGCTTGTGTATATGGGGATTGCTGATCTACCACGAGATCGGATGAACTAAACCCCAAGCTAGTAGGATGGTGATTGTTCTCTCGCTTCTACGGACTAAGTCCCCTGGTTTATATAGACACCAGGGGTATTAGGGTTACAAATAGTCGGTTACAACAGGGGAACAAGCATGTAGAATCTTCTATCTTGACTTGGAGTACACACTAAGGCACAAAAACATCACCCGTCCGGATACAATGCCGCCCATAGTTCCGTCCACCAGCAGCCATAGTGCGGCCCAGCTGTCCGGCCCATGTGAGATAGGCTGGCATCCCGAGGACCCCCTAGTCCAGGACTCCCTCGGTATCCCCCGAAGTAGCCACCAACGCTGGCTTCTTGTAACTTTCACATCTGCAGTCTCTGGCTTGTAGTAGAGTTCCTCCTACGTATTTGAAGTAATCTTTCCAGCCGAGCCTTTTAGAGGGTACTCGGCTCACACGCACAGTCATACCATATCCGGTGTTCAGACTATTGACTGTACTTAACCTTGAAGGACAACCGTTTAAACATACGCAGTACCTTGAACTGGCAGCTTTTGGCGAAGGGTCACAGCCGGTCATAAACATGAGAACTCAATGCGCAGCTCAAGGCAGCCCCTTCAATGGTACGTCCCATCGAGGTGGAGATCGTGACCCACTTTTTAAGGGATTTGATCAATTATTCCCAGTATGCCACTCACGCATAACGTCACAAGTATATTGAGAAGTTGCAAGGCCAACGACGCGGTTAAAGGACTCTTGGTATCACGACTGCTTACAAAAAGACACCTGCCACAGTCATATCTTCACGCCATATTCATCCTTTCGCCACAGCCTTCCGCAAAGCACCAGCATCCCAACTGAACTCCCCTCGAAAGATCCCCCTTTCCCATGCTTGGCCATGACCGGATCCGGAGCAAAGGGCAAGTGGGAGGCCTCATGCGTCTCCAACAATGACATCGAGGAACTGAAGCGAGCGGGCTACCTCTCCCCCAACATTGTTCATCGGGCCCCCGAGGAGGGCCAGGTCATGCCGACGCCCTGCGTCGGCGAGCGGGTGGTATTCATTCCCCACTTTATCTGGGGACTGGGTTTCCCACTCCACCCATTCGTTCGAGGGTTGATATTCTACTATGGGCTCGACTTCCATGACCTGGCTCCAAATTCTTTCCTCCACATCTCCGCCTTCACCGCCATCTGCGAGGCCTTCCTTCAGGTCCAGCCGCACTTCGGCCTATGGCTGAAGGTATTCAACGTCAAGCCGAAGATCATTGACGGCCGTCATGGGGATTGCGGGCGTGCCATGGTGAGCAGGCTCACCCGACTCGGATGGCCAGAGGCCGTGTTCATTGACACGGTCAAAATCTAGCAAATAGAATGGTTGTACATCACAAAGCCTCGTGATGCGGCCTGGGCAGCCACCCCAGAGTTCAGATCCAGACCCCCTGTGAGGTTAACCTCGTGGACCAAGAAAGGCCTTGACTAGGGGTCTACTACCGAGGTGGAGGCACTACAAAAGTGTGTCTCCAATATGATAAAGGCGGGGGCCACGCTGACCAACGTGGTCCAAATTATGCTCCACCGTCGTCTCCTGCCTTGCCAGCTTCGAGACGCCCCAATGTGGTCCTGGAAGCCCAAACACCCCCGCACCGTGCAACACTTCTATGGCAGCACCCACAAGAAGCTATGGAAGGTGTTGTTCAAGCCGCAGAAGACGTGGCCCGCGGAAAAGGAGGACATCGGCCTCGACGCTAAGAATCCCCCGAAGGAGATAATGTAGCACTATTCACTTCATGTTTGGATATTTGCATCCCCTACTATGATCCTCAATTCCTTCTTCTCGTTTCCATAGGGCTGGCTTAAGAGGGCCGTGTAGATGGACAGTCCGGCCCACTGCCCGAACACCCCAGGTCAGCTCTGCTAGAGGCACTACAAAAAAAATACACTTCCGTGATGATACGTGTTTGTCACAGTAGGTCGTTTTTTTGTCATGCATGTACATCCATGACAAATTTATGACAGAATCAAAATAGTCATACCTGTGCTGACGTAGAAGTGTTCCATGACATTACCAAAATTATCATCACGGAAGTGTCCACTTCCATGACGATAAATCGCACGTCACAGAAGTGCTTTTGTCAAGGGTGACCGACACGTGGCATCCACCATAATGGAATGCCGTTAAGCTATCGGGTCGGGTTTTGGATCCGATAACCCGTTAACAGCCCCGACCAATGGGGATTTTCCACGTGTAAAATCATCATTGGCTGGAGGAAACATGTGTCGGCTCATCGTTGGGATAGATGTCAACCACTCATTGGACGGAAGGCGCCTATGATACATCGACACGTGGCACGGCCCAGCAGAGGCCCATTCCTGTGAAAAGGCCGGCCCGTTTGACTTGGTCAAAAGGTGGCGGGCCGGCCCATGGAAAGCCTGTTAACGGCCTGTTCGCATATAGCCCATTTACAGCTCGCTAACCCAAGGCCCATTACGCCCTATCCGAATTAGGCCCAGTAGTGTCATCTGGGCCATCCAATATGATTCCAGCCCGTTTTCACTTCTGGCCCGTGTATGGCCCATGACGTCTTTCGGCCCATATGAGGCCCTATGTAACTCTTGGCCTATTAACGGCCCATGGTGAAACTGGCCCGTAATGAACAGTGTATCACTTTACACCCATTAACGGCCCGTGGTGAAACTGGCCCGTAATGAATAGTGTATCACTTTATACCCATTAACGGCCCGTTATTCCGTTGGGCCGTTTCCAGCCCATGTTATCTTTTGGCCTTCTTAGAGCCCATTTATTCTTGAGCTCATTTCCAGCATTCGTTTACTTACGGCCTGTTACTGTCATTTTCTGCTTGTGGGCCAAATTCAGCCCGTGGTTACAGTCGGCCCGTTTGTGGTTCATTAATACGTTGGGCCATTTTCATAGCGTCATCAAATACGGCCTATTAACGATGGCCCGTTACGGTCGGCCCATGAACGGACGATTCCAACTCTAGCCCGTTTACGGCCATAATGCGGCCTGTTATTAGCCCATGTTTGGCCAATCAATCATACGGCCTGTATAAGGCCCATTGACGATACGGCCCGTAGAAGGCCCATTGTTTCTACAGCCCGTAGAAGGCCTACTATTTCTACGGCCCGTAGAAGGCCCACTGTTTCTACGGCCCGTAGGAGGCCCAGTGTCACTACAGTAAATATTAGCCCATGGTTATTGTGGCCTAGTTTTAAAGAATAGGTTATTGCAGCCACTAGTTAACCGCGGGAAAAGAACTGCAATGACTACAAGCAAACAAATAAACAAGACAACAAGGAAATAAATAAGCAAGCAACTAACGCTAGGCTATCACAGCTATTACACATATTACATCCACTGGGCATCAAAGTTCGCCACCAGTGCAAATATAGGGAACAAAGCAGCATATCATATACACTGGCCGTCAAAATTGGCCACCAGTGCAAATAAACGCGGCAGCAAAACAAGAGCATAACTGAAACAACTTCAGAAGAGCTCAAGAAACATTATCCTGGGTATCCATCATGCTGGAAATAAGCTTAGCAAGCTGATTAGCTTTGTCCTGTTTGGCGCTAAAATCCTCCAACGCTTGCTATTGCACCAGAAAGTATGCATCTGAATGCTCCAGGGACTTCCGCAGTCCTTCCGCTTCTTGTCGCAGCACAACTGATCGATGTCTTTCAGCTTGTAATTGAGACTCAAGAAACCGAACTGATTCAGACAGTGAGTTTGAATAGCTTGTGCAAGCGGTAGTGGCCAGTAACTCCAACACTAAACCAAGACAGGATGTGTCACTATCCTGAACCTTATTTGCATTACTTCCTTTACCGTTGCTTAATAAGACACTCTTCCCCAATATTCTGTCAGCATTCTAAAAGAAGAAACAAGCAGACACATAACAAGTTTAACATGTACTAGTATATGAAACTCATTTCGGTGAACCAGTTCATTAGTAAGATGGACAGGGTTAAACTACCAAGTCTTCTATTGCCAAGTACTAGTACATAATAAAAGCATCAAACAAACACATATCTATGTCCTATGGTAGCAATGGAATCTTAAATTAGAACAGTTGTTCTTCAGGTTTAGGCACTTGTTCTACATGAACAGAGTACAGTAAGACGCAAGAATATAATACTCAAAAATAGAAAATGAGCTCATAGACCTTACCACATTCTTGGTTTGGGACCAGTACAGAACAAGGCATTCCCAGTCATCGTCCAGTAAATGTGTCTCAGGAGAACGTAAGGGAATTTGATGAGTTTCTTTGCCGGTGAAGTACGTTTTCTTCAGGTAATTCCGATACTGCCACCAAGCATTCTTGAAGATAGCAGAGGTATTAGCACAGGTTACCTCATCCTGAGTTTCCAAATCGGTCCTTCTCTATAGAGAAAAATGGGAAAATTTGTTGTATTATAACCATCATGGAGGTAGGATGTATGGGACGAAGCAAAGTAATTTCCATGAATAACATTACTTACACATAACTCCTAGACAAACACCTGCAACTGGCATTTTCCTTCATCTTCAGTATAATATTTCCAAGATGGGAAGATACGCACATACGATTTAACAACATCAAATGCGATAGATGCTAAACTACGACTAGCTGGTTGTGCTTCCTCCACAGGAATAGGCGTACTAACTGGTGGAGTTGGGGTTCGCCGTGATAGTACTGGCCCTATGGGCACTGGAGCTGCCTTACTAACTGCTCTTGTTTGGGAGCTCTGTGGTGGAGATGGTGCTGTGTCAACATGAACTGGGTTACTATCGGCTGGGGTTGGGGTTAGATTGGGTGAAGCTAGTTCTCTGCCCATCGTAGTAGGGGTACAATCTGCGAGAGTTTGGGTTATGTGTGGTAGGGTTGGTTCTTGTGCATGTAAAACCGAGGTGCTATCTCCACCAAGAGGTAGCACTATTTTATTTGAAGACCGTGTTTTTAGTCCGCTAGATACTGGCATCACCCGCTCCAATTCAAATGGCTGATAAACAGGAAACATAGTTGAATGTACAGACATTGTATGAGAGACAGATGCAATAGATAGTGTGGAAAAAAGAGGGCATGAAATAGTTGACATGCATATTGTTTAACTAAAACGGATAGCATGACATAATTTCACATATATGATGTCTATCTAAACTGGATAGCATAGCATAAAATAATTCAAAGATATGATGAATAACTAAACAGGATCGCATGACATAATTCACCTACATGTTATCTAAGTAATCAGGATCGCATAATTTAATTCACATATGTGATTTATATGCTAAACAGAGGGCATTCGATATGATGTCTGAACTAAGAACATGGTGTTGAATATTGGGTATATGATGTCTAAACTATGCAATGCAAGCCACCGTATGCATGATATGAGCAGTATAACCGTGCCAAGTTAGAGCATACACCTTAGTGGGGGAATAGGACTGGTCATCTGTCTCTCAATCCATCTCTGGGGAGCTATCGGGACTCAACAAGAGATCTGCTTCGACAGGTAGCACTGTCTGCTCTGAAGGCCTTGTTTTCACTCCAGATTTTTCCATCTCCCACCCAAATGGCTGATTCACAGGAAGAGTAATTTAATGTACAAACATTGTCGACAAATGGAAATGTAATGAAGAAAAGGATGGGCAAGATATCATTCAAATATATGATGCCTGGTTAAACAGGATGGCATTGCACATTTCACATATATTATGGCTGGCTAAAAGACATGAGACTGCATAATTCCCATATATGATATAGAAACTAAACAGGTGGCATTACAGAACATGTCTAAACTAAGCAGATGACATATATGATGTAAAAAGTAGGCACTGCAAGGCAACATATGCATGATATGACTAACATCATCATGCCAAGGTAGAGCAAACACCTTGGGGGGTAAATAGGAGTGGTCAGTGGCGTCCGAATCCGCCTCAGAACAGATATCTTCCTCTGGATTACAATCTGGAGAGGGGTGGGGAGGTTTTGCCATTGAACCCACCATGGAGCGATGTCTGCATGACATTGTATTGCCACGCAAAACTCTTCTCTTTTTCTCTACATGTTGAGCATGACTGTGTACAATATCTGACATGCAAACGAAAAAAATATGGTGGGATTATGTAAGGAGAGCATGCAGAAATTTAGAGTGATGGTAACAACCAGTGGATCGATGTTTTTCCGTTGAACCAAAATAGCCCTAATGGATCGACGTGAATGTATAGTAATAAGTGATGCAACAAGTGTACAACCTCTTTGTCGTAGCCGTGTCGACCTCAGCATCATTGGGTTGGTCGCTGAAGCAGTTGAGGCAGAGGTGGTTGTCGGAGGTGTGGAGGAAGATCTGAGGAATCTGTAGACGGTGTCCAGGGAACTGCTCTGTTGTGATGGATCGTTCTGTCATTGGAGCAGCTCCGGTGAGCCGTAAAACGTCAAGGCTGAAGCAGCACAAGACAGACATCATCAATCTCAAGTGGGATTCTAATAGCATATCCAATAGATGATGTAAAATGGATGTAAAATTAACATCACCAAAAACAACCTGACTACAACAGATGAGGTAAAAACTAAAATTTACTGTGGAATCTGAATGCTACTGTCGAAACTGAACGCAATGGTAGCAGAGAGGCACTTGACATGTAGTTTAGGGAGGGCCTGCAGTTCATCTTCAACCTGCACCCCCTGAGCCGCCAGCCACCACCGGCCGAACCGCCGGCCCCAGCGCCGCCTCGCCGCCCCGAAACAACTCGCCACCGCCGCCCCGGCCAGCCCTCTAGGCCCCCCGCCCCCCACCCTGAACCCTAAGATAGATAGTGGGGTACCTCTCCGACGAGCCCCCGTCCCTGTTGCGGGTGGTTCTTCCTTAACTCCGGCGAGCCCCCCTCCCCCCAACCCCTGAAAATCGACTGACCCAAAAGTCGATTCAGTCGACTGAAGTGTGGCTTAATCGGAGAAGAGCAGCAGCACGAGCGAGGGGGGAGCAGCAGCAACAGCTGGGCGAGTGAGCGATCGAGCGAGAGTCGGAGCAGCAGCAGCAGCAGATCCGGCTGGTATGGACGCTGCCGCCGAAGGGGCCTCGCACTGGGGGAGAGCCGCCGTGGAGATGCGCCCGCGGCGCTGGCTTCAAGGTAGCCGCTCCATGGGGGTGCGGGATGGAGCACCATCGGCGCCGGGAGGTCGACGTAAGGAGAAGGTGCGATGCGATGAGTGTACAACCTCTTTGGTGGCGCCGAGTAGGCCTCGGCTTCATCCGAGGAGTCGGTGAGGATGCTGCGGTTCCGGTGGAGCAGGTTAAGGCGACGTTGTGGGGATGGAGCAGCCGCGATAGACGAGGTGATCGTCGGAGCAGCTCCTTGAAGGTGGAGGACGGGGCGGCTGAACCGGCGGGACGGCGAGATGGACGAGGATCCTCATCCGGGGAAGTGGATGAGGGACGTCGAGCTGTTGCGCTGGACGATGTCGTCGGGGAAGAGGCTCCGGCTGGGCAGCGGTGACGTGGCAGACGGAGGAGGGTGGGGTTTCGCGGCTGGAGTAGAGAGGTTATGGCAGCCTGGGATTTCGAATGGCGAAAAGGGGGCGATGGGAGGGGGTGAAGCATGACTTAGGAACGCGCTTGTCCAAAATGTAGGGTGTGTTACAAAAGTACCCCCCATCGATTTGAACTAGCGGCCCTTTCGGCTTAGGGTTAGAAGGGGGATTTCGCGTGTCGGGATTTGACAACTGGAGGGAGTTTTCCCACGCGTTGTAATTTCGGGATAGCAAGGCGCGGGTTGTGAAGGCGCCAGTTTTGGGAGCACGATATCTGAATTTTCGGGATATAACAAGACGCGGGTTGAATTTTAGGGACAAGCCTAACGTGTAGTAATATTGTACTTGTACGTACCAAATCAATTCGCACTTCCCTGAACCAAAAAGAAAACAAAAAAATAAAACTATTCACACCACATAAAGAGAGAGTCTTGCCCCGTTTTACTATACAAACGCTATTCAAAGCTACTCCCTCCTTCCATCTATGTAGGGCCTAATGCATTTTTCGATGCTAACTTTGACCAAATATTAGAGCAATGATATATGACATGCAACTTACACAAAGCACACCGTTAAATTCGTCTATGAAAGGTTCTTTCAATGATATAATTTTCACATTGTGCATGTCATGTACTATTAATCTTGTCAATAGTCAAAGGCGGTCTTAAAAATCTCATTACGCCCTATATAGATGGAAGGAGGGAGTATGAATCCATGTTATGTCCGATTAAATTTTTTCGCTTGCTGTATAATGCATGTAACCTACTCATACCAACATTTTAGTGCATTCCAAATGTCTATACTACCGCTGCAATTCGAACTAAATTTGAATTCGTTTCTCTATTTCAATAAGAATCTACAATCATGATTGTTGCCAACTTCAACCATCATAGTTTCCTTGCTATCCGCCTGATATAAATCAGACGGCCTATAATGCAGGATGGCAGGCACACCATCATCAACAACTCCGTTTTTTATAAGAGTAGAGATAAAACATATTAAATGTAGTAGTTCATAACCACACCATGTGTATCACCGTTATATATATTCACACATCCGTCGGTTTGAAACACTATGATAAATTCTTCAAATATCCGAATTCGCTTTTTATAATGAAGTATATATGATCTCTATTCGTCTTTTACACCCACACAACCCTCTTATCTTTGTAGCTAGCGCTAACTTTCTCTTGTGCATGCACACGCCCGCATCCCTCTCACCCTCCCTCAGCATTCTCTAGCTCCATCGTGCAAATTCATCTTTTCACTTTAGGTCATTCACCCATGGTGTGTGTAGGCCCCCCAGCTCCTTCTTTACGACACACATCGATCGATATGCCTCTCTAGCCAGGTGTGCCTAGCACAAACACAAGCTTCCCCTCTTCTCTTGTCACCGTCCATGCCTCACTCCCACCACTCTTTTCATCATTCTCGTACTCACACACTCCTCCCCCTCGATATAGTATGCCTCTCGTACCACCTCCTACATGCATCCCTCTCTCTCTCTATCCTTCTCCTCGTGCCTCATTTGCTTCTAACACACACATGCATGTATACCGATCGATCTCCCAACATATACCTAGATCGACTTTAACTACCCCCCATCGATCGACGTACCTCACAAGTTATGTCTCTCCTTTATCTTACAAAGGGATTGATCTTCCTATGTAGTTACGTCTGCTTACCACAACCACATCGCCCCCCCTCATCATTCGTGCATGCCTCCTGACCCGTCTCTCACACGCACGTGCACAGACAACAAGCAGCCATCTCCTCTCTTATTGATATTGCGGGCGTGCCCTCCGTTTGTCTAGCAAGCCTATCCCACCATTTGTTAGAAGCAACTCCACTACCACCCCCTCCAACACTCTAGCTCTGTCTCTCTCCCAAACTTATTCATCTCCCGCACATATGCATGGATGTTGATCGATCTCCCTTAATACATGAGGCAGATCGATCTCCTTAATACATGAGGTAGGCCTCTCTCCTCCTCCACACATATACCAGCCATTGTACCTCTGTAGTTAAATGGGCCTCCCTCTTCCCCCACCACACACCGATAGTCGAGCGCTGCAGGTAGGTATCCATGCCACAGAGACAAACTGCACATGTTCCATCTCACGTTCCAGTAGGCCAGCCACTCTATATCTTTGATGTGGGCACACACAAATTCGATGGCACTCTTTATCGATCGTGCGCGCGCACACACACACACATCATCCCTCTCTTCGATTCTATGGAC
Organism: Triticum urartu; assembly: GCF_056163025.1. Classification (NCBI taxonomy): domain Eukaryota; kingdom Viridiplantae; phylum Streptophyta; class Magnoliopsida; order Poales; family Poaceae; genus Triticum; species Triticum urartu. The sequence continues at coordinate 262,840,404 of NC_141877.1, forward strand.
ACCTCAAGCCGATGATACCTCCACTCTCTTCTCGTGGATCGCCCCCTCTATATATATGTTATATCCAGGACTCTATTTCACACACATTGCATATGTTAAATTTTTTGATTGACCCCCCCCCCACAAAAAAAACTCTCAAGAACCCAGACACTATATCTCTCTAGGTTTGTATCTCTCTCACACAACCCCACGTAGGTGGTGTACGTATACAAGAAGAGAATAGGTGCACCGTGCGCGTACTCATGCTTCGTGCCCAGCCACACCCGCACGGGCACACGGTGGAGCTCATTTCTCCGCAGAAGCTGAATTTGTTTTTGAAGCATCAAGTGGACAGAGACTCAAAAACTTATTTGCCCATTAGTGACTTGTCAGGGCGGTGGATTTTAGTTTGTACGATAATGTTGCATCCACCTAAAGTAACGAAAGTTCTTACGTAAACTTCCTAGTAATTCCCTCTTCGTAGGTGCAGCATTACTCCTAACATTTGTAATATCAGTTTGAAACTTGTAATATTGCCGTGTCCTATTCGGCTATTCCTGCGTTTTCAAAATCCTGCGAATCAAACAGGTCCTGAGTTGGTGATGATGTTGTGCCTCCCATCTTTCACCAATAGCCATCGGATCTAGATCTGACGCATACAAACCAAGCTTCTCCATTTTTGCAAAAAGATGCCCGCACTTGTTCCTTATTTACAAACAACTCCTTGTATCTCACAATCAGCCTCATCTCCTCCCCACCACATCTAGGAGTAGAAGGCCGTGGAAAAATCTGGCGCGATGGCCGCTGCCGGAGCCGTCCACCCCCAATCTTGGTGTTCCGTGCAATGCATGGGCATCTACGCATGGGAAATTATGTCGAACAGGGCTAGTTGTAAGCAGGCTAGCTCTACAGTCATGATGATAGTGACTGCAGACGGTGAGGCTGACTATGGTATGCCGAACACGGCGCCTATACTCAGGTGTCATCTCCGACGCAGGGTCTTGTCACTTCACTGTGAGGAGCAGCACGTGATAATTTGACCAACGGGTAGTACAGTGCTAGTACTCCTACTACTACATTGGTAGTACTACTACTAGTACTAGTAGCACCACCGTATGGATTTAGGAGTACTACCACGTCCACCGGCACTGATGAACGTCTCCAGGTAGTATTGCTTGAGGCCGCCAGGGCGAGGGGCTGCTTGGACGATAGCTTCGTCTCCTTGTTCGACGAGGTCCTCGTCGGTTTCCTCGACAAGTTCACCGTCGTCAAGAAGCTTGTGGACGACTTTGACGTAAGCCTCCAGCTGACGCGCCCAGGCTCTGCGATGCCAGCCACCCTCAACGGACACTATGGTAACAACCTCTTTGACGCACTGGTGGCCCTGCGACTGCCCGCCGTCGCGCCGGAGAATGTCCACCTCGAGGTCGCGCTCGCCGCGCAGCGCCTCACGCAGCAAGACACCATCGACATAATCACCCACGTCTACGCGCAAATCATCCACAAGGACTACTACATGCAAGAGGAGGACGATAGGACACTGGCCTTCTTGGAGCGTAGGGCAACCTTGGACGGCACTGTTAAGAAGCACGTTGAGCTCGCCGCCAACGCCGCTGCTCCTCACACGTCGGTTGGTGACCCGGCGCACTAGGGCGTGAGGATGTCGTTGAACGTTGATGGATCCGTATGTATTTTTATCTTTCCATCAAATCCTTGTAGTAGTATATGATACTACAGTAATTATCTTGTCGGATGGCTGAGAAAACAGGAGGGAGAAGAGATGGTTGTAGCATGGACTCCAAGAAAATTGGTGTCGGATGGGACTCGTGTGGGTGGCGTGTGCCGTACTGCTAGACGTGAATGCTACTGAGTTATGGCCCATGCCACCCCACTATATCGACGTACGTAGAACAAATTTCCTGCAGTCCATGCTCAGCCCTCCTCTATCTCTCTTCTCAGCCAGCCAGTGGACGCGCGGAGCCCATCGTCTGTTTGCTCACACGCGGCCCCACATGTCAGTGAAAACACAAGAGGACCCACTGAACCTGCACATCTTTCACCTCGACGTGCTGGTGATGAAAAACAAATCCAATAAAGATCTTCGGTGGCCGCTTTTGGAGTTACTCAAGAGTAGTAAGATTCTATTTACAGTTTAACCCAAGATGCACATCTCGTGGCTTCAACTACCACTCTATTTTCTTTCATGACACAACATGGATGCTGGATGTCCCACGTGTCGGCAAAAGGAGGAAGAACTCGACCAAATCTTCGGTTCTGCTGTCGGATGAGATTAGTGCACTTGTTGATACTCCTACTAGAATAGAGGCTAGACATGAGACTAGATGCGAGGAAGCAACGTCTACTTCTTTACACTCGAAGAAGAAAGAAGTACGCAAGATCGAGCCTCCGCAGTATCAACAATGAATGCATCGAGAAGGCACTAATCCAACTTGCAGGAGTAGTAAAATGTATTCTTGTGGTTCTTGTTTTCTTTGGTCTTTCTTTTCTAGTCAAAATTATCATTGGAGTTCGTGCAAAACGGAGGTGCGTTTGGGGTCGTGCGTTGGAGTTGGCCTTACAAGTGGGACCGCAGTTAAGGAAACCGACTATCGGCAAACCCCCACCTCGCCCGCCACGCGATGGCTGAAGTTAGGCTGGTCATAGTGGAAGTAACTTAGTAAGTAACATAGCGCATTTCAAGACAAGTTTGCTTATGTGGCATATAGTTAATGAGGAGAGAAATGTTTGGAGTAACATAATATGTTACTATAACATAACGCAAACCAAAGCAAAATGAGTCTATAATGTAATAAATGCAATCATCTATGATACTACTTTTATGTTACTTTTCACTATGAAGGTAGTAACAAAGACTAGTGTCATATGCATGCCACTAGTCTAAGTTACTCCCCACTATAACCAGCCTTAGAGAAACAACGAGGTTGAAGAGATTGCTCTAGCACAGACTCCAAGAAATAATATGGTGTCAGATGGATGTCGTGGTGGTGGCGTGTGTCATACTCCTGGACGTGAATGTTTGTTCTGGCCCATGTCACCCTACTACTCCTACTACTTACTCCTACTAGTATATAGTATACTAGTATCGTGGATTCGAGGTGCTGGTTACGTACAACGAACACATTAACATATGGCTACAGTAAAAACACCCGCCCGACGCGCAAAGCATGTGAAGCTAGTACAAATTTAGAGAAGCGACTCGAAAGCCATTCATAAATTTAGTAAGTTTATCATAGGCATATCATTTTATTACATACAACAGGTCATCAACCCACATCGACAACAAGGATACATTATAAATACTAAAGTTTTCACCACACAACAAATAACAATCCATGAAATGAACTTCAACTCAACCATTCCGCGACATTGGCAATGCTTGCTTTGAACCACAACTGATTCTCTGGGACAGGCCATCTGTTGTCGATCTGGAGACCAACGTAGGACCGATCATCCAGGCTGAAGTGGCCTACTATATCAGTACGAGGGTAGTGAACCACCCAAATGTCCGAGGTATAGACACAGTTGCTTCTCATAAATGTGTCAGCAGCAGTTGGATCGCCTTTCACCATCATCGGATAGTTTTGTCCAAGGAAGAGTGAGTTTTCTCCAAGACTATCAATTCTGTGCCAGGGAGAAGGAGTTGGCGCTAGCACACTAGTATCCATCCCGAATACCATGCAACGGGTGTTGGAATAGGTCTGGAGAGTGCGGCCATGGGAGACACCTGCTTCCTTACCAGTAACATCATCAGTGGGTTGTATACACACAAGAAGAGGTGATCCATCGGAATTAGTTGCCAGGCGCCACAGAGTATATCGGCGCTGCTCGTCCTCATGCTCGTGATCATCACCATCGTCATCTCCCCCTTGGTTATAAAAATTTTCAAGTATAGGTGGTGGGATGTTCACAGGACCTTGGAAACACAAGAAGAAGGTTAATTAGTAAAGGGAAACTTGCTAACCCGCATGCATGTGGATGAAACAATTATAATTACGGCGGAAGACAAACGTACCAAAACTACTAGGATGCCATGCAAAAACAGTGCCACGAGTGGTGGCAGCAAACACAAGGCCCTCGTATTGAATTGCATCACGGTACTCATCCGTGTACAGAAACTGATTTTTGAGCAATATCCATCGAGTCGAATCACAAAGGACGGCAACAAGCTTGTCGAAGATAGCAACAACTTGATAGTTGTTGTAATTCCAATAGCGATTGGGAACTCGACAAATTCCCATCATCCGTAGAAGACAGTCACCATGATCGTATTTGAACGTGCGTACATTACCGGTGTGCTCAACCTCTGGGCAGTGTGCTGAGATTTTTGGAAGTGGAACCGGTGACGAGTGTACACATTCACAAGTCCCACTCGCAGTTGGACCCAATGTAAACAACCCAATCTCCATTTGCGCCCGCCCAAGCCTTGCCCTCGAGCGATGGCATCTTAACATCATATGTATCATTATCAAGAAGCATCAACTGGCACAGGGCAAGGCCTCCGGCGTTGCCGGCGCCAGTCATCAGGGTCACGGCAAAGAAGATAGGGGAGATCAAACCGCTCCTTGACTCTTGGGTTCTTTGTAATGATGTTATTAGTTGAGTCGAGAATGGGCTTGAACGAACCTGCCATGCTAGCCGAGATGATAACGTCGCACCGATCAATGAGTTCCTCCACCACGTCATTTTTCAGATGAGGACAAGAATAATGGGGTCGTTTCCGGCCTGTTCCCTCCATGGAGAAGACGATCGAACAATGGCGGAAGAAAGGGTGAAGGGCTGAAGGAAAATGGAGGAGGGAGAGGAAGAGCGTGCGACAGCAGTTCCAAATCGAGAGGGAAAGGCAAAGAGTCGGTGGACAGTTGCGAGTTTGCCACAGTTCACGAAGAGGCACCCCGGCCTACACGTCCATTCGGAAATACTGGGTTGTGCAGGACACTCTGGCCTGTCTAGACAGCCTTTTCTTTTATGTTTACCACAAACCAGCCCAGTAGTTTTTTTTCTTTCTGAAAATGGCTAGCCCAGTTCTTTTGTGATTTGTCAAGTAAGTCACTTTATCAGGCCTGTTGGGTTGCAAATCTTTCAAGACGAGGAGAGCTTCATTCGGCTGGCCGAGAAAATGGCCTATCAGTAATGAGAAATGGGTTGTACATTTTTAAAACACATCAAACCAGCAATTATTTTCAAATATCTTTTTTTCATTTCGAGATTTTAAATTGCATTGATTTTTATGCGTGGACAATTTATTGGATTTTATATTGATATACATTTATTTTTTAAATCAGTCTGAATGTGACTCGAAATTTCAGGACTAAAAACAGTTCAGACCGCACCGACATATGCAAAATTTCGTATAATTTTTTAACCGTGGCCACAATATGGGCTGTAATGCTAACATAAAGAATATGGGATCCAAAAAAACCCGTAAGAATTAGCAAATGGGCTGTAAATTATTTGAAATAATGGCAGATGGGATGTATGCTGTTTTCCACAGATTTGAGGCTTTCCACAAATGGCATGTATACTATTGGATGTCCATCCAACGGCCGTCGTGATTCTTCAATCTCTGCTCTTCCTGCTCCAGCCGCTCAAACAAGCGCCAGCGGGACTGCCTGCTCCCTCCTCCCCGCGGCCGGCTGTGCTGCCGCGCAGGCCTCACCGCCCAACCGTACTCCCATCGCTGGCCTAGCCATCCCTCTACTCACCCACACCTGCTGTTATTCTCCGGCGACGGCAGACAAACCAGTAAACCCTCGTACAGTCGTACTCCCCTCCGCGTGGGAAACAAAAACAACGGCCGAGTCTTCCCTGCCTCCGTGTCGTTCCCTTCCTAGGCCTCGCCGTCGTCCACCACCCTGGTGCTCTCGGCGTGGTGTGGTCAGCGTGGTCAACGACCGACATGCATCTGAAGTGGACTGTACATGGAGAGGCTGACAGCTGGGTCCACGGCCGCACGCAAGGAAGTGCCTCCTTATTACGCTTAAAATAATGATTTCCTCCACCTGACATCTGGGACCCATCGAAATGGCCTCTGTATTTCGCGAAAAAAAACGTTACCGTCGCTGACAGCTCGGACCCACCAGTTATATCTTTGCATGCAAGGAAGTGCCTCCTTATTACGCATGAAAAAATGAATACTCCCCCTGCTAGCTGGGACCCAGTATAGTGGGCCTACTAAGTTGACGGTGATGAAGGGCTTTGTCAACTTAGTCAATATGCACGATTCTAACTCGACTGGCCGTACGATGTCCATCCAACGGCCGTAGTGCTTCTTCAACCTCTAGTCTTCTTGCTCCAGCCGCCCAAAGCAACGCCGGTCGTGCCGCCTGCTCCTGCCTCCCGTGGCCGGTTGTGCTGCCGCGGAGGCCTCACCGCCCCCATACTACTCCCACCGCTAGCCAGGCCATCCCTCCACTCCACTCACCCACACCCCCTGTTATTCTGCGGTGACGGCAGCGCAGCCGAACCAGTGAACCCTCGTACTCCTCTCCGCGTGGGCATCCACTGCCGCGTCTTCCCCGGCTCTGCGTCGTCCCCTTCCTAGGCCTCGCCGTCGTCCACCGCCATGGTGCTGTCGGCGCGGCATGGTCAATGTGGTCAATACCGAATTCCATCGAAAGAATATTGTACATGAGAGGCATCCGCAAGGAAGTGCCTCCTTATTACGCAGAAAATAATTATTCCCCCACCTCACAGCAGGGACCCACCGGACGCCCACCAGTATATCGCGAAAAAAACATTTGCCCCTGACTGCTGGGACCCACCCAACGGGCCATCATATTTCGCAAAAAAACGTTCCCCCTGCTGTCAGCTCGGACCCACCGGAAGTGCCTCCTTATTACACACAAAAAATGAATACACCCTGCTAGCTGGCACCCACCTTAGTGGCGGGCTGACTTGTGGGCCTACTAAGTTGACGGGGACAGAGGGCTTTGTCAACTTAGTCAATATGCACGATTCTAGCTCCAGTGACCGTACGATGTCCATCCAACGGTCGTAGTGCTTCTTCAACCTCTGGTCTTCTTGCTCCAGCCGCCCAAACCAGTGCCGGTCGTGCCTCGTGCTCCTGCCTCCCGTGACCGGCTGCGATGCGGCGGAGGCCTCACCGCCCCTAATACTCCCACCGCTGGTCAGGCCATCCCTCTACTCACCCACACCCCCTGTTATTCTGTAGCGACGGCAGCCTCACACCGCAGCGAACCAGTGAACCCTCGTACTCCTCTACGCGTGGGCATCCACTGCCGCGTCTTCCCCGGCTCCGCGTCATCCCCTTCCTGGCCTCATCGTCGTCCACCGCCCTGGTGCTCTCGGCGCGGCGTGGTCAAGGAACGGCTTCCATCGGACGTGGACTGTACGTGGAGAGGCTGACAGCTGGGTCCACGACCGCAGCAAGGAAGTGCCTCCTTATTACGTGCAAAATAATTATTCCTCCACCTGACAGCAGGGACCCACCGGACGGGCCACCAGTATTTTGCGAAAAAATCTTTTCCTCTGACTGCTGGGACCCACCGGAGGGCCACCGTATTTTGCGAAAAACGTCCCCCCCCCCGCTGTCAGCTCGGACCCACCGGAAGTGCCTCCTTATTACGCACAAAAAAATGAATACTCCCCCGGCTAGCTGGGACCCACCTTGCTGGGAGGCTGACATGTGGGCCTACTAAGTTGACGGGGACGAAGGGCTTTGTCAACTTAGTTAATATGAACGATTCTAGCTCCAGTGACCATACGATGTCCATCCAACGGCCGTAGTGCTTCTTCAACCTCTGGTCTTCTTGCTCCAGCCGCCCAAAGCAGCGTCGGTCGTGCCGCATGCTCCTGCCTCCTGTGGCCGGCTGTGCTGCCGCAGAGGCCTCATCTCCCCCTACTATTCCCACCGCTGGCCAGGCCCTGCGGTGACGATAGTCTCACACCGCAGCCGAACCAGTGAACCCTCATAGTCCTCTCCGCGCGGGCTTCCACTGCCACGCCGTCCCCTTCCTAGGCCTCACCGTCGTCCACCGCCGTGGTGCTATCCGCACGGCGTGGTCAACATGGTCAAGGAACGACTTCCATCAGAAGAGTACTGTACGTGGAGAGGCTGACAGCTGGGTCCACGGCCACAGCCCAGTTTTTTGTGATTTGCCAAGTAAGTCGCTTTGTCAGGCCTGCTGGGCTGCAAATCTTTCAAGACGAGGAGAGCTTTCATTCGGCTGGCCGAGAAAATGGCCCATCAGTAATGAGAAATGGGTTGTACATTTTTTAAACACATCAAACCCGCAATTAGTTTCAAATATCTTTTTTTTATTTCAAGATTTTAAATTACATTAATTTTTATGCGTGGAGAATTTGTTGGATTTTATATTGATATACATTTATTTTTAAAATCAGTTTGAATGTGAGTCGAAATTTCGGGATTAAAAACAGTTCGGACCGCACCGAAATATGCAAAATTTCGTATAATTTTTTAACCGTTGCCACAATATGGGCTGTAATACTAACAAAAGGAATATGTGCTCCAAAAACCCCTTAAGAATTAGCAAATGGGCTGTAAATTACTAGAAATAAAGGCAGATGGGTTGTATGCTATTTTCCACAGATTTGAGGCTTTCCTAAAAAAAAGGTTGACGCACAAGCACTGACTGTTGGATGTCCATCCAACGGCCGTCGTGCTTCTTCAATCTCTGCTCTTCCTGCTCCAGCCGCTCAAACAAGCGCCGGCGGGACTGCCTGCTCCCTCCTTCTCGCGGCCGGCTGTGCTGCTGCGCAGGCCTCACCGCCCGACCGTACTCCCATCGCTGGACTAGCCATCCCTCTACTCATCCACCCCTGCTGTTATTCTCCGGCGACGGCAGATGAACCAGTAAACCCTCGTACAGTCGTACTCCCCTCCGCGTGGGAAACAACTGCCGAGTCTTCCCTGCCTTCGTGTCGTCCCCTTCCTAGGCATCGCCGTCGTCCACCGCCTTGGTGCTCTCGGCGCGGCGTGGTCAATGTGGTCAAGGAACGACTTCCATCGGACGTGGATTGTACATGGAGAGGCTGACAGTTGGGTCCACGGCCGCAGCAAGGAAGTGCCTCCTTATTACGCGGAAAATAATGATTCCTCCACCTGACAGATGGGACCCACCGGACAGGCCACTGTATTTCGCGAAAAAAACGTTTCCCCCCTGACTGCTAGGACCCACCAGCTACATCTTCGCACGCAAGGAAGTGCGTCCGGGCAAAAAAACGATTCGCCCCCTAACTGCTGGGACCCACCAGCTACATCTTCACAGGCAAGGAAGTGCCTGACAGTCGGGACCCACCTGGTCGAAGCATACGTAGCGTTGTCATTCTGGTCGCGAACGTGTACGTACATACTGGTCGATGTAGAGGCGCGCACGTGTTGTAGTAGAGGCGCGCACGTAGCATGTACACGTACGTACAGCGGCCAGGGTGCAAGAAAGAAAATACGGCCATGTATGTGTACATACGGGCGGGGTCTCAAACGCCTACTCGCGCATACGTACGGCGAGGGCTCGTGTACATGGCTGGGGCGGAACGGAGAAACAGCATCGTCGTCGTGTTCATGGGGAGGCAACGGAATGCGTCGTGTTCATGGGGAGGCAACGGAATGCATCGTGTTCATGGGGAGGCAACGGAATGCGTCGTGTTCATCGGAAGGCAACGAAACGCGTGGGAGCCAACCGGCTGGGTCGGAACAGAATGCGTGGTTGTATTCATCGGGAGGGCTTGGACGGAATAGGCGATGGAAACGAGGCCTGGCATACTGCACAACGGAGGAAACGGACCTCATACGTTCGGAACGGGGTCGTGTTGATCGGGAGGGGGTCTAGCGTACCGCAAAACGGAGGAAACGGACCTCCTACAGTCGAAACGGGGGTCCTGTTGATCGGGAGGGGTGTGGCATATAGCAAAACGGACAAAACGGACTTGTGTTGGAGCGCTACGGTCGAAACGGGGGTCCTGTTCATTGGGAGGGGTGTGGCGTACCACAAAACGGGACTCCATGGGATACTGTTCATCTCCACCGTCGACCCCCTCCAGCCTCCACGAGCTATTGTTCATCCACCGTCGACCTCCTCCAGCCTCCACCTGCGACTGTTCATCCAGCCTCCACCGCGCGCTACTCCACCGGCTACTGTTCAACCAGCCCTCTCCACGGGCTCCTGTTCAACCACCCCTCCACGGGCTACTGTTCATCCTGCCCTCCACCGTCTACTGTTCATCCTGCCCTCCACGGGGTGGTCCTGTTCATCCAGCCCTCCACGGGGTCCTGTTCATCCAGCCCCAACTAGCTCGATCAATCGGGGCCCTGTTCATCCAGAGGCAACACCACGGGGTCATGTTCATCCACCCCCCACCGGGAACTGTTCATCCACCCCCCCCCCCCCCCCCCCGCAACGCTCATTGTTCATCCAGAGGCAGCATCGATCAGCTTCAGTTAGCAGCAGTAGCGAAGGAATCGCTCGATCGGGTTCAGTTAACAGCCATCGATCGATCGCTCGGGTTCAGTAACGCGTAGCCTGCAGTGCAATCGCTCGGGTTCAGTTAGAGCCCAACGCCTCGCTCGGGTTCAGTTAGAGCCAATGCCTCGCACACATGCGCGTACGTGTACGAGAGAACGTGCATCGCTCGGCCCCCGACCTCCCACCGTAACTGGGAACTCCCCGAAATCCCCCCCCCCCTTGCTTCTACCACGGTTTTTTCCGTCATGGACGGCCCAAAGAATGTCATGCAGCTGCGTCTCTGGCCCGCCCAGGACGAAAAGCCCATTTTCTGTCATGATTTTTTTGTCATAGAAGTAGGAGCCCACCACATCTATGATGATACCGGGTTTTGTCACAATTATTGTCATAGAAGTGTCATATGTATGACAGAAAAAAAATTCGTTTGGCCCAAAATGTCACGGATGTGTCTTTTTTTGTAGTGAGGAGATGCTGACCGTGGCGCCATATGATACGTCTCAAACGTATCTATAATTTTTGATTGTTCCATGCTATTATATTATCTGTTTTGGATGTTTAATGGGCTTTAATATGCAGTTTTATATTATTTTTGGGACTAACTTATTAACCGAAGGCCCAGTGCAAATTGCTGTTTTTTTGCCTACTTCAGTGTTTCGCAGAAAAGGAATATCAAACAGAATCCAAACGGAATGAAACCTTTCCGAGGATCTTTCTTGGAACAAACGCAACCCAGGAGACTTGGAGTACAAGTCCGGAAGTCCGTGAAGCTTCCACGAGGCAGGGGGCGCGCCCAGGGAGGGTAGGCGCGCTCCCACCCTCGTGGGCTCCACGTAGCTCCACCGACATACTTCTTTAGCCTATATATACCCATGTACCCTAAAAACATCCAGGAGAGCCAAGAAACCACTTTTCCACCGCCGCAACCTTCTGTACCCGTGAGATCCCATCTGGGGCCTTTTCCGTCGATCTGCCGGAGGGGGATTCGATCACGAAGGGCTTCTACATCAACACCATAGCCTCTCCGATGATGTGTGAGTAGTTTACCACAGACCTTCGGGTCCATAGTTATTAGCTAGATGGCTTCTTCTCTCTCTTTGGTTCTAAATACAAAGTTCTCCTCGATGTTCTTGCAAATCTATTCGATGTAATACTCTTTTGCAGTGTGTTTGCCGAGATCCGATGAACTGTTGGTTCAAGAATTTGATTATCTATGAATATTATTTGGTTCTTCTTTGAATTCTTATATGCATGATTTGATATCTTTGCAAGTCTCTTCGAATTATCGGTTTAGTTTAGCCTACTAGATTGATCTTTCTTGCAATGGGAGAAGTGCTTAGCTTTGGGTTCAATCTTGCGGTGTCCTTTCCCAGTGACAGCAGGGGCAGCAAGGCATGTATTGTATTTTTGCCACCGAGGATAAAAAGATGGGGTTTATATCATAGTGCTTGAGTTTACCCGTCTACATCATGTCATCTTGCTTAATGCGTTACTCCGTTCTTATGAACTTAATACTCTAGATGCATGCTGGATAGCGGTCGATGTGTGGAGTAATAGTAGTAGATGCACAATTGTTTCAGTCTACTTGACACGGTCGTGATGCCTATATTCATGATCATTGCCTTAGATATCATCATAACTATGCGCTTTTCTATCAATTGCTCGGCAGTAATTTGTTCACCCACCATAATATATGCTATCATGAGAGAAGCCACTAGTGAAACCTATGGGCCCCGGGTCTACTTTACATCATATAAGTTTTCGATCTATAATTCTAGTTTACTATTTATTTTGCAATCTTTATTTTCCAATCTATACAACAAAAATACCAAAAATATTTATCTTATTATCTTTATCAGATCTCACTTTTGCAAGTGGCCGTGAAGGGATTGACAACCCCTTTATCGTGTTGGTTGCAAGGTTCTTGATTGTTTGTGCAGGTACTAGGCGATTTGCGTGTAGTCTCCTACTGGATTGATACCTTGGTTCTCAAAAACTGAGGGAAATACTTATGCTACTTTGCTGCATCACCCTTTCCTCTTCAAGGGAAAACCAACACATACTCAAGAGGTAGCAAGAAGGATTTCTGGCGTCGTTGCCGGGGAGATCTATGCTCAAGTCAAGACATACCAAGTACCCATCACAAACTCTTCTCCCTCGCATTACATTATTTGCCATTCGCCTCTCATTTTCCTCTCCCCCACTTCACCTTTGCCAATTTATTCGCCCCTTTTCTGTTCGCCTCTTTCCGCTTGCCTCTTGTGTGTTCCCTCTTAGTGCGGTTTGTTGCAATCATGTCTGAAACTGGGGAGGTTATCATTGAAAAGGGTAGTAGTAATGATGGGGGAAACATTGATGCTTTTGATTATCCTCATGAAGAACCTACTATTTTACACACTAAAAAGTTTCGGATTGGTAGTGGCAATATTATTGGAAAAGGAGTTATTCAAGATTTCTTTACTTGCGCCGGTGCTTTCCCACTATGGGCGGGTCTATTCTTCATAAAACTACTAGTCTTGCGGATGCTATATCTTTGCTTGTGGTTGAACTTGAAAGACAATTTATCCACATGCATCCTTGCATACAGAGGATTTTTCTAGAATTTTCCAATATTGAGCATTGTCCTGTTAAGCGAGCAACTACCATCTTTTTAGCTCATGAGTTCAGATTTATAATAAAAGAGGCCAACGAAAATTTTGCGCATTATAGGGTGGATGGCGGTCGTCCTCCCATAGAAGCGATCTTTTTTTATCAAGAAGACATAATGCACTTACGATCTTTAGATCATGTTGCTTTTAATGAAAACCTTAGAAAAAAGGTTCCTACCGATGTTCTAGTTGACAGGATTTCTGAACTTAATGATAACGTTGCTATCCAGAACAATGGGTTAGGTTTTTCCCTTGAACAAAGGCTCATGACTTTTTGCCAAAAGAATGCATATAATGATGAATTGGTTGTGCAATATGAGGGGCCAAAGGAGGAACCAATACCTCCTGAGCTTGATCTTGGGGACTTTTGTCCCATTAAATTTAGCCCTTTTGATTACTTTTGCTTGCCACATAGAAAACTTGCTGCTGAACGTAGGGAGTATGAGATGAGTTTTCAAGATTTGCCTTATCATTATCATGGCAATACTTAGAACTATTCTTGCTTTTATGCCTAGCTAGGGGCGTTAAACGATAGCGCTTGTTGGGAGACAACCCAATTTTATTTTTGTTCCGTGCTTTTTGTTCTTGTTTAATGATAAATAAATCATCTATCCTCTGTTATGATTGTGTTTTTATGTTTTAATTAGTGTTTGTGCCAAGTAACGCCTTTAGGATCTTCTTGGGTGATAAAAACAGAAAGTATGCGCTCACGAGAATAATTTTCATTTTTGATAGATAGCGATAAAATACCAATTCCAACTAAAGAAGATCAATATACAAATTATTTAGGTAGTCCTAATTTTTCAGAATTTTTGGAGTTATAGAAGTATTCGAAACCTCCAAATTGCTACAGACTGTTATGTTTTTGACAGATTCTGTTTTTCGTGTGTTGTTTGCTTATTTTGATGAATCTATGGCTAGTATCGGGGGGGTATGAACCATAGAGAAGTTGGAATACAGTAGGTTTAACACCAATTTTAAATAAATAATGAGTTCATTACGGTACCTTAAAGTGGTGATTTGTTTTCGTATACTAATGGAGCTCATGAGATTTTCTGTTGAGTTTTGTGTTGTGAAGTTTTCAAGTTTTTGGGTAAAGATTTGATGGATTTTGGAACAAGGAGTGGCAAGAGACTAAGCTTGGGGATGCCCAAGGCACCCCAAGGTAAAATTCGAGGCCAACCAAAAGCCTAAGCTTGGGGATGCCCCGGAAGGCATCCCCTCTTTCATCTTCATCTATCGGTAACTTTACTTGAGGCTATATTTTTATTCACCACATGATATGTGTTTTGCTTAGAGCGTCTTGTATGATTTGGGTCTTTGCTTTTTAGTTAACCACAATCATCCTTGTTTTACACACCTTTTGGGAGAGACACACATGAATCAGAATTTATTAGAATACTCTATGTGCTTCACTTATATCTTTTGAGCTAGATAATTTTCGCTCTAGTGCTTCACTTATATATTTTTAAGAGCACGGTGGTGGTTTTATTTTATAGAAATTATTGATCTCTCATGATTCACTTATATTACTTTGAGAGTCTTTTAGAACAGCATGGTAATTTGCTTTGGCTATAAAATTAGTCCTAATATGATAGGCATCCAAGATGGGTATAATAAAAACTTCCATATAGAGTGCATTGAATACTATGAGAAGTTTGATACTTGATGATTGTTTTGAGATATGAAGATGGTGATATTAGAGTCATGCTAGTTAAGTAATTGTGAAACTGATAAATACTTGTGTTGAGGTTTGCAAGTCCCGTAGCATGCACGTATGGTAACCGTTGTGTGACAAATTTGAAGCATGAGGTGTTCTTTGATTGCCTTCCTTATGAGTGGCGGTCGGGGACGAGCGATGGTCTTTTCCTACCAATCTATCCCCCTAGGAGCATGCACGTAGTGCTTGGTTTTGATGACTTGTAGATTTTTGCAATAAGTATGTGAGTTCTTTATGACTAATGTTGAGTCCATGGATTATACGCACTCTCGCCCTTCCATCATTGCTAGCCTCTTTGGTACCGTGCATTGCCCTTTCTCACCTCGAGAGTTGGTGCGAACTTCGCCGGTGCATCCAAACCCCATGATATGTGATAACCTGCAAGTATAGGGGATCGCAACAGTTTTCAAGGGTAAAGTATTCAACCCAAATTTATTGATTCGAGACAAGGGGAGCCAAAGAATACTCTCGAGTATTAGCAGCTGATTTGTCAATTCAACCACACCTGGAAACTTAATATCTGCAGCAAAGTGTTTAGTAGCAAAGTAATATGATAGTAGTGGTAACGGTAGCAAAAAGGTAACAGTAGCAAAAGTAATGTTTTTGGTATTTTGTAGTGATGATAGCAATAGCAACGGGAAAGTAAATAAGCGAAGAACAATATATGGAAAGCTCGTAGGCAATGGATCAGTGATGGAGAATTATGCCGGACGCGGTTAATCATGTAACAGTCATAACCTAGGGTGACATAGAACTAGCTCCAGTTCTTCAAATGTAATGTAGGCATGCATTTCGAATATAGTCATATGTGCTTATGGAAAAGAACTTGCATGACATCTTTTGTCCTACCCTCCCGTGGCAGCGGGGTCCTTATGGAAACTAAGGGATATTAAGGCCTCCTTTTAATAGAGTACCGGAACAAAGCATTAACACATAGTGAATACATGAACTCCTCAAACTACGGTCATCACCGGTAAGTATCCCGATTATTGTCACTTCGGGGTTAACGGATCATAACACATAATAGGTGACTATAGACTTGCAAGATAGGATCAAGAACTCTCATATATTGATGAAAACATAATAGGTTCAGATCTGAAATCATGGCACTCGGGCCCTAGTGACAAGCATTAAGCATAGCAAATTCATAGCAACATCAATCTCAGAACATAGTGAACACTAGGGATCAAACCCTAACAAAACTAACTCGATTACATGATAGAACCCATCCAACCCATCACCGTCCAGCAAGCCTACGATGGAATGACTCACGCACGGCGGTGAGCATCATGAAATTGGTGATGGAGGATGGTTGATGATGACGATGGCGACGGATTCCCCTCTCCGGAGCCCCGAACGGACTCCAGATCAGCCCTCGCGAGAGGTTTTAGGGCCTGGCGGGGGCTCCGTATCGTAAAACGCGATGAATTCTTCTCTCTGATTTTTTTCTCCCCGACACACAATATATAGAGTTGGAGTCGGAGTCGGACGAGCTCCAGGGGGCCCACGAGGTAGGGGCGCGCCCTAGGGGGCAGGCGCGCCCCCACCCTCATGGGCATGTGGTGGGCCCCCTGGCCTTCATCTTTTGCAGGTATTTTTTATATTTTCCAAAAAGTTGCTCCGTGAAGTTTCAGGTCATTCCGAGAACGTTTGTTTCTGCACATAAATAACACCATGGTAATTCTGCTGAAAACAACGTCAGTCCAGGTTAGTTCCATTCAAATCATGCAAGTTAGAGTCCAAAACAAGGGCAAAAGTGTTTGCAAAAGTAGATACGATGGAGACGTATCAACTCCCCCAAGCTTAAACCTTTGCTTGTCCTCAAGCAATTCAGTAGACAAACTGAAAGTGATAAAGAAAAACTTTAACAAACTCTGTTTGCTCTTGTTGTTGTAAATATGTAAAGCCAGCATTCAAGTTTTCAACAAAAATTATAACTAACCACATTCGCAATAATGCTTAGGTCTCAAGTTTACTCATATCAATAGCATAATCAACTAGCGAGCAATAATAATAAATCTTGGATGACAACACTTCCTCAAAACAATCATAATATGATATAACAAGATGGTATCTCGCTAGCCCTTTCTGAGACCGCAAAACATAAATGCAGAGCACCTTTAAAGACCAAGGACTAACTAGACATTGTAATTCATGGTAAAACAGATCCAGTCAAGTCATACTCAATGTAAACTAATAGTAATGAATGCAAATGACAGCGGTATTCTCCAACTGGTGCTTTTTAATAAGAGGATGATGACTCAGCATAAAAGTAAATAGATAGGCCCTTCACAGAGGGAAGCAGGGATTTGTAGAGGTGCTAGAGCTCAGTTTTGAAATAGAGATGAATAATATTTTGAGCGGCATACTTTCATTGTCAACATAACAACCAAGAGATGGCGATATCTTCCATGCTACACACATTATAGGCGGTTCCCAAACAGAATGGTAAAGTTTATACTCCCCCTTCCACCAACAAGTATCAATCCATGGCTTGCTTGAAACAACGAGTGCCTCCAACTAACAAGAGTCCCAGGGGGAGTTTTGTTTGCAATTATTTTGATTTAGTTTGCATAAAGCATGGGACTGGGCATCCCGGTGACCAGCCATTTATCTCGTGAGTGAGGAGCGGAGTCCACTCCTCTTGAGAATAACCCGCCTAACATGGAAGATACGGACAGCCCTAGTTGATACATGAGCTATTCGAGCATACAAAACAGGATATTTATTTGAAGGTTTAGAGTTTGGCACATACAAATTTGCTTGGAATGGCAGGTAGATACCGTATATAGGTAGGTATAGTGGACTCATGTGGAATAACTTTGGGGTTTAAGGGATTGGATGCACAAGCAGTATTCCCGCTTAGTACAGGTGAAGGCTAGCAAAAGACTGGGAAGCGACCAGCTAGAGAGCAACAACAGTCATGAACATGCATTAAAATTAATCAACACCGAATGCAAGCATGAGTAGGATATAATCCACCATGAACATAAATATCATGAAGGCTATGTTGATTTTGTTTCAACTACATGCGTGAACATGTGCCAAGTCAAGTCACTTAAATCATTCAGAGGAGGATACCACCCTATCATACCACATCATAACCATTTCAATAGCATGTTGGCACGCAAGGTAAACCATTATAACTCATAGCTAATCAAGCATGGCACAAGAAACTATGATCTCTAGTTGTCATTGCAAACATGTTTATTCATAATAGGCTGAATCAGGAACGATGAACTAATCATATTTACAGAAACAAAAGAGGTCGAGTTCATACCAGCTTTTCTCATCTCAGTCAGTCAATCATATATCATCATAATTGCCTTTCACATGCACGACCGAATGATGTGAATAATAATAATAGTGCACGTGCATTGGACTAAGCTGGAATCTACAAGCATTCAATAAACATGAGAAGACAAGGAAATATGGGCTCTTTTGTCAGATCAACAATAATGTATATAAGATCCACTTCAACAATTTAATTATGGTCTTCTCCTATCGACCCTCAAAGGAAAGAAAAGAAATAAAACTATTTACACGGGAAAGCTCCCAACAAGCAAAAGAAGAATAGGAAATATTTTGGGGTTTTCTTTTTAATTACTACTACAAGCATGGAAATTAAAACTAGCTAAAAGCTACAACTAATTTTTTTGGTTCTTCTTAAGGTTTATTAAACACACAAGAAGAAAGCATAAAAAGGAAATAAACTAGCATGGATGATACAATGAAAACGTATGAGCACCGACATCTAGCAATGAGTGTGTGAACATAAATGTAATCTTGGTGGGAAATACGTACTCCCCCAAGCTTAGGCTTTTGGCCTAAGTTGGTCTATGGCCACGGCTGGCCTGGCGGATATCCATAATAATAGTTGGGGTCGTACTGCGATGCAGTGGCTATCGCCTGCTGAACTGCAACATGGCGACGAGCGGCCTCCGCTCTCCTCTCGTACTCATCTGCCTCCTCTCTGGTAATAGTATATCTTCCTTTTGCCTGATGATCAAAGAAGGCAGGAGCAGGGAGAGTAATATGGACAGCACGGCGTCTGTCAAAGATTAGTCGATACTGGAGAGGTGATTCATTCCTCTCGACAAACTGGTGGTGAACCATAGCCTTAAAGTCTAGGTAAGCAGGAGGTAATTCAATATCATATTCGCGTGTGGCTATACCAAGAAAATTAGCTATGTGGGTTGCATAAATTCCTCCAAAGAAATCTCCATTAAATCTATTAAGATGCAACCTACGTGTAACAATGGCTCCCAAATTATAAGATTTGTCTCCTAACACATCACTCCTAAGAATACTGAGGTCAGGAACACACATATGACATGCTTCATCTTTACCATTTATGCATCTACCTATGAAGAGAGCAAAATAATGTATAGCAGGAAAGTGAATGCTCCCTATGGTGGCTTGTGTTATATCTCTAGATTCTCCACAGTTATGCTAGCAAGAAAATCTCTAAATTCATATTTGCGAGGATCCCTTATACTACCCCATTGTGGAAGTTTGCAAGCAGTGGTAAAATCCTCTAAGTCCATAGTATAAGAATTTTCATAAAGATCAAACAGGACAGTTGGAGAATTACGTGAAGATGAAAATTCAAACCTCCTCACAAAGGTACTAGTGAGATTGTGATATTGGCTGCACTTCTCTTCCTCGAAGCTCACAAGATCGGCGTTACGCAAATATGCGTTGAATTCTTCCTTAATTCCTGCTCGATCCATTAAATTTTCAGAAGGCCACTCACAAGGACGCACTGGAGCGTCTCTTGGTGGCTCTTCATCAGCATCACGCATTGCAAGCCTGGGTCCTTGCTTCCTTGAGGAACCACCTTGGAACATTTTCCTAAGCATTTTTCTTCCTCTGAAAAATTCTGAAATTTTTTAGTAACTTCAAAATAAAAGTAAACCAAACTCAATAATATTGATAGCAACTACTCCTACAAGTGCCTAGGGCCTATATCATGCATCAAAGCTACTTGGAACCATGCAAATTTGACATGCAAGCTCAAGAACATGGTCACCTAAGCAGCAAAAAATTGCAATGAATAAAGCACTAGAACAAAAACTAATTGGACAAATGGAGGAGTCACATACCAAGGAACAATCTCCCCAAGCAATTTTGTGAGAGGTGCTTTGAGCAAGGAGATCGAAAATGGCAGCAAAATGAGCTTGGACTCGGGTTTGAGCTGGATATTCGTGTTTGGGGGAGGAAGAAGGAGTGTGTGGGTGAAAGGATAAGTGGAGGAGGGCCACCGTGGGCCCACGAGGCAGGGGCGCGCGCCCAGGAGGTAGGGCGCGCCCTCCACCCTCGTGGGCGGGTGGTTGACCCCCCTACTGTGTTCTCAGTGCCAAATATTCTCAAATATTCTAGAAAAAATCATATTTAAATTTCAGGGCATTTGGAGAACTTTTATTTTCAGGGTATTTTTATATTGCACGGATAATCAGATAACAGACAGAAAAATATTTATTTTTATTTTATTTAATATAAATAACAGAAAGTAAAAAGTGGGGTACAGAAGGTTGTGCCTTCTAATTTCATCCATCTCATGATCATCAAAAGGAATCCACTAACAAGGTTGATCAAGTCTTGTTAACGAACTCAATCCGAATAACATGGAACCGGAGAAATTTCGAATAACACTATGTTACCTCAACGGGGATATGCACATTCCCAATAATAAGAATATCATATTTCTTCTTGACAGTAGGAAGAGGAAATTCAAAACCTCCAAATATAATCGATGGAATTTTTCCAATAGAATTGATACTGTGGACTTGAGGTTGTTTCCTCGGAAAGTGTATCGTATGCTCATTACCATTAACATGAAAAGTGGCATTGCCTTTAGTGCAATCAATAACAGCCCCTGCAGTATTCAAAAAGGGTCTTCCAAGAATAATAGACATACTATCGTCCTCGGGAATATCAAGAATAACAAAGTCCGTTAAAATAGTAACGTTTGCAACTACAACAGGCACATCCTAACAAATACCGACAGGTATAGCAGTTGATTTATCAGCCATTTGCAAAGATATTTCAGTTGGTGTCAACTTATTCAAATCAAGTCTACGATATAAAGAGAGAGTCATAACACTAACACCGGCTCCAAGATCACATAAAGCAGTTTTAACATAGTTTCTTTTAATAGAGCATGGTATAGTGGGTACACCGGGATCTCCTAGTTTCTTTGGAATTCCACCCTTAAAAGTATAATTAGCAAGCATGGTCGAAATTGCAGATTCCAGTATCTTTCTCTTATTTGTAACAATATCTTTCATATACTTAGCCTAAGGATTCATTTTGAGCATATCAGTTAATCGCATACGCAAAAAGATAGGTCTAATCATTTCAGCAAAGCGCTCAAAATCCTCATCATCCTTTTTCTTGGATGGCTTGGGAGGAAAGGGCATGGGTTTCTAAACCCACGGTTCTCTTTCTTTACCATGTTTCCTAGCAACAAAATCTTTCTTATCATAATGTTGATTCTTTGATTGTGGGTTATCAAGATCAACAACAGGTTCAATTTCTATATAATTATCATTGCTAGGTTGAGCATCATCATGAACATTATTATTAACATTATCACTAGTTTCAGGTTCATTACCAGATTGAGTTTCAGCATCATAAATAGAAATATCATTTGGATTCTCAGGTGTTTCAGTAATAGGTTCACTAGAAGCATGCAAAGTCCTATCATTTTTCTTTTTCTTCCTTTTAGAAGGAATAGGTGCATCTATATTATTTCTTTGAGAATCTTGCTCAATTCTCTTAGGATGGCCTTCAGGATACAAAGGTTCCTGAGTCATTCTACCACCTCTAGTCATAACTCTAATAGCATAATCATTATTCTTACTATTCAATTCATTGAGAAAATCATTTTGATCTTTAAGTACTTGTTCTACTTGAGTGGTAACCATAGAAGCATGTTTACTAATAAGTTTAAGTTCACCTATGACATTAGCCATATAATCACCCAAGTGTTCAAGCATATTTGAATTGTATTTCAATTGTCTACCAAAATAAGCATTAAAATCTTCTTGCTTAACCATAAATTTATCAAACTCATCTAAGCATGGGCTAGCAAACTTAGTAAATGGGATTTCAGCTTTATCATATCTATAGAGAGAATTTACCTTTACTACCTGTGTCGGGTTATCAAGACCACGAGTTTCTTCAATAGGTAATGGATTAAGATCATATGTTTCTTCAACAGGCGGTAAATTAAGACCATGTATTTCTTCAATAGGAGGTAAATTCCTAACATCTTCAACTTTAATACCTTTTTCTTTCATAGATTTCTTTGCCTCTTGCATATCTTCAGGACTGAGAAATAGAATACCCCTCTTCTTCAGAGTTGGTTTAGGAATAGGCTCAGGAATTGGCTCCGGAGGTGTCCAATTATTTTCATTTTTCAACATATTATTCAATAGAATTTCAGCTTCATCCGGTGTTCTTTCCCTGAAAACAAAACCAGCACAACTATCCAGGTGATCTCTGGAAGTATCGGTTAGTCCATTATAAAAGATATCAAGTATTTCATTTTTCTTAAGAGGATGATCAGGCAAAGCATTAAGTAATTGGAGAAGCCTCCCCCAAGCTTGTGGGAGACTCTCTTCTTCAATTTGCACAAAATTATATATATCCCTCAAAGCAGCTTGTTTCTTATGAGCATGGAAATATTTAGCAGAGAAGTAATAAATCATATCCTGGGGACTACGCACACAACCAGGATCAAGAGAATTAAACCATATCTTAGCGTCACCCTTTAATGAGAACGGAAATATTTTAAGGATATAAAAGTAACGAGTTCTCTCATCAGTAGTGAACAGGGTGGCTATATCATTTAATTTAGTAAGATGTGCCACAACAGTTTCAGATTCATAGCCATGAAAAGGATCAGATTCAACCAAAGTAATTATATCATGATCAACAGAGAATTCATAATCCTTATCGGTAACATAGATAGGTGAAGTAGCAAAAGCAGGGTCAGGTTTCATCCTAGCATTTAGAGATTGCTTATTCCATTTAGGTAATAACCTCTTAAGTTCGTGTCTATCCTTGCAAGCTAAAATAGCTAAAGAAGCTTTTTTATCAAAAAAATAACCCTCTGGAATAACAGGCAAGTCTTCATCATCAATTTCATTAGTATTATCAGATTCAATATTTTCAATCTCTCTAGCCCTAGCAAGTTGTTCATCAAGAAATTCACCAAGTGGCACAGTAGTATCAAGCATAGAAGTAGTTTCATCATAAGTATCATGTATAGCAGAAGTGGCATCATGAATAACATGCGACATATCAGAACGAATAGCATAAGTAGGTTTAGGTGTCGCAAGCTTACTCAAAACAGAAGGTGAATCAAGTGGAGAGCTAGATGGCAGTTCCTTACCTCCCCTCGTAGTTGAGGGATAAATCTTGGTTCTTGGATCTTTCAAGTTCTTCATAATGATAAGCAGATATAAATCCCAAGTGACTCAAAGAATAGAGCTATGCTCCCCGGCAACGGCGCCAGAAAATAGTCTTGATAACCCTCAAGTATAGGGGATCGCAACAGTTTTCGAGGGTAAAGTATTCAACCCAAATTTATTGATTCGACACAAGGGGAGCCAAAGAATACTCTCAAGTATTAGCAGCTGAGTTGTCAATTCAACCACACCTGGAAACTTAATATCTGCAGCAAAGTGTTTAGTAGCAAAGTAATATGATGGTAGTGGTAACGGTAGCAAAAAGGTAACAGTAGTAAAAGTAATGTTTTTGGTATTTTGTAGTGATGATAGCAATAGCAATGGGAAAGTAAATAATTAAGCAAAGAACAGTATATGGAAAGCTCGTAGGCAATGGATCAGTGATGGAGAATTATGCCGGATGCGGTTCATCATGTAACAGTCATAACCTAGGGTAACACAGAACTAGCTCCAGTTCTTCAATGTAATGTAGGCATGTATTCCAAATATAGTCACACGTGCTTATGGAAAAGAACTTGCATGACATCTTTTGTCCTACCCTCCCGTGGAAGCGGGGTCCTTACGGGAACTAAGGGATATTAAGGCCTCCTTTTAATAGAGTACCAGAACAAAGCATTAACATATAGTGAATACATGAACTCCTCAAACTACGGTCATCACCAGTAAGTATCCTGATTATTGTCACTTCGGGGTTAACGGATCATAACACATAATAGGTGACTATAGACTTGCAAGATAGGATCAAGAACTCTCGTATATTGATGAAAACATAATAGGTTCAGATCTGAAATCATGGCACTCAGGCCCTAGTGACAAGCATTAAGCATAGCAAAGTCATAGCAACATCAATCTCAGAACATAGTGGACACTAGGGATCAAACCCTACAAAAACTAACTCGATTACATGATAGATCCCATCCAACCCATCACCGTCCAGCAAGCCTACGATGGAATTACTCACGCACAGTGGTGAGCATCATGAAATTGGTGATGGAGGATGGTTGATGATGACGATAGCGACGGATTCCCCTCTACGGAGCCCGGAACGGACTCCACATCAGCCCTCCCGAGAGGTTTTAGGGCTTGGCGGCGGCTCCATATCGTAAAACGCGATGAATTCTTCTCTCTGATTTTTTTCTCCCCGAAACACAATATATAGAGTTGGAGTTGGAGTCGGAGGAGCTCCAAGGGGCCCACGAGGTAGGGGGCACGCCCTAGGGGGGCAGGCATGCGCCCCACCCTCGTGGGCAGGTGGTGGGCCCCCTGGCCTTCATCTTTTGCAGGTATTTTTTATATTTTCCAAAAAGTTGCTCCGTGAAGTTTCAGGTCATTCCAAAATTTTTTGTTTCTGCACATAAATAACACCATGGTAATTCTGCTGAAAACAACGTTAGTCCGGGTTAGTTCCGTTCAAATCATGCAAGTTAGAGTCCAAAACAAGGGCAAAAGTGTTTGGAAAAGTAGATACGACGGAGACGTATCAATATGATACACTCTTTGACACATAAACCTCTTTATATCTTCCTCAAAACAGCCACCATACCTACCTATTATGGCATTTCCATAGCCATTCCGAGATATATTGCCATGCAACTTTCCACTGTTCCGTTTTTTATGACACGTTCCATCATTTTCATATTGCCTTGCATGATCATGTAGTTGACATCGTATTTGTGGCAAAGCCAGTGCTCATAATTTTTATACATGTCACTCTTGAATCATTGCACTTCCCGGTACACCGCTGGAGGCATTCATATAGAGTCATATTTTGTTCTAGTATCGAGTTGTAAATAAATAGAAGTGTGATGATCATCATTATTATAGCATTGTCCCATGAGGAAATAAATAAGTAAATAAATAAAGAGAGAGAAAGTCCAAAAAAAGACACAAAAAAATGAGAGAAAAAGAGAGAAGGGGCAATGTTACTATCCTTTTTCCACACTTGTGCTTCAAAGTAGCACCATGATCTTTATGATAGAGAGTCTCTTATTTTGTCACTTTCCTATACTAGTGGGAAATTTTCATTATAGAACTTGGCTTGTATATTCCAACAATGGGCTTCCTCAAAATGCCCTAGGTCTTCATGAGCAAGCAAGTTGGATGAACACCCACTCAGTTTCTTTTGTTGAGCTTTCATACATTTATAGCTCTAGTGCATCCGTTGCATGGCAATCCCTACTCCTCGCATTGACATCAATTGATGGACATCTCCATAGCCCGTTGATTAGCCGCGTCAATGTGAGACTTTCTCCTTTTTTGTCGTCTCCACACAACCTCCATCATCATATTCTATTCCACCCATAGTGCTATGTCCATGTCTCGCGCTCATGTATTGCGTGAAAGTTGAAAAAGTTTGAGAATACTAAAGTATGAAATAATTGCTTGGCTTGTCATCGAGGTTGTGCATGATGGGAGCATTTTGTGTGATGAAAATGAAGCATGGACAAACTATATGATTTTGTAGGGATGAGCTTTCTTTGGCTATGTTATTTTGAGAAGACATAATTTCTTGGTTAGTATGCTTGAAGTATTATTGTTTTTATGTCAAAATTAAACTTTTGTCTTGAATCTTTCGGATCTGAATATTCATGTCACAATAAAGAAAATTACATTGAAAATTATGTTAGATAGCATTCCACATCAAAAATTCTGTTTTTATCATTTACCTACTCAAGGACGAGCAAGAATTAAGCTTGGGGATGCTTGATACGTCTCCAACGTATCTATAATTTTTGATTGTTCCATGCTATTATATTATCTGTTTTGGATGTTTAATGGGCTTTAATATGCACTTTCATATTATTTTTGGGACTAACCTATTAACCGAAGGCCTAGTGCAAATTGTTGTTCTTTTGCTATTTCAGTGTTTCGTAGAAAAGGAATATCAAACGGAATCCAAACAGAACGAAACCTTCGCAAGGATCTTTCTTGGAACAAACGCAACCCAGGAGACTTGGAGTACAAGTCTGGAAGTTCGCGAAGCTTCCACGAGGCAGGGGCGCGCCCAGGGGGTAGGCACGCCCCCACCCTCATGGGCCCCATGGAGCTCCACCGACGTACTTCTTTCGCCTGTATATACCCATGTACCCTAAAAACATCCAGGAGAGCCACGAAACCACTTCTCCACCGCCGCAACCTTCTGTACCCGTGAGATCCCATATGGGGCCTTTTCCGGCGATCTGCTGGAGGGGGATTCGATCACAGAGGGCTTCTACATCAACACCATAGCCTCTCCGATGATGTGTGAGTAGTTTACCACAGACCTTTAGGTCCATAGTTATTAGCTAGATGGCTTATTCTCTCTCTTTGGTTCTCAATACAAAGTTCTCCTCGATGTTCTTGGAGATCTATTCGATGTAATACTCTTTTGCGGTATGTTTGCCGAGATCCGATGAATTGTGGGTTTATGAATTTGATTATCTATGAATATTATTTGGTTCTTCTCTGAATTCTTATATGCATGGTTTGATATCTTTGCAAGTCTCTTCGAATTATCGGTTTAGTTTGGCCTACTAGATTGATCTTTCTTGCAATGGGAGAAGTGCTTAGCTTTGGGTTCAATCTTGCGGTGTCCTTTCCCAGTGACAGCAGGGGCAGCAAGGCATGTATTGTATTTTTGCCACCGAGGATAAAAAGATGGGGTTTATATCATAGTGCTTGAGTTTACCCGTCTATATCATGTCATCTTGCTTAATGCGTTACTCCGTTCTTATGAACTTAATACTCTAGATGCATGCTGGATAGCGGTCGATGTGTGGAGTAATAGTAGTAGATGCACAATCGTTTCAGTCTACTTGACACGGTCGTGATGCCTATATTCATGATCATTGCCTTAGATATCATCATAACTATGACTTTTCTATCAATTGCTCGGCAGTAATTTGTTCACCCACCATAATATATGCTATCATGAGAGAAGCCACTAGTGAAACCTATGGCCCCTGGGTCTACTTTACATCATATAAGTTTTCGATCTATAATTCTAGTTTACTATTTATTTTGCAATCTTTATTTTCCAATCTATACAACAAAAATACCAAAAATATTTATCTTATTATCTTTATCAGATCTCACTTTTGCAAGTGGACGTGAAGGGATTGACAATCCCTTTATCGTGTTGGCTGCAAGGTTCTTGATTGTTTGTGCAGGTACTAGGCGATTTGCGTGTAGTCTCCTACTGGATTGATACCTTGGTTCTCAAAAACTGAGGAAAATACTTACGCTACTTTGTTGCATCACCCTTTGCTCTTCAAGGGAAAACCAACGTATGCTCAAGAGGTAGCACCATACAAGGCACCAGAGAGAAAGGAGAAGAAAGATAATAACCCCAGGAGGGAGGCCATGGAGGGCCTCCGGTTAGGAGTCCCCCTGGACACCAAGTTCGGGGACACCCACGCCCCCTCCGCACATGACGAGGAGCAGGATGAAGAAGAGGAGGAGGAGAGCGACTCCTCCTGCACTAGGAAGAGAGCGGCGTCCGCCGAAGCCCGGGAAGGGCATCCCTCCCCGGTTCCGAAGAAGAGGAGCAGGGGCAAGTTGGCCCTCCTCGACAATAGTTCGGACTCCGATGAGGAGTCCGCAGGCTCCGAGAAGGTCCCGGAGAGGATCCCTAGGGTCAAGCTCCATGCTGTGAGGTGAGAATCTGAATATTGCCCGGGTGCTAGTTTTACTAACCCATTGCTAAAAGCGTGTACGCTCTCGTGTTGTAGCCCGCCGCGCGACCTCCCCACCAACCAGATCTTGGAGGGCACTTCTCTGCCAACTGATCTAGCGGAGAGCGGAGGTGCATCACAATTTGCGCCTCCTTCGGTCATCGGGGAGACCAGGGAAGTGTTATCCCAAAGGACGCCGCCCATGCCGAACACGGGGGGGGGGGCGATGACGACATCAACATGGCCGAGGCTAATGCTTTCGCCGCCGAAGACCAGGAGTATGAGCTGGGCAAGCTGAGCCCTCTCAGAAGGCGATTTTCGGGCCCTTGCGGCCTTTTGAAGCGTCACAGCCACCTCCCTCCAAAGGGGGAGCTGGGGCCCTGCCGCCGGTGCTGAACACCAGGGACCGGGCCATGGTAGAGCGGACGAAGGCAATGGAGGAGGCTGTGAACAGCTCCTCCATAGTCGCGGAACACCATGCCCTGATGGCTGCGGTTTTGCAAAGTGTTCGGTCTGTTTGTAGCGGACTAAGAGAAGCTTTTGGTGGCCTCCTAACAGGCTTTGATGCAAGCGATGTAATGCTCTCTCTTCATGAAAATGTATTCTGTAGACAAGATTGAAGCAGTCCTTATATGTAGCAGTCCCTGAGACTCTGGCAAGTTTTGAAAAAAACTGTCTGAGGCTTGAAAACCGTCGAAACAATAGACTAAATATAATGCTTGGTTTGTTTTTTAGGCCTGAGCGTTGGCGGCTGCCTCCAATGCCGCTAAGCTGGCCGAGATGAATCGGAAGCTCAAGAGCTACGATGATGGAGCTCGGCCTTGTCAACAAGTGGTTTGACGTGGCACAGGGTTAGTTCGTTCGAAACATGATTTCTTGATTTTGTTTGTTGATCAAAGTATTCGGGGTTATCCCTAAGCAAGACGTGATTTACAGCTACTGCCACAGAGGTCGAGGCCCTTAAGGACGAGCTGCTGAAGGCTAAGAAGGAAGCAGCCGAACAGGCGGCTGCCGAACTCGCGTTGGTGAAAACCGACCGCGAGAAGCATGAGGCCAGAGTGGCTGAAGTACAACAGGAGCTCAAGGATGCCATCACTAAATGTGAGGACCTTGAGTAGAAAAACAAAGATCATGCCATTGAGCTGGCGAAGAAGAAGACGGAGGTCCAGGAGGCGCGGACAAAAAAGCGAGGTGCTCGAGAAGAGATCCGGCAAGTAAAATAGATTGCGAATGGTAAGTAGTACTTACTGTAGAGTGTATTTTGTGGACAGAGATTCACATTGCTCACCCGGGTTGGCGTTCCGCACGCGCATTTGCAGAGCTCCCGAAGAGTGCGGTCGACGCATCAAGGCACTATGCGGCTCGGGAGGGTGACTCCGAGCTAAGGCTATTCTGGGCGCAGTCCCAAGCGCCCAAGCACCCTTCCCTCCTCGTTAATCAAATGAAGCAATTTATGGAGCTGCACCGAATGGAAGAACCGGCCATGAAGGACCTTTGTGTCCGGTTGTGGCCCTCCGAGCCCATACTGAGCAACTATTTCAGTCTGGTGGCGAACTTGTGTGATGCTGCTGCCCGTGGTGAGGCCGTGAAGCGCTCGCTGTGTATCGAGGGGGCTCGGATGGCGTTCTCGAAGACCAATGGTGCATTGGCCGAAGATCAGGCCCATCAAGATGGCTACCGGACCTCCTCCATCTGGAAAGGAGCATAGGCACCTAGTGTAGTATTTATCTGTCATGATGGACGGTGCTCGGGCTGTAGAGGCGCAGTGATCGAAGGATGTACTCCTTGAGTAGTCGTGTCGTTATGTATTAAACTGTGGTCGAACCTTATGCTTTATAATGCGATTGTGTTTTGTATGGGTTATCATACTTGCATGTATTTGTGTTAATTTTGACTCTTGTGCGACCGTTTCACTCTGAAAGTTACCAGTCGTCGCCTTCAACCCCCGCGTAGATGCTACGAGGGGTGTTCCATCCTCCGCACTATAACCCTAAGCCGGCGTCTCAGTTCCCGAAGGCGGTAGTGTAGGAGGGGAACAAGGCAATCAGACTATGCGATTTTATTATTTTCACTTAGCCATAGGAGCTTAACTGTTGGGGCTGGTAAACAACCCCTAGTGTGGTGAGATGTTCAGCGAACCCGAGGGCCAGGCATCAATCACTTGATTTGTTCAAAGACAAATCCTTCGTGGTACACGGGATGATACGTCTCCAACGTATCAATAATTTATGAAGTATTCATGTTGTTATATTATCATTCTTGGATGTTTTACAATCATTTTATAGCAACTTTATATCATTTTTTGGGACTAACCTATTGACCTAGTGCCCAGTGCCAGTTGTTGTTTTTTGCTTGTTTTTTACATCGCAGGAAATCAATATCAAACGGAGTCCCAACACCACGGAACTTTTTGTGGATTTTTGATGGACCAGAAGACCACCAGTGGGCCAGAGCAACACCTGGGGGTGCCCCGAGGGGGGCACAACCCACCAGGGCACGCCTGGAGGCCCAAGCGCGCCTAGGTGGATTGTGCCCACCTCGGTGGCCACCCGCACCCCCTCTTCGCCCTGTAAATTCCCAAATATTCCAAAAATCCTCGGGGTTAACCCTAGATCAGAAGTTCCGCCGCCGCAAGGCTCTGTAGCCACTGAAAACCAATCTAGAGCCCGTTCCGGCACTCTGCCAGAGGGGAAAATCATCTCTAGTGGCCATCTTCATCTTCCCGGCGGCCACCACGATGAGGGAGTAGTCCACCCCCGGGGCTAAGGATTTGTACCAATATCTATGTGTTTAATCTCTCTCTCTCGTGTTCTTGAGATGTCACGATCTTGATGTATCGTGGGCTTTGTTAATATAGTCGGATCATATGGTGTTTTTACCTCTCTATATCTTGTTGTGATGAATTGAGTTTTTCCCTTTGAGATTTTGTTGTTATTGGATTGAATACTTTTATGGATTTGAGAGCACTTGATATATGTCGTGCATATGAATACTCATGGTGACAATGGGGTATCATATTGATTCACTTGATATGTGTTTTGGCACTCAACTCGCGGATACCCACGGTGACATTGGGGTAATCTATCCATAGGGGTTGATGCATGTTCTCACCTTTTGTTTCTCCGGTAGAAATCTTGGGGCACTCTTTGAGGTTCTTTGTGTTGGATTGAGTATTATGAATCTGAAATTATTTGGTGTTATTTTAGTATGAACTCTTAGATAGATCAATCGGAAAGAATAGCTTCGAGGTGGTTTCATACCCTACAAACGATTTATTCGTATGCTCTCCACTAGATAGGAACTTTGGAGTGATTCTTCGTTGTGCATTGAGGGATGGTTATATGATCCAATTATATTAGCATTGTTGAGAGATGCACTAGCAAAAGTACGGACCCTAGTCCTCATTTTCAAGCATCGCAATACTGTTTTTGTGCCCGTTTGCTATTTGCTACCTTGCTGTTTTTATTTATTCAGATTATAAAAATATATTTCTACCATCTGTATTACACTTTTATCACCATCTCTTCGCCGAACTAGTGCACCTATACAATTTGCCATTGTGTTGGGTGTGTTGAGGACACAAGAGGCTTTTTATTATTTGGTTGCAGGGTTGTTTGAGAGAGACCATCTTCATCCTACGCCTCCCACGGATTGATAAACCTTAGGTCATCCACTTGAGGGAAAATTGCTACTGTCCTGCAAAACTCTACGCTTGGAGGCCCAACACGTGTCTACTAGAATAAAGTTGCGTAGTAGACATCAAGCTCTTTTCTGGCGCTGTTGTCGGGGAGGCTAGGTAAGCATCACTCACATCCCGTCAACGAAGCTCTTTTCTGGTGTCGTTGCCTGCGAGGTGAGTGCTTGAAGGTATATCTTTAGATCTTGCAATCGAATCTTTTAGTTTCTTGTTTTATCACTAGTTTGGTTCATAAAAAGAAAACTACAAAAAAATGGATTTGACGTTGCATCATATTATTCATCTTTATAATGTCTTCCATGAAAATGATGGAAAGGAAAATTGTGCTCAATTGATAGAATAAGAATTTTATAAAATGTTTGATAAAAAATCTTTGAATGATGAGCATGATTGCAATGTTGTTAGTATGAATTTTTTGAATATTCATGATGCTAATGATATGCAAAACCATAAGCTTGGGGAAGCTATGTTTGATGAAGATGATACTTTTAGTCCCCCAAGGTTTGATGTACAAATTTGTTATAATGATTGCATGCCTCCTATTTATGATGATTATAATGATGAAAGTGGATTTGGAGAGGTTGTGACTTTATTTAGTGATGAATCCACCATTTTGGATGAGGCTTCAATTGACTATGATAACAAAGTTGCTATCTATGATGATTATGGTGATGACATGTATGCTATAAAGAATAATGATAACCATGAAACTTGTCATCATGATTTTAATTTTCACTCTCATGATAGTTATTTTGCTGAGTTTGCTCCCACTACTATTGATGAGAAGAAATTTGCTTATGTAGAGAGTTATAAGTTCTGTATGATTTTGTCTCATGAAAAGAATGCTTTATGTGATGGTTATATTGTTGAATTATTCATGATGCTACTGAAAATTATTATGAGGTAGGAACTTATGCTTGTAGGAATTGCAATAATATCAAGTTTCCTCTCTATGTGTTGAGAATCTTGAAGTTGTGTTTGTTTTGTCTTCCTATGCTAGTTGATTCTTGTTCCCATAAATCGTTTGATCACAAAATCCATATGAATAGGAAGTGGGTTAGACTTAAATGTGCTTGCCATGTGCTTCATGATGCTCTCTTTATGTTTCAATTCTTATCTTTCATGTGAGCATCATTGAAATCATCAAGCCTAGCTAAAAGGCATTAAAGAAAAGCGCTTGTTGGGAGACAACCCAACATTTACCCCTACTTTTTTTGTGTGTTCACATGATTAAGCTACTGTAGTAATCATGTTTTATAGCTTTCGTTTCAATAATGTGCCAAGTAAAACCTTTGGGATGGTCTATGGTGATAGTTGATTTGATCTTGCTAAAAAACAGAAACTTTTGCGCTCAGGAAAAAATTCTAATTTTTAACAGAAGCACGATAAAATACTGATTTTTTCTGAAGACTATTAATAGACAAATAGCCCATGTTTTCCTAATTTTTCAGAATTTTTGGAGTAACAGAAGTATGGTTGGAGTGCAGATTATTACAGATTGTTTTGTTTTTGACAGATTCTGTTTTCAATGCATAGTTTGCTTGTTTTCTAGTTTCTATGGCTTATATTTCTCAATACAAAATTGTGGAAATGATATGCTACAGTAGGCATTGTGTGCAAACAATTATGAATCTTGTCTTTTCTAGTTTGCTCTTTATCATACTAACCTATCTCACAAAGTTCCGTTAAGTTTTGTGTGATTGAAGTTTTCAAGTTTTCGATGAGGTGTCGATATGAGGAGAATAAATAGTGAAAAGACCCTAAGCTTGGGGGTTCCCAAGGTAATATTCAAGGAAGATCTAAGCAACTAAGCTTGGGGATCCCCCATAAGGCATCCCCTCTTTCATCTTCAACATTATCGGTAACCTCACTTGGAGCTATGTCTTCATTCGTCACATTATATGAGTTTTACTTGGAGCGTCATTTTATTTTGTTAGGATTTGCTTGCTGCTATTTAGAACAATGTTTTGCATATTTTATTTCAATAAAAGTGGCATTGATAGCCTTTGCCATGCTTATTTTGCAAGTATACATGTTGCTGTTTGAAAACAGAAAGTTTACCGTTGTTGTAAAAATTCCCTAGAAAAGTCAGAATCTGATAAAATGTTGAAACTTCTTGCAAAATGAGCTCTGGTAAATTTTCTATAGTGTGGTAAATATTCATAATCTTTGGAGTTTAATAAGTATTGATACTCTTGCATTCTTTATAGACTGTATTGTTTTGGCAGATTGCTGTTATGTTTGCATTGTGTGCATATGTTTGCTTGTTTAATGATTCTATTTGAGGATAGGAGTATTAAATATGCACAGGAATTTAGTGTGCAATGTTGAATAATAATTTTATTGATTTTCTATAGTATAAAATGATAAGGTTTTTGCATTGGTTTATACTAACTTATCTCACGAGTACTTGTTGAGTTTTATGTGGATGAAGCTTTTGAGATTTAGGAAAACCGTGATATAAAGAATTAAGGAGACACAAAAGCTCAAGCTTGGGTATGCCCAAGGCATCCAAAGATAACATTTCAAGAAGTTTCAAGCATCTAAGCTTGGGAATGCCCCGGCAGGCCTCCCACCTATCTTCTTCAACAATTATGGGTTAGTATCGGTTTAGCCTAATTTTTTGCTTCTTCACATGATGTGTGCTATTATTTGATGCCATTTTATTTTGTTTTGCTTGCTGTTTCAATAAAATGCTTAGATCTTAAAGTTTTTGAATAAGAGAGAGTCCTCAAATAGCTACCTATTTACTTAACTACTCGCTTGATCTTCACTTATATCTTTTTTGGAGTAGCTCGTCATTTACTCTTGTGCCTCACTTATATCCTATGAGTAAATTGTTGAATGAATTGGATATCATAAAGTTGAAATTATATCATGCATAGTGGTAGCTTCACATTGGGTTTAGAAAGTGAAATCTTTTGAAGCTTGACAATCATAATATTGGTCATGCAAGTAATTCATGAATAATTAGTATAAGGAAGAGAACTTTCACATGCAAATACACTATCTTGGAAATCTTTTGTGATTATGAGCCCCATCAAAATATTATATGCCAAAATTGTTGACGTTGGACAAGGAAGACAATGTAATGGTTTATGTTTGTTCATATTCACATAGAATTTATATTGTCATAGATCCTTCAACATGTGGTGCTTGCCCCCCATCTTTGCTAGCCAAAAATTCCGCACCAAGTAGAGATACTACTTGTGCATCCAAAAACCCTTAAACCCAAATCTTATTTTCAAGAGTCCACCATACCTACCTACGGATTGAGCAAGATCCTTCAAGTAAGTTGTCATCGGTGCAATAAGGCAATAAAAATTGCTTCTAAAAGTGTTAGATCATTTAGTGTAAGAGAAAATTGAGCGTTGTACGAACTTGTGATGGCAAATAATAAAAGCGACATACTGCATAATGAAGGTTGCTATCATAAGGGGCAATATAACATGACGTTCTTTTGCACTAAGGGGTTGAGCATACAAACAAATAAGCACATGGCAACCTCTGCTTCCCTCTGCGAAGGGCCGATCTTTTACTTTTATGCAACGAGTCAAAGTTCTTCTCTCTATTCCTTTTTATTTTTCTCTTTTGGCAAGCATTATGTGGTGAGGAAAGATCTAGGCACATATATCCAGTTGGATATGGGTAGCATGAGTTATTATTGTTGACATCACCCTTGAGGTGATTACGTTGGGGGCGAAATTATAAGCCCCTATCTTTCTATGTGTCCGGTTGAAACGTTTTGCTCATGTGTATGCGGTGTTCGTTAGCAATCATAGAAGACTATATGATGCTTGAGTATGTGGAGATATTACTTAAACTCTGTTGAATAAGTTGAATTAGAATTGCTTGGTGAGTGAGAACATAGGTTATTGAGTTTTAAGGGAATTCATCATTTGAACCTTAAGGGAATTGGTTGCTACTTTAAGACGAGAAATTTTATGAGAAAGAATTGCTATTATGATGCTAGGAAAAGTGGTTGAAATTGTCATTGATCAAACTTGTGCACTTTGCTAGCATTCACACTTCATAAATAATTTCTTTTATCATTTACCTACTCGAAGACGAGTAGGAATTAAGCTTGGGGATGCTGATACGTCTCCAACGTATCTATAATTTATGAAATATTCATGTCATTATATTATCATTTTTGGATGTTTTACAATCATTTTATAGCAACTTTATATCATTTTTTGGGACTAACCAATTGACCCAGTGCCCAGTGCCAGTTGCTTTTTTTGCTTGTTTTTTACATCGTAGGAAATCAATATTAAACAGAGTCCAAACACCACGAAGAATTTTGTGGATTTTTTATGGACCAGAAGACCACCACTGGGCCAAAGCAGCACGTGGCGGGTGCCCTGAGGGGGGCACAACCCACCAGGGCGCTCCTGGAGGCTCAGGCGCGCCCGGGTGGGTTGTGCCCACCTAGGTGACCTCCCGCACCCCCTCTTCGCCCTATAAATTGCCAAATATTCCAAAAACCCTCAGTGTTAACCCTAGATCAGAAGTTCCCCCGCCGCAAGGCTCTGTAGCCACCGAAAACCAATCTAGACCCTGTTTCGGCATTGTGCCAGAGGGGGAAATCATCTTCGGTGGCCATCTTCATCATCCCGACGGCCACCACGATGAGGAGGGAGTAGTCCACCCTCGGGGCTGAGCGTTTGTACCAGTATCTATGTGTTTAATCTCTCTCTCTCTCTCTCGTGTTCTTGAGATGTCATGATCTTGATTTATCGCGGGCTTTGTTAAAATAGTCAGATCATATGGTGTTTTCCCTCTCTATCTTCTTGTGATAAATTGAGTTTTTCCCTTTGAGATTTCGTTGTTATCGGATTGAATACTTTTATGGATTTGAGAGCACTTGATATATGTCTTGCATATGAATACTCGTGGTGACAATGGGGTATCATATTGATTCACCTGATATGTGTTTTGGCACTCAACTCGCGGATTCCCGCGGTGACATTGGGGTAATCTATCCACATGGGTTGAAACACGTTCTTGTCTTTTGTTTCTCTGGCAGAAATCCTGGGGCACTCTTTGAGGTTCTTTGTGTTGGATTGAGTATTATGAATCTGAAATTATTTGGTGTTATTTTAGTACGAACTCTTGGATAGATCGATCGGAAAGAATAGCTTCGAGGTGGTTTCGTACCCTACAAACGATTTATTCGTATGCTCTCCGCTAGATTGGAACTTTGGAGTGACTCTTCATTCCACATTGAGGGATGGTTATATGATCCAATTATATTAGCATTGTTGAGAGATTGCACTAGCAAAAGTACGGACCCTAGGGCTCATTTTAAAGCATCGCAATACCGTTTTTGTGCCCGTTTGCTATTTGCTACCTTGCTGTTTTTATTTATTCAGATTTGTCACGCGAAACTACGGCCACCTATGGGACCAGGAGGTCCCTTGCTGGTTCGTGTAAGTGCATCTAGTGCCACCCCTAGTTGGTTTTGGAGTATTGATGACAAACCTAGTTGAGGGACTAATGTGTTTGTGAGAATTGCAGGATAACACAGGTAGAAGTCCCTCATTGATTCGGTTTTCCTACCAGAGATGAGCCCTAAAAATGTATGAAGACATTGAAGTCAAAGGTGGTATATGAAGATATTCACATTGAAGACTATGACAAGAGAAGACACCACATGAAGCCTATGGAGCTCGAAGACTTAGATCTTTCGTAGTTCTTTTTCTTTTGTGTTGAGTCATAGAAACCACCGTACTGTTAAGTGCGGTCCAAGAGAACCAGTCAGAATGACTGCAGTGATGCCTAACCAAAACCTATGTCTTCGAGTGAAGACTATGAGAGCGAATCTTGTCCAGAGTCGGACAAGTCAGCTTTGCTTGCAGCCCAAGTAAAGTTGTCGTGTGAGTTTGAAATCTGACCGTTGGAACACGTGTCAGTTCCTTAGTGACCCAGGGTCATTTCGGACAAATCAGGTCGGGTTGCCAAGTGGCTATAAATAGCCCACCCCCTACAACCATAAATGGTTGGCTGCTCAGATTGAGAGTATGGCTTTTGTCGTTTGAGAGCAACCCACCTCGAAGCCTTTGAGAGAGAATTCCTTGCGAGGATAAAGCCCTAACCACCCAGATCCAAAGAGAATTAGGCATCACTTAAGTCTTCTTGTCTGTGTGATCTGAAGACTTATTACACTTGAGGACTATGCATCCTCCAGCCGGTTAGGCGTCGCGTTCTGAGCATCCAAGAGACATTGTGGATTGCCGGTGAACGAAGTCTGTGAAGGTTTGGGAGTCTACCTTGAAGACTTACCAGAGTGATTGGGCGAGGTCTGTGTGACCTTAGCTCAAGGGGAATACGGTGAGGACTGGGTGTCCTGAGCTGCGTGTTCAGGACTGGGTGTCCGGGACTGTGTGTCCTAAGGTTTAAATACCTAGCCGCCCTAACCAGACGTACAGTTGTCACAGCAACTGGAACTGGTCCAACAAATCATTGTCTTCAACGAGTCACTGGTTCCATCTTCCCTTCCCTTTACTTACTGTTACTCCTTGTGAAGTCATTGTATGTTCGCACTATCTTTTGTCTTCACTGAGTGACTGCATGTTCTGTGTGGCTTCACAATATCTTCCTACCTAATCCTTACTACATTGCTGCTATTAGTCAATGTGCTTTCACTATTGAATACTTGACTATGGCTTGCTTGGTGTAGTCTACCTTCCGCTGCAGTGTAATAGGTTTATTTCTATCGTTTGTCTTCATAACTTCCACGTTTTGAAGACTTTCTTAAAAATCGCCTATTCACCCCCCCCCCCTCTAGTCGATATAACGCACTTTCAATTGGTATCAGAGCTTGGTGCTCCCTTGTTCTGTGTGATTCGGTTTAACCACCTGGAGTTTTAGCTATGTCGATTGCAGGGATAATTAAAGTCTCCGCTGCATGCCCCGTCTTCGATGGAACTGAATATCCCTACTGGAAGAATAAGATGCGCATGCATCTTGAAGCCATTGACGTCGACCTATGGTATGTCGTCGAGAACGGCGTTCCCAAGGCTGGAGAAGGTGTCACTGCTGCTGATGTCAAGAAATTCGTTCAACTGGACTCTATTGCCAAAAATATCATCTGTGGTCATCTGACCAAAGGACAGTATGGTCGTGTGAGTGCTTTGAAAACATCTAAGCTGGTCTGGGGCTGGCTCTCCAAGGTCAATGAAGGCGTCTCAACCCAGAGAGATCAGAGAATCAGTGTCCTTCGCAACCTCTTCAACCGCTTCAAGCGAAATGACAATGAGAATGTCCAACTCACATTTGACCGACTCACTGACATCACAAATGAGCTTCAAGCCCTCGGCGCTACTGAGATCACCAAACATGAAGTCGTCAAGACACTACTGAGATCACTTGATAGTTCGTTTGACACCCTAGCCCTGATGATTCAAGAACGTCCTAATTTCAAGATACTCGATCCGTCTGACATACTTGAGAGGCTCAACACACATGAGTTTCAGCTTTCTGAGAAAAGAGATATCTATGGTCCAAACTATGGGCAAACTCATGCCTTGAAGGCAAAAGCTATCTCCTCATCTGAAGAAGAATCTGACAGCAATTCTGATGATCCTGAAGACATTCGAAGGGAACTTGCTATGCTTGTCAAGAAGTTCCAAAAATTCACCAAGAAGAAAGGCTTCAGAAAGTCTTCCCGATCAAGCTCAAGGAATGATGAAGCTTCTGCTCATGACTACAAGAAGAAAACATGTCACAAGTGCAAGAAACTTGGCCACTTCATTTCTGAGTGTCCACAGTGGGACAATGAGAACAAAAAGAAGAAGAAGAGCAAGGAATATGACTCTGACGACAAGAAGAAGAAGAAATACTCAAAGTCTTCTTCCAAGTCTTCCTCAAAGTCTTCATCACACAAGAAGAGCTCATCTGGCAAGGCACGTGCATTTGTTGGCAATGAAATGGATTCAGAGGAGGAGTCTGCTTCTGAGGAGGCGGAGGTGGAGTCTGAGGAGGAGTCCGATTCAGGCGTCGCAAGTCTGGCTACAGCATATGTTGCCAAGTCCATCTTCAACACTGAAGACAATGACTTCATCACCGACACCGATGCAAATGACAAGGACTACTCCGCTTCTACCTACTGCTTCATGGCACGCGGTGCCAAGGTAAACACACGCACTACTCACTATCAAACATCTAGTGACGATGACTCTGATTGTGGTTCAAAACCCAGCTACAAAACACTTGCTAAAATTGCAACTGAACAACAGAAAGCTATGGAACATATTCAAAAACTGTTAGACAGAAGCGATGATCTGTTAGGTGCTGAAATGACTCGATCTGAATCCTTAATTGAAGACATAAAAAATCTTCACGTTAAGTATCAGGAACTTGAAAGTCGAAAGGAAACTCTCTCAACAACTCATGAAAAGCTTTCCTATGATTATCTTCAAAGGAAGCAAGATCTTGAGAAATTGAGAGCGGCTCATGAAGATCTTCAAAAGGAAAGCGAGTCACTTCGCGCCAAACAGATCGGTTCCGCTCAGGAAGGATTTGAACTACCATGTCTTAAATGCATTGAGCGTGATAATGCTACTTCTGTTGCTGAATGTTCTACTGCTACTGCTGTTGCAATATCTTCAACTATTGATGTGGTAACTAACCCCTCTGCTGAGGATACCACCGCTATTGCTGATGAGAATGCTAGGTTGAAGACATTGCTTGAAACAGGGATGTACAAAAGTCTTAAAGGGCATCAGACACTATGTGATGTCCTCAAAAAGCAGATTCTGAACCGAAACCCGAGGAAAGAGGGTGTTGGGTTCGTAAGGAAAATGAATGCTGATGGCTCTTACTGGAAACCTGAGCAGTACCCCAAAACCATGTGGGTTGCTGCAAAGGAACCTTCAGCAGATCCATCCAATCTATCTGGCTTCACTTGTGCTAACCCCATTATCATTGATGAATCCTTTGATGCAAACTATATACTGTTTAAGAATCAGAATGGTGAAGTGTTTGCCAGGTACATTGGTACTAACTGCAGGAATGGACCGCCTATGAAGAAGATCTGGGTTCCGAAAAGGTGTCTGGAGAATCTTCCTGTGAATGTCATCATGACACCTCACGTGAAGAAGACAAACCTCAGACCACAGGCTTCATACGGTCCAAAGGCTTCATACAGACAGAGGACTCACCTGAGTCGCACTAACGCAAATGTTTTGCAGGGAAACCATACTCAGGCATATGAATATGAGAGCGGTTCGTCAAACTGTCATGTTCATAAGACCAAGAACTATTCTGCTTATTCTTATGAGTACTATTGTCCGCCTGCAAGACTGTTTGCTAGGGCTCCAAAGCCAAAATTCTCAGATGCTGCACTTAGACTTATTGCTTCTAAGCCACCCTTGAAGATGTGGGTGGCTAAGAAAGCTTAACTCTCTTTTGCAGGGAAAGGTCTCCAGCAGAAAACCAAAATCATCTGACGCTATTGCTGGGGACCTTAAACATCTTGTAGGGCGCAAGATCAAATGCCTGAATGGTCTTACTATGTACTTCGTTCCTGAATCGCTTGCTACTCTCCCTATTAGTCCTAATCTGGATCTAAGCTTTCATAACCCACTGGTTCGTCAAATGTTTTTGCTTCACAATGCTCTTGGTGAAGCCTATCCCCCTAACTGCACTGTAGGGTACGACACCAGTGTCTTCAGAATGGATTATTGATAGTGGGTGTACAAATCACATGACTGGCAAAAGAAGCCTTCTTATGGACTCAACCTTACGTCCATCCGACAAGAGCCACATCACATTTGCTGACACTGGTAAAAGTAAGGTATTGGGTCTAGGTAGAGTTGCAATCTCAAGGGATCAACACATGGATAATGTCATGCTTGTCGAATCCCTTGGCTTCAACTTAATGTCTATCTCAATGCTTTGCGATTTGAACATGATCGTAATATTTGGAAAATATCGTTGCCTTGTACTAATGGAATCTGACAAGTCTCTAGTATTTGAAGGGTATCGAAAAGATGATTTGTATGTGGTAGATTTCTCAGCAGGACCACAGCTTGCCGTATGTCTTCTAGCAAAAGCTTCAGAATGCTGGCTCTGGCATCGGAGGCTAGGGCATGCTGGCATGAGGAACCTCCACACCCTTTCAAAGAAGAAGCATGTCATAGGCATCGAGGGCGTCAAGTTCAAGAAAGATCACTTATGCGGTGCCTGCGAAGCAGGGAAGATGACGAGGGCCAAACATCCCTCAAAGACAATCATGACCACTACTCGACCTTTCGAACTGCTTCACATGGATCTTTTCGGTCCCACTCATTACTCAACTCTTACTACTACTGCTTGTCTCTATGGCTTTGTCATTGTTGATGATTATTCTAGATATACTTGGGTGCACATAATCCTTTACAAGACTGAAGTGCAGGATGTCTTCAGACGCTTCGCCAATCGAGCTATGAACAATTATGGCGCCAAGATAAAGCCCATCAGAATTGACAATGGCACTGAATTCAAGAACACTGGCCTTGATACATATCTTGATACCTTGGGCATCACACATGAATTCTCGGCTCCGTACACGCCACAGCAGAATGGCGTCGTCGAACGCAAGAACAGAACACTCATTGAGATGGCCAGAATGATGCTAGATGAATACAAGACTCCAAGAAAATTCTGGCCTGAAGCCATTGATACTGCATGCCATACAATCAATCGTGTTTATCTTCACAAGCTTCTGAACAAGACATCTTGTGAGCTCCTTACTGGCAAGAAGCCAAATGTCAGTTACTTCAGAGTATTTGGAGCCAGGTGCTGGATCAAGGACCCACATCACACCTCAAAGTTTGCACCAAAAGCACATGAGGGTTTTATGCTTGGATATGGAAAGGATTCGCACTCCTACAGAGTCTTCAATCTCTTTCATTACAAAGTGGTTGAAACAGTGGATGTGCGGTTCGATGAGACCAATGGTTCACAAAGAGAGCAATTGCCAAATGTGCTAGATGAAGTTCCATCCAGTGAATCAATCAAGCTAATGGGAACTGGAGAAATTATACCTTCCGAAGCTCATCCTGAAGAAGAACTTATCATCTCAGCACCTGATCAACATGAAGACAATGCTCAGCCTGAAGACATTCCTTCTAACAACGACAATGATCAGCAAGAGCAAAATCTTCGCCCTGTACATCCTCGCGTTGCCAATGAAGTGCAGATTCAAAGAATAATTGATAGCATCAATGCACCCGGTCCACTCACTCGTTCAAGGGCAACTCAGCTAGCAAATTTCTGTGGGCACTTCGCATTTGTCTCAATAACAGAACCCAAGAAAGTTGAAGAAGCCTTCATGGAACCTGAATGGATTCAAGCTATGCAAGAAGAGCTTCATCAGTTTGAGCTGAATAATGTATGGGAACTGGTTAAGCGTCCTGATCCACGGAAGCATAATATAATAGGCACCAAATGGATATACCGCAACAAGCAAGATGAGCATGGTCAAGTTGTCAGAAACAAAGCTCGTCTCGTTGCTCAAGGATATACTCAAGTGGAAGGCATTGACTTCGATGAAACATTTGCTCCTGTGGCTAGACTTGAAGCCATACGCATACTGCTGGCCTATGCAAATCATCATAACATACTTCTATATCAAATGGATGTGAAGAGTGCTTTTCTTAATGGCAAGATTGAAGAAGAAGTGTATGTTGCACAACCGCCTGGCTTTGAAGATCCAAAACATCCTGACATGGTATACAAGCTCAACAAGGCACTGTATGGCCTCAAACAAGCCCCTCGGGCCTGGTATGACACACTCAAATACTTCCTGAAGAGCAAAGGCTTCATACCTGGTTCCCTAGACCCCACTCTCTTCACGAAGACATATGATGGTGAACTGTTTGTGTGCCAAATATATGTGGATGACATTATCTTCGGCTGCACCAATCAGAAGTACAGTGAAGAGTTTGGATATATGATGCAAGAGCAATATCAGATGTCTATGATGGGAGAGCTGAAGTTCTTCCTCGGTCTTCAAATACGACAACAACGCAACGGCATCTTCATATCTCAAGAGAAGTATCTCAAAGATTGCCTGAAGAAGTTCGGTATGCAAGACTGCAAAGGCTTCACGACACCAATGCCAGCCAAACATCATCTGGGTCCCGACGACAATGGTAAAGAGTTTGATCAAAAGGTATACCACTCCATGATTGGTTCTTTACTTTATCTATGTGCATCTAGGCCAGATATTATGCTTAGTGTTTGCATGTGTGCTCGATTTCAAGCGGCGCCAAAGGAGTCGCATCACTTAGCTGTGAAGCGAATTCTTCAATATTTGGCTCACACCCCAACTCTAGGATTATGGTATCCAAAGGGCTCAGAGTTTGATCTGGTTGGATTCTCGGATGCTGATTATGCTGGTGACAAAGTTGATCGCAAGTCTACTTCAGGCACATGTCACTTTCTGGGATGATCACTTGTATGTTGGTCTTCAAAGAAGCAGAACTGTGTATCTCTCTCCACTGCTGAATCTGAATACATTGCTGCTGGATCTTGCTGCACTCAGCTTCTGTGGATGAAGCAAACACTCAAGGACTATGGCATTCATCTGAAGCAAGTGCCACTTCACTGCGACAACGAAAGCGCCATCAAGATTGCAAACAACCCAGTTCAGCACTCGAAGACAAAGCACATTGAAATTCGTCATCACTTTCTCAGAGATCATGTTGTGAAGGAAGATATTGATATCATACACGTCAACACTGAAG
Organism: Triticum urartu; assembly: GCF_056163025.1. NCBI lineage: Eukaryota > Viridiplantae > Streptophyta > Magnoliopsida > Poales > Poaceae > Triticum > Triticum urartu. Next base: position 262,884,774 of record NC_141877.1, read on the forward strand.
AGCAATTGGCAGATATCTTCACCAAGCCCTTGGATGAGAAGAGATTTTGCAAGTTACGGTGTGAGCTAAATATCCTGGAATCCTCAAATGTCCTGTGATCAGGCACACATCCTAACCCTTATGCATATTGATGACTTAGATGTGCAACACACGAAGTAAAGTATATCTTCAATCAATGAAGACATACATTCTAAGTGTGAATACATTAATGTGGAATTTGACTTCGGAGCGCCACGATAATTGTGCGCCGTGTCTGGGTCTAATACTTCCTATACGGTGGGTAACGCCACCACCAAATGTTCTATTTTGAAGTGTTTCACTCATGGCGTTACATTTGCTATGTCTTCACATTTAGCTTGGCTTCAATCTCAACTTATCTTCATAATTATCTTCACTATGTTGATTATATAGATATATATATCTACTAGTGTTCTGTCCTCTACAGCATTCACTTATAGCTATGTCTCCTTGTTGAATCTTTTGAACTAAGTGAATGTGATCGGACCCTAACCTCTCTATGCTTTCTATCTCAAATTCTATCTCTCCAAATCATATGCATTCTATTAAAACTATCAAATGTCTTCTCTGCGTCCTTGTCAGCAGAAGATACAGAGACAACCATTAAGTCCGTTTTCAATGCTCATTCCTCCACATGAAACCCAGAGAAGTAGGAACGACCACCCGACAATCCAGGCGTGCGTGGGACGTGGAACAAACCCCAAAATTCCGCATAATGGCCATGTGTCCCTCAGATGCGAATCGCCAGGGGCACCTGTGTATTAACGCAGTGCCGCCCCTGTGCCTATAAATACACACTTCACAGCGGTCATTATCTCTTCTTCCACTCTCCCACGAACCCTAGCGCCACCGCTAGCCCTCGACGACACCGGCGACGAAGCGCTTCGCTGCCGCAACCTCTCCGATGCCGTCTTCACGCCGACCGCGGACATCGTCCTCTCCGCCATCGCCGTAGGTGTCCTCCGTCGCCAAGTTAGGGCACGGAAGATTGAACTGCTCGGCCTCATCTCCCACTCCGTCTAGCAGTTCTTAGTGTGGTAAATAAAACTTCCTTTTTACGGCACCGTTGATCCTATGGCTTTGTCACTTTCTACCACAAGCAGTTTCTATTCACTCAAGTTAGATCTCTCTCATACTGCATCTCATAACATGCCTAGTATATTCACTTATGCTTCACAAAGTAGTTAGATTCCTCACTTGTACTGATCCGTGGATTCGTACAAATCTGGAACCAACTCCTTATCTATGAGTGAATGTCTTCGCACGATGAGGTCAATGTCTTCTAAACTGATTTATCTTCAAAATCTTCTGAGAATGCATATGACCTCTTCCCCTTCCCTCGCACCTTAATGCTGTCATAGGTACATGTCCGTGGGAGAATCCTTTGGTTCTCATAGTCTGCATTCATTTGCAGAATTCTTACAGCATCACATAAATTCTCCCGAAGCCAGTTCCTGTTTGTCCAGCAAGCGAAAACCTTTGAAGCCTTTGAATGTGTTGAAGCCTTTCAGTTTAAAGTTTATGGCTTCAGAGAAATCAGCAAGGAAGGGTGGCAGAAAGCGTCATGGAGAAACATCTAGAGATCTGCCAGATGACCTCTCAAAACTATACAAGACAGATCCTGAAGAGGATTACAATCAGCGCAAGACCCGAATCCAATGGATTCGAAGATATTGGGCAGAAAAATGGTTCAAATACCGATTTGTAACCCAGGAATATGCTGAGAAAAATGCCATCAAGAGACCGTGGGGAGACATCCTATACAAGAATCTTCTACCCAGGTCCAGAGATGAAGCCATTGAACAAGGCTTCTATCCCTGCATGGTCCGTGGGCCACAGCCTGCTGATGCACACCCATCGTCACTACTATGGTGTCGTGACGACAATCTGTTCAAGCGCAACTTCCAGTTTGCCCAAAACTCAGCAAAGAAAAACAAGAAGACATTGGGACTAGACTTCAATCCTGGTCCCTCAGCTCCAAGGGCTGATGGCACACGAGATGCAGAACCCAATGTCATCGGTCCTTTCTACAACCTTGAAGGCCTCATCACCCACATCTTGGTTCAAGGGACTGCAGTGAATGAGCCTGCAGCTGACGCTGAATCAGATGAAGCGCCTGCAGCGCCGAAGACAAAGGAGCTGCAGAAGCCTAAAGCTTCTAAGCCTGCCCCTTCACCAAAAATCTCACGGGCGAAGCCACTGGCAACTGCACCTCCTGAAGACTGTGTGCAGTCCGAAGACTTATCACGCATCTCCAAGCCCCAGAAGGTCAAGATGCCTCTGCCTCACACCGGCCAAGAGCTAACAGCTGCTGCCATTCTGCGCAATGATGCCATCGATCTGTCAAGTGATGAAGATCTTGCAGATGACGCTCTTGAGCAACTCATCAAGAGCAAAGAAGAAGCAGAAATCTTCAATGATCTGCCTCTCTTTGATGTAACCATCATCCACAACTTCATTGACGAGTGGTTTGACACGCCAAACATCAGCTTTGAAGATCTGCAACTACCCATTGGCCTCAGTGTCGCCTTCCAAGGCGCCATTGCTTCAGAGCTAGCTGTCGCTCAGCGCATTGTTGAACTGAAGAAAAAGATTGACTATGAAAAGGCTCAGTTCAAGAAGCATATGGCCAAGCTCAGCGTGCAAGAAGTGAAAAACTTCAAGACAATGATGCACGAGCTCAAGGAAGCCTTTGTAAAGAAACGTGCAGAAGCTCAGGGTTCGCGTGAGCGCATGAAGGCTCTGGCTGACAGATGTGTGCAAGCCTACAATGAGGCTGAGAAGCGCAAGGCCCTTGGGCGTCCTGGCATCGACCCCAGGATGGCTGCAAAGAAGAAGAAGAAGCCCGCTATGGCTGAACCCGACGCACCAAGGAAGGAAGGAGTTCCCATTGTCTTCCCAACTAGACTGACTGGCTCGAAGCCAAAAAGCCGGTCAACCGCTTCAGAGCTCAAGAAGACGTGGACTGCTGAGGCTGAAGCTAGGAAGAGGAAACATCCTGAAGCCTCTCCTACTGCCCCCTCCAAGAAGAAGAGGAAGACCAAGAAAGATCGGGCTGCTCCCACAGAGCCTTTGATCGTTGAACCTATTTCTATGGTTTATCCGGACGCTGAACGTCAACTGACAATCCATGAGCCTGCTTCCACAGAGGCTCATGAAGCTGAAGACTTTCCAGCAGCTGATCCCATCGCTGTTGAAGACATTGGTCAACATGACCATGTAGAAGATGGTGCAGTCCTTCCTCAGCTCGAGAACAGCGAACTCATCAGCATTGGTCGTCCACTAACGCAAATTGCACAGAATGCTTCATGGGCGGATCGCCCACAAGAGGAAGAAGACCTTGAGGCCCAGCCAACTCCAACTCCACAGGCGTCGCCTGCGTTGCGTAGGCTTCACAAAGGTCCAAGGCCTCAAGTCTCTGCTGAAGACAATCCGGCTGCATCAGCCGCGGAAGAAGAAGTCCCACAAGTTGCCACTCCCCTATCCCACCAAGAAGCAGTTCTCAAGGAGAACGTGATTGAAAATCTTGCGGCTGCCACCACCACCAATGAAGCTAATGTGGAGCCCTCCCCAACAAAAGCATCAGAAGACAGCAAAGCCACTGATCCCGACACTTCTGTTCCTGAGGCTGCTGCCGGTCCCCAGTTCGACTATCATGTTGAGCACAGGCCTCAGGTACAGAAGCCAATCCCAAGATTGCCAACGTTCCCAGGTCCTGCATCAGCACCTGGCTCCTTCAATATCAATGGCTTCAGAGCAGACAACACATTCTTTAATAGCTCCAGGAACCCCTACTCAAGGGAAAGGATATCATCTGATCGGTTCTGGAGCTATCTGCAGCAAAGCTATTACTCATGTATTCTTTACAACCAAGGTCGCATCTTCCCACACAAGCGCCTTGACATTGAAGCTATAGCTGGTCTGCCCTGTCTGGAAAAAGCTCTAGATTGCTTCAAGGAAGTTGGACTGCTGTCGTTCGTTACTGACCAAGAGCATTGGGATGAAGAGTTGCTGCTCCAATTCTATGCCACACTTCACATCCGCGGATATAGCAGAGATCCGAAGACTTGGGTCCTGGAGTGGATGACAGGAAACGTTCATCACGAAGCCAATGCCTTTGACATCATTGAGCTCACTGGTTTGCCCACTCCTGGTGATCTCTACGAGCATGGCTGTCAGCTTCATAGTGAAGCTATTGAGAGCATCCTTCAGAAGCCTGAACCTGATATGAGTCAGATGCTCAGCATGATGAAGCCATTGCCCCAAGATGCTGCTTATCCCACGGAGTTCTTCGTTGAAGACCTTGAGTATCTGCCAAGAACCATTTATCGCATCATCAGGCGAACTCTCTGGCCCATCAAAGGGCACTCTCCACATGCCAAGCTTGAGGGTGCAATGAAGACTTTGGTCTTCTATATTCTTCATGGAAAATGCTTCAATGCACAGGACTTCTTCATTCGCCAACTTGCTGCATCAGGCTCTGATATGTTTGGCTTGAAGTTCTATGCCCCATGGGTAATGCGGCTGATCAAACTTCACTCTGCTATCTCATATCAGCCATCTGCTTGCAATCATCGGATTTTTCTGCCTGATGTGGATATGTCTATTGAAGCCATCTATCCTGAGCCTGCCAAAGAACCTCTAAGTCTTCAGAATGCAGAGCATCAGAGTTTCTCTCAGAACATTGAAGGAGTCGAAGCAGTCACTCGTGTGTATCCTTTGGCTGGCACTACACGTGCACCACATCCTACTTCCACTGAAGCCACTGATAGTACAACTGCTCCACGACCCAAGAAGCGCACTCGTGTTCTCAACAACCGAGAGCTTCTTGTGGCTCTTCATCAGAAACAGGATAGGCATCATGACTGGCTGAAGCGTCAGATGAAAAGCCTCTTGGTGGATGTTAATCGCGTTCGCAATCTTGCCACCAAGAATGCCTTTGTTGCCCATGAAACCTCTCGCCGCACATGGAAAGGGCTAACGCTGATGTGTTCTGAAGATGATCTTCAAGAGGATGGCTTCACTGAGCGTTTCAAGTTTGACTCCACACCTCCTCGAAGGGCTGTGCTGCTACGAACTCCATCCCTTGAAGACTCTGAGTTCTCTTCCTCTGCTGCAACTGTGACTGCCAGAGTTATCGAGGATGAAGACGATGCTACTTCACCGCCACCTCCTTCAGCATGCTTCGACTCTGCTCCAAGCTCTTCAGCACCGCCAAACACCACCAACGACCCTGCCACTTCACCTACTCCTCATGGGAACGAGTAGATACTCTATGTCTTCAAACCTTTTTGGTCCTTACTGACAAAAGGGGGAGAAGCATATGAGGTTGATAGTCTTCAAGCGGGTCCATATGGGCGGGTGCTTTATATTTTGCTTCGTGATTACAACTCTCGTTTTGCTACATTTGGTTTTTTGAGTTGTAACACTTAAACTCGATGGTCGTCTGCTACTTATCTGCCACCTTGTTTTGCGATGATAAATTCCGCATGTGCGACGATAAATTCCGCACTTAGATCATTCTGCAGACGTCCATTTTCCATTATGCATGTCATTATCTTCATATACCTTCACATGCATAGTGGATTGTCATCATAAGTTGAAGTGGATCTCCACAAGTACAACCTGCCATGTGCATTTGCATTCCAAAAGCAAATTACTTATATGCACATCTTCAGGGGGAGCCCTTGCAACTTATGAAGACTATTCCTTATCCTTTACAAGTTCACAGATTATATTCCCCGTTGAAAACTTCAACTAGTTTGTCATCAATCACCAAAAAGGGGGAGATTGTAAGTGCATCTAGTGCCACCCCTAGTTGGTTTTGGAGTATTGACGACAAACCTAGTTGAGGGACTAATGTGTTTGTGAGAATTGCAGGATAACACAGGTAGAAGTCCCTCATTGATTCGGTTTTCCTACCAGAGATGAGCCCTAAAAATGTATGAAGACATTGAAGTCAAAGGTGGTATATGAAGATATTCACATTGAAGACTATGACAAGAGAAGACACCACATGAAGCCTATGGAGCTCGAAGACTTAGATCTTTCGTAGTTCTTTTTCTTTTGTGTTGAGTCATAGGAACCACCGTACTGTTAAGTGGGGTCCAAGAGAACCAGTCAGAATGACTGCAGTGATGCCTAACCAAAACCTATGTCTTCGAGTGAAGACTATGAGAGCGAATCTTGTCCAGAGTCGGACAAGTCAGCTTTGCTTGCAGCCCAAGTAAAGTTGTCGTGTGAGTTTGAAATCTGACCGTTGGAACATGTGTCAGTTCCTTAGTGACCCAGGGTCATTTCGGACAAATCAGGTCGGGTTGCCAAGTGGCTATAAATGGCCCACCCCCTACAACCATAAATGGTTGGCTGCTCAGATTGAGAGTACGGCTTTTGTCGTTTGAGAGCAACCCACCTCGAAGCCTTTGAGAGAGAATTCCTTGCAAGGATAAAGCCCTAACCACCCAGAGCCAAAGAGAATTAGGCATCACTTAAGTCTTCTTGTCTGTGTGATCTGAAGACTTATTACACTTGAGGACTGTGCATCCTCCAGCCGGTTAGGCGTCGTGTTCTGAGCATCCAAGAGACATTGTGGATTGCCGGTGAACGAAGTCTGTGAAGGTTTGGGAGTCTACCTTGAAGACTTACCAGAGTGATTGGGCGAGGTCTGTGTGACCTTAGCTCAAGGGGAATACGGTGAGGACTGGGTGTCCTGAGCTGCGTGTTCAGGACTGGGTGTCCGGGACTGTGTGTCCTAAGGTTTAAATACCTAGCCGCCCTAACCAGACGTACAGTTGTCACAGCAACTGGAACTGGTCCAACAAATCATTGTCTTCAGCGAGTCACTGGTTCCATCTTCCCTTCCCTTTACTTACTGTTACTCCTTGTGAAGTCATTGTATGTTCGCACTATCTTTTGTCTTCACTGAGTGACTGCATGTTCTGTGTGGCTTCACAATATCTTCCTACCTGATCCTTACTACATTGCTGCTATTAGTCAATGTGCTTTCACTATTGAATACTTGACTATGGCTTGCCTGGTGTAGTCTACCTTCCGCTGCAGTGTAATAGGTTTATTTCTATCGTTTGTCTTCATAACTTCCACGTTTTGAAGACTTTCTTAAAAATCGCCTATTCACCCCCCCCCTCTAGTCGATATAACGCACTTTTAGTTCGGCAGGGGGGGCGACGCATTACCCAAAGAGCAGACCAGCGTGGGGGCAGCGCGGTAGAGATCACACGGGCAATTTACCTAGGTTTGGGCCACCATGAGGCGTAAAACCCTACTCCTGCTTTGGTGGATTGATGGTGGAAAAGGTGGTGGTGGTGCACAGTACACTTGCCCGACAGGGGTTGCCTCAGGCAGTAGCGACTACGCGCGTATGGGGGTGTGAGTTATCCAATCTTCTAACCCTTTCAACGGCTGCCATGGGCCTCCTTTATAGATCAAGGGGTAACCACAGTGGCAAAGTAGTCATTACACAATGATAAGATAACAAACAGTGCTATCATACCTAACTCTGCGGGCTGATAGGGCGCATTTAATGCACCACTTAACGTCACATCATTGGTTGCCCAGCAAGGCTTGCCAGGCTATCTCGCCAGCTCCGCGTCTGCTCTCCTGACACGTCGCAAGACAGGTGTCATTTTTGGGCTTCTCCTGTAGGAAATGGCTGCCATGTGGAGAATGGCTGCCACTTACTCACTTTGCGGCTTGACACCGCACTGATTGACGATGGGGGTCGTGTTGGAGTGGTTGGTGAGGCGATTTTGCCTCCGTGAGCCCTGGCAGGCCCTGCTGAGGCACCTCGGTTGTCTCCGATTCACCTGTCTCCCGCTTCGCTCCCCGACCTTCTTCCTCTGCAAGCCAGGCGATAGTTTCTCCCCTCGTTCCTCCTGCCGCCGCCGTCCTCCCCATCGAATCCTTCTCCCCTCAGTGTTGCCGCAGGAATGGGGAAGAAACCCGCGGAGAATAAGAAGCCGATGGCCGTGACGAAGGAGGCCACCGCCGAGGGAAGCAAGAGGTCGGCGGAGCTGAACAAGAAACAGAGCGAAGACGTCATCTTCGTCCCATCTACCTTGAGCGGCCCCGTTCTTCAGGAAAAGTATGGGTATTTGTGGGGGAGGCCCGTTGAGAAAGGGCATGGAGCGCCCGTAGTTTATGCGGCGGGGAAGGAGGATCCGCCGGATTCTTATTGGTTCTTAGCTGCTTACTTCATCTGCAGCCTCTGTCCCCCCCTTCTCCAAGTTCTTCGAGGCACTCATGCACATGTATGGGTTCCACCTCCTTGATTTCACGCCAAATGCAACAGCGAATATGGCCATCTTCATGCATTTGTGTGAGAATTTTGTCGGAGTGAAGCCCAATGTGGATCTGTTCCGGCATTACTTCATCCCGCGGGTGGAGAGCAAATTCAACCGCTCTGGAATCATCAGCTGGATGCCACACATGGCAAGGAGGATCTAGGATTACCTCCCTGGGAACCAGCGCGAAAGGTGGGACGAATGGAGAGGGGACTGGTGTTGGATCCAGGACAAGGAAGCCCCCGAGTTCTGCGAAGCACAGAAGCACTGCATTGAGCGCAGCAAGGATTGGAACGCCAAGGGCGTTACCGAGGATAGGTTGCGCCCGACAATGAACAAGATTACCCGTTTGGTGACTGCCGGGTTAACCATTGAGCATGTGGGGGCAGATTTTTCTTCTTCTCTGCTGCAGGAAAGGGATAGACCTGCGTGGTTGTATGGTGACGCTACAGATAGGATGAGGTTGCTCCCGGGGTTGGCCAATAACTTGTCAGTTTATGGCCATGGCTGGTTGTGCGATCAACTGTTCGGTCGCTTCGAGTTTTTCAAGCTCTCGGCAACCGTCATCCCTCTGAATGTCAATTTTGCCTGGGACCGGATATTAAAATGGATGCCAGACTGCAATGCTGAAGGGGTTTCGGGCTCTTGGAAGCTCCCCACTCTGGACGAAGAGCTCCAGTGGTCGAGTACCCTGGTGGAGAGGGCCACCGGGACTGAAGATGGGATGTATAAATGCACCTTCGCTGCGGAGGTGGCGTATATTCTGAAGAGGGTCGAGGAGGACAAGGCAGCCCGCCACGCAGAGATGGATAAGGCCGCAAAGGGTGGGAAGGGCAAAGGGAAGGCTGGGGACGGAAGCTCTTCCCAGGGCGGTAGCGAGGCGCAAGCCACGGAAAATGCTGTCGAGGAAGAGCTTGTCAGGGATGACTTTGCCAGGCTAGACGCCTTAGCCACAGAAGCAACGGAGCTCTAGGAGGGAGAGGAGGAGGAGGAGGAGAGGGAGGAGGACGTGGCAGCGGCCCCTGAAGATGAGTGGCTTGCGGTTGGACCGCAAGCCCCCGCCTCGGACCCAGATCAGCGTACCCGCAGGCGCGCCGCAGCCCGAGGGGTGGCAACCTCCAACCCAACGCCAGCCACCAAGAGGGTGAATAAGACCTCCACCAAGTCTACCAAGGCCGAGGTGGCGTGTCGTCAATCCCCTCACCTTTCTCAAGCCAAGGCTCCTTCCGCCAAATGGCCGGAGGCCGTGGAGGCGAAGTCTAGCCCCCGCTCTAGCTCGAGCTCCTCGCGGAGCTCGTCTTCCCCGGAGCTCCTGATGTCACGGCATGCACCCAAGCTGCCGGGGAGCTCCACCCTTCCATCTCTGAAGAGAGGACGGGAGTCTCCTCCTCCCACGGAGTTCAACTTGAACTCCATGCTCATCACGAGAGAGTAAGGAAGATTTCCATTCATGGTAGATATCTCTTAGGCTGGCTTGAATGCTTTTGCTAACTAACCTCATGTTCTTGTTGTCGCCGGCAGGGAAGTGGAGGAGGACACGGAGACCCTCATCCACCGTTCTCAGAAGAGACTCCGGTGGCTCAGGTCACTGGAGGGTGTGGAGGGCTCGGCTTTGGCGGGGAAGGACGCAGAAGCCCCAGTACCGAGCCCCTAGCCCAGCCCTCAACCTGGGAGCGAAAACTTGGCCCCGCCCACTGGAGGTGATGGAGATAGCCTCCTCGTCCCCCCAAGCAGAGGAGGAGGAGGAGGTGAGATGATGCAGGGAAAGCCCCTCCCTGAAGGGCATGCTTCCTCTGCCGCTCGAGCCAAAGAAATCGTCGTAGAACCTTCCGCGGCTGAGACCATGCAGAAGGCTGCCGAGTCTACCCCGATAGAGGACGAAGCTCATGACCCGGCAACAATTGTTGCCGGGGAAACAGAGACCCCTGCCCGGCAGACCTCCCCAGGTATCTTGCTTAATTCTTCTTTTCTTTCATGTCCTGGTTACTTCCACCGGTTTCTTCATTTGCTCGCGACTTCCATTTCTTCGTTATTCACTAGCGCTTTCATACGCAGCCTCTCAAATCGAGGAACCAGATCTGTTGGAGGTGGTGGCTGACATAGGGAGGGCTACCACGAATGAAGCTGCGGAGCTCGTAGCTACTGAGGGGCATGATCTTGCTGTCGGGGATGTACAGGGCTCCTTAGCGGTGACGGAGCATTCTTCGGAGGACGCCCCGGTAGGGGAAGTGGCCATTGAGGTGAAGATCCCACTTCAGACCATGGTCCCACTCCCGGCCATTGGGACAGTTGCCGAGGTTCCGCCACCCACCTCGAGCGCACCAGCAATGGTGCTGTCACCACCCGGAGCTGAAGCCCCCGGCCTGTCCCTGCCCATGGATGCAAAGCTCGACGAAGAGCTTCAATGCCTCCTGGCTCCACTTTACCAGGGAGCCAGAGAGGCTGATGACTCAGCCGTCGTCGCCATGGACTTGTCCTTCATGGAATCCATGGCGATGGGCATGAAGGAGATGCAGGCACAGCACAACCAGAAGCGGCATGCGCTCAAGGAGTGGCGTGAGTCTGCCAACAAGGTGGACCAGAAGTAGAAAAACAAGTGTCTGGAGTTGCGCGAGTGGAATGACAAGCAATTCAAGGTGCTCATGAGGTAGCAAGAGGACCTCCTGATGACGAGGGAGGATGTCATGGCTCAGGAGACACACTTGGCGGATCGCAAGGCATCTCTGGATGCCAGAGAGTGAGAGATATCCCTATGGGTGGAGAAACTCGAAGCCATCCTCCGCTCCAAGGAAGAAAGTTTAGAGGCCCTGGTACAACAATGCACCAAAGAGTTGGAGGACAAGCATGGTGCTGCTTTGGACACCCTTGCCACTGAAAATGCTGCCCAGCTGAAGAAGCTTATTGAAGATCTAGTTGCCGCCTATGCCGCCAAGACTGACCTTAACCGACAGGTGGCTAAGATGAATGAGGATCTCGCCAAAGGCGCCAAAGAGGTGGAGGTGCTCAAAGAAGAAGCACGGCACGCAGAGATCCACTTGGCTGATGTGCAGCCGCAGCTTTCCTGTAAGACCCACAGCCTTGAGACTGCCAATGGCAGCATCGCGGATATAAAGGCGAGGATCGGCTCGCTGGAGCGGTCGACGGAGTCCCTCGAGTCTAGACATCAGTTGTTGTCCAAGGATTTGGAAACCGCCAAGCGTCTCCTGCAAGATGCAGAGGACAAGTTGAAGAACCAGGTTGACATGAGCGACCTCTGGATCAAGAGCCTGATTGATATTGCCGAACGCCTTGGCACCCAAGCTGTGGTGATAACATTGCTACCTCTTGAGCTTGCGTTGGTTTTTTCCTTGAAGAGGAAAGGGTGATGCAGCAAAGGAGCATAAGTATTTCCCTCAGTTTTGAGAACTAAGGTATCAATCCAGTAGGAGACTACGCAACAAGCCACCAAATACCTACACAAACAAACACCAACTTGCAACCAATGCGACACAGGGGTTGTCGATCCCTTCATGATTATTCGCAAAGTGAGATCTGATAGAGATTGATAAACGGTAAAGTAATATTTTTGGTTTATGGAACGGAAAGTAAAAGATTGCAAAGTAAAGTAAATAGTAAACTAGAATTGTAGATCGGAAACTTATATGATGGAAAATAGACCTGGGTCCATAGGTTTCACTAGTGGCTTCTCTCAAGATAGAAATTATTATGGTGGGTGAACAAATTACTGCCGAGCAATTGATAGAAAAGCGCAAAGTTATGACGATATCTAAGGCAATGATCATGAATATAGGCATCACGTCCGTGTCAAGTAGATCGAAACGATTCTGCATCTACTACTATTACTCCACACATCGACCGTTTCCTTCCTGCAACTAGAGTATTAAGTTCATAAGAACAGAGTAACGCATTAAGCAATATGACATGATGTAGCAGGATTAACTCAAGCAATATGATGAAAACCCCATCTTATTATCCTCGATGGCAACAATACAATACGTGCCTTGCTGCCCCTACTGCCACTGGGAAATGACACCGCAAGATTGAACCCAAAGCTAAGCACTTCTCCCATTGCAAGAAAAACCAATCTAGTTGGCCAAACCAAATCGTAGTTCGAAGAGACTTGCAAAGATATCAAATCATGCATATAAGAATTCAGAGGAGATTCAAATAATATTCATGGATAAGCTGATCATAAATCCACAATTCATCGAATCTCGGCAAACACACCGCAAAAGAGTATTACATCGAATAGATCTCCAAGAACATCGAGGAGAACTTTGTATTGAGAATCAAAGAGAGAGAAGCCATCTAGCTACTAGCTATGGACCCGTAGGTCTGAAGTATAATACTCACGCTTCATCAGAGAGGCAATGGTGTTGATGTAGAAGCCCGTGATCGATTCCCCCTCTGGCAGAATGCCGGAAAAGGCCCCAAGATGGGATCCCATAGGTACAGAAGGTTGCGGCTGTGGAAAAGTGGTTTCGTGGCTCCCCGGATGTTTTTGGGGTATAAGAGTATATATAGGCGAAAGAATTAGGTCAGGGGAGCTACGAGGGGCCCACAAGGTCGGGGGCGCGCCCTCCACCCTTGTGGCCGCCTTGAGGCTACTTTGACTTGTACTCCAAGTCTCCTGGGTGTCTTCTGGTCTAAGAAAAATCATGGCAAAAGTTTTATTCTGTTTGGACTCCGTTTGGTATTCCTTTTGTGTGAAACTCTAAAACAAGGAAAAAACAGAAACTGGCACTAGGCTCTATGTTAATAGGTTAGTCCCAAAAATCATATAAAATAGCATATTAATGTATATGTCACATCCAAAATAGATAATATAATGGCATGGAACCATCAAAAATTATAGATACGTTGGAGACGTATCAGGCATAGACGGCCCGGTCTTCTCAGTCAGCAAGCAAGAGGTCCCGAGCGTCAAGTTGGGGCTCTTCTTCAACGAGCTGATCGACAAGCTGAAGGTGCATGAAGAGGGGACGGCTGAGCGCTTCGCGACCGAGTCCCAGAAGCTTGCCTGCAAAGCCCTCTTCATGGTCCTGATCAATATCACCTGCCGCCATCCAGAGCTCGACCTTGACGATGGATTTAAGAAGCCGCCGGCGGGTGCCAATATCACAGCTGCCAAGAAGAAAGCTGCTCCCCGCACTGAGAGGGTTCTTTGCATTTAAGTTGTTCCTCCTGGACACCGGACCAAGTATTGGGCCACTATCGTTTCCACTGGGCCCTGTAATGGAACATGATATCTATTTTGCGTTTAGTCATTCTGTCTCTAGTGTTTGTATGAGACTGATATTTCTAGCTGGATTTTAAATGTGTGTTTATCCCTTTGAACCTATATGCTTGCGTTCGTATGATCAATTCCTGTGTATGCTCTGGATGCCTGCCAATATCATATTGTCGCGATTGTTGTAAGGGTCTAACCCTTAACAGTCATCTTGGCGTGGATGCGTCTCGGCAGGTTTTTCCTAGGTAGCTCTCGATGCGGCCTCTCGACCTGCGAGCATGGCTCTGGATAGGACGATGATGCGATCAAGAATCTAGCCAAGGTTCCATCGCATGAGGGCTTTCATGATACGAACACTCACTAGGGTTAAGGGATAAACAATTGCAAGGAGGCATCAGTAAGAGGTGATAACGCAAACTTAGCTTTTGTTTCGAGCCCCCTTTTTCCTCTGCCGGGCCGCGCTCCTGGGCGCGCCCGCGGCACTTGGAGGAGCATAAGCCAATCATGTGGTTTCTTCATTCTCGGTAAGGATCGAGATGCATTTCTTGCGGCCGGTGAGCATCGGGGCATAATGTCAGGCTTCCCTGGTCCTCTTCCCTTTTGCTCCTCTCCCCTCGAGTCAGTGCAGCGGCTGCTGTTGCGTGGGTCATGCCAATGCAGGCAGCGTCGCCGAAGTATGCTTGCCGAGGCATCAATCGACGGACTCATACCAGCGCTTCGCTCAGGATTACCCAACACAGGGGAAATACTGGACCGAACGTCGCACGGTAATCGTCGACATCAACGACGCGGAGGGTAGAGCAGTTCGACTACTGACGAGGGGGGGACGGGAAGGAAGGAGCTCGCGCCCGCATGTCTTGTGCCCTTTCTTCGAACCGCGCCCGAATGGCGGGCACGCCATACGGGCCGCCGGGATGAACCCATTGCCATCAGTGACGGTTCTCACCGTAGTCGTGGCTATGGCGAGGCGTGGAGATCAACAACAACGGCGCGGGGATGGCCCCACTTTACTTATGTGTCTTCATGGGCGCCATGATCGGTGACGTCGTCGAAGATGAAGATGGTGATGAAGACGACGCGCTACGCACGCCTTCAGGTTCGCGCAAGCGAGCCTCCTACCTGGCATGCCAAAGATGTCGCGGGAAACCTCGGCCACCTATGGGACCATGAGGTCCGTTGCTGGTTCAGCAGGGGGTGACGCGTTGCACAAAGAGTAGACCAATGTGGGGGCAGCGTGGCAGAGATCACACAGGCAATTTACCCAGGTTCGGGCCACCATGAGGCGTAAAACCCTACTCATGCTTTGGTGGATTGATGGTGGAAAAGGTGGTGGTGGTGCGCAGTACACTTGCCTGGCAGGGGTTGCCTCAGGCAGCAGCGACTACACACATATGGGGGTGTGAGTTATCCAATCTTCTAACCCTTTCTACGGTTGCCATGGGCCTCCTTCTATAGATCAAGGGGTAACCACAGTGGCAAAGTAGTCATTATGCACTAATAAGATAGCAAACAGTGCTATCATACCTAACTATATGGGCTGACAGGACGCATTTAATGCACCGCTTAATGTCACATCATTGGTTGCCCGACAAGGTGTGCGGGGCTATCTCGCCAGCTCCGCGCCTGTTCTCCTGACACGTTGCAGGATGGGTGTCATCTGTGGGCTTCTCCTGTAGGAAATGGCTGCCATGTGGCGAATGGCTGCCACTTAATCACTTTGCGGCTTGAGACCGCACTGATTGACGACGAGGGTCATGTTGGAGTGGTTGGTGAGGCGATTTTGCCTCTGTGAGCCCCGACAGGCCCTGCCGGGGCACCTCGGTTGTCTGCTTCTGGGGGTGGCTTCGCCCCTTGCCGGGCTCGCCTACCGGGCAAGGGAGGCTTCTTCTCCTGACGATATCCTGCTTCCTTGGCTCGTTCTTGGTCCTTCTGATCTGCATGTTGGTCCATCGAATCTCTTGGTTTCTTGTACATCTTGGCTTGGTCTTGACTTATCCATGCACGAGTCAGGGGAAAGCACATGCCCCTGTTTGTTTCCCCGAAAAGATTATAAAAATATATTTCTACCATCCATATTACACTTTTGTCACCATCTCTTCACCGAACTAGTGCACCTATACAATTTGCCATTATACTGGATGTGTTGGGGACACAAGAGACTTTTTATTATTTGGTTGCAGGGTTGTTTGAGAGAGACCATCTTCATCCTACGCCTCCCACGGATTGATAAACCTTAGGTCATCCACTTGAGGGAAAATTGCTATTGTCCTACAAAACTCTGCGCTTTGAGGCCCAACACATGTCTACAAGAATAAAGTTGCGTAGTAGACATCATGGGACAATCACTAACGATTTTTAGTTCCAGGACTGCCATCGGTTCACCAACCAGCTCTCGCATATTATGACAGCCAGTTTTCGGCTTTCTCCACTGAGGCACTTGACCAAACTAGGCGGAAGTACAATCGCAGTTGTTCTCCCTTTACCTTCTTAGCCGAACGTGCGGAACGTAAGGAGGTAAGCATAGGAGCGGGGCAACCCAACTATTGACCCAAGACATAATTTGGAACTGGTGCATATAATGCAATATCCGAGACGCTGAACACAAGGAAAAGAAAGGT
This sequence comes from Triticum urartu, assembly GCF_056163025.1. NCBI lineage: Eukaryota > Viridiplantae > Streptophyta > Magnoliopsida > Poales > Poaceae > Triticum > Triticum urartu. Next base: position 262,900,940 of record NC_141877.1, read on the forward strand.
GTCGGTCTTTGATGTATAGGGCGAGCATCTAGATCAAGCCCCAGCCTAATAGCCAGTCTATATATGAAATCAGATGTGTATCATACTTGATTGAGACAGATTTGAAGAGCAGAAAAAGGGGAAAGTACAGCATGGACAACTGTAGAGGAACCGTAAAAGATTTGCTTTACTTCCAATAAGCTCATGACTTCTAGCCATACAATTCGAACTGTGCCGGGGTTTCTGATCCACGGGCACCTATGGGACCGGCGGACCGGGTCCCTTTTGGTTCAGCGGGGGGCGGAGGTTGCGCAAAGAGCAGATCGAGGCGAAGCAAGCGGGCGGTTGGTCGTGCGAGGAGTAAACCGAGGCGAAGCACGCGAGCGATTTACCCAGGTTCGGGCCGCAAGGATGCGTAAAACCCTACTCCTGCTTTGTGGATTGGTATTGATTTCTAGCTCGAGGGCGAGCGTGAGTGTGTGGAATTGCTGAACCTCGCGAGAGTTCTCGAGGTGGCCGACCCCCTCTACGTTGCACACGGGCCTCCTTTTATACTCAAGGGGCGACCGACATGGAGCAACAGGGGCCAAGGGCAAAAATGGAAAGGGTGCCGTGGGTAGGCACAGCTAGGTGCTGTAGTAGGCACAGCTAGCTGCTACAGCGTTATCATACCTAACCCTGACGGCAGGGGACAAGGGCATTAAATGCCCGTCTGTGTCGCCTAGACGGCACCGAAAGGGACCGCTAGGGACGCCACCGTCTTGCCACAACGGTTGTCTTGTCAGCGCCTGCGTGCCACCGCACGCCCCTAGCTGCACAGCCTCCTGCCACGTGCGCTCGGGAGGGGCCCCGGAGCGACACGTGGGTGGATGTGCTGGAGCGCGGGCGTGGAGTGGGGGCTTGCCGCGGCAAGCGCCTTGCCGCGGCCGTCGACTTGTCGCTTCCGGGAGCTTGTCGCTCGCCGGGCCTTGTCGGGGCGCGTAGCGCGCCGCGGCAAGTTCCTTGGAATGCCTCGGACGGCCTTCCCGGCAAGCGCCTCTTGCCGGGGTCTTGGGACGCTTCTGATGGCCTTCCCGGCAAGCTCCTCTTGCCGGGGTCTTGCCTTCTTCCCGGCAAGCTCCTCTTGCCGGGGTCTTGTCTTGAGTACTTTGTTCTTGAATGGTCTTCAGAGGGACCACAAGGAATCTTGGCGGTGACCTGGCAGGCCTTGCCGCGGGACGCTGCGACTGCCCGTGCACAAGTTTGGGGTACAAGGGTACCCCTACTCTAGTACACCGACAGGAGCCCCCGGGCCTGGGCCAGACACGGTGCCGAGCGCTGTTGGGCCAGGCCCAAAACAGTGCACGGGCACGCGCGGCCTAGGTCACGCCGCATATCTCTCCGCTTCCATCGCGCACGCCTGTAACGGCGCGCGTCGAACGCGGCGTCATGGGTGACGCGGGCGGCGCGCGCGCGTGGGGCTAAGCCCCGCGAGCATGCGTCAAGCCATGATGAAGGGGAACGGCCCACGCCCTCTTCTCCAAACGGAGGTAGGCGTGGGGGCGTGGCGCATTTACTGGACGGGGCCGGTGCGCGATTTCCGAAGCGCCCACTCCCCGAGATCACGGGGTAGGGTGAGGCCGCCCCATCCGTCGCCTCAGTTCTGCATCTCCGCCACGCGGCTCCCATGCATTTGGGATCGCGGACGGCGGGAGCGGAACCCGGGCCGTTGCGAGCAGAGGGGACGGGTCGGCCCGCCTCCCTGCTTTTCCTGTGCCTTGATTCGCTGAGCGGGGCGGCTGGGCTCCCACTTCGCTCCTTTATAAGGAGCGAGAAGGGAGCACCGAAGCCTGCACTCTCCCGCCTCCTCCTTTCTTCAGCTTCTGCTCCCCTTTCTCTCATTCTCCATGGAGAAAGGGAATCCTGGGCCTTCATCGGTGGCGGCGAGGGTCGCCGCCAGACAGCGCACCCTCCCCTCTTCCTCGCTCGTGGTGGCAGAGCCAGCCGTAAGGGGAAGAGGGAGGGGGCGAGGTCGTGGACGAGGTCGAGGACGAGGTCGAGGCGCTCGGGGAAGAGGCGGACAGGGCTACGCGCCAGCTTCGCCCCCACCGGTGGCTCCTCCCCCCGCGGCGGTCCATATAGGGGACAACCCTTGCGAGTTCTTCGTCAAGCCGCGCCGGGCGCCTCGTCGTCGCCTCCGGCTTCCGGCTCCGTTCGCGGGCGCGATGGAGTCGGACCCGCCCGAGATTCTGAGATTACACATGAGGGGCTGTGGGATCAGCGGCACGTGAGTCCGCGTGGCGTTCCCAGCCCCTGGTGTGATGTATCTCGATCGAGGGTGGAAGACGTTCGCCCGTATCCACATCTTGACGGGGGGACTCACCCTCCATTTTAAGCTGGTGGAGGGCGTTCTCCTTTCCGTCAAGGTCTTAGGGTGCTTCGGCACCCGGGCGAAGTGCTGCATGGACAGCTCCTCTGATAGCGAAGGCTCATCCTCGAGCGAGAGTGACGAGGAGGAGAGCGGCAGTGATGGTGAGGGTGGCGGGCGGCAGGACGGCGGCTCCGACTAGGTGTCGGGCGCCGTCTCGTGCGGCACCGACGACCCTATCATCCGCGGCGCCGGCTTCTTGAACTCCCCGGGGGCGTCTCCTTGGGCGGCTGGCGTAGGGAGGTCGCGGAAGGGGAAGAGGGCTGGCGACAAGGCCGTCAGGTCGGAGTACGAGGGCGTGGTGCCCTCGACAGCGTGCTGACGTCCTGCCGCCCCTCCTTCGCACCCTTCTCCCGGTGTCGCCATCACCGTCCGGCCCCCGGATGTTCTCTTGGTGTCTTCTGGCACCTGTAGCTCGCCTTGGCGCCCCTTTCCCCTTTTCGCCTGCTTGTTCTACCTCCTGAAGAGAGGGACAGGAAAAGGATTACGGGCACCTTATCTTTTTAATTGTAAGCCTTCGGGCCTTTAGCTGTATCTTGTAATCCTCTCCTTCATGTTTTTCATCCTCTATGGACTGTACCTGTATGGGATGTTTTTTGATGAAAAGGGGATGTTTGCCGGGTTATTTGCCTCGCGGGTCGAACCCACGCCAAGGAGAAAATCCTTGGTATCTCTCGGACAGGCATTCCATTCCCCGACAACGAGCCCCGCCGCCTTCCCACGCCGCTCGACCTTTCTCACGCCTTTGACGGAGGTGGGAACGAGGTGGGCGCGGCCTCCTCGTTTCATCCCTTCTGCTGCCGCGACTACGACCAAACTTGGCCCCGGGAACGCGCGCCAGGGCCTAGAGTCGGGGGAGCACGGCAGTTTCCGGGAAGAAACGGGGTTTCGCATTCCCCAGTCCATAAGAGGATGCATGAAGTGGGATAAAAGACTTATCTGATATTGCAGCCCCCGGCAACTCTGGCTTGCCGGGGGTGACATCTTGGCATTCGCAGCCCCCGGCGTTCTTGCCGGGGCCCAGATGCCGGCACGCCCCTTCTTGTCCTTTTCGCCTCCAGGTGGCCTGGCCAGGACGTGCGAGCCCTGCGAACGAAGGAAAAGCAAAGGGACGGACACTCGACCTCTAAGCTAGGGGTTAGCCGCTATTAGGGACTATCGACCCTAACCAAGGACGAGACTCAGACTCAATCTAGCATGCATTCTATAGCCCCCGGGGTATGCAGCGCTTCATTTTCTGGTGCCAGGGTCTGCGCCTGGCTCTGTACAGAGGTTTACATGCAACAGCGGCAAGACTCGCACAGAGAGGTGGTTGCCAGACAGGGTCCGACAACCGCGCCTTACGAACGAAACTTGCGAAGAGGCTCGATGTCCCAGGAGTTTCTCACTGGCGTGCCACCTTCGGTCTCCAGGCGGACAGCGCCAGGCCTGGTGACTCGTTTCACCCGGTAAGGGCCTTCCCACTTCGGCGTCGACTTGTTTGGATCTTGGCCGACTGAACGCGCCAAAGAACAAGGTCGCCTTCCTCGAAGCTTCTGGCACGGGCTGGGAGCGACGGCTCGCACAGCGGCCTGAAGACGATCTTCCTCAAGGAGCAGCGCGTCATCTTGCCGCAGTCGCTCTTGCTCAAGCTCATCATGAGCGAGCACTCGAGGTGACCCATATACGAGTTCCGTGAGGATATCTGTTTCTGCGCCAGGGTCTGCGCCTGGCTCTGTGCAAAGGATTACATGCAGCAGCGGCAAGACTTGCACAGAGAGGTGGTTGCCGGACGGGGTCCGACAACCGCGCCTTACGGGTAAAACTTGCGAAGATGCTCGATGTTCCAGGAGTTGCTCACTGGAATACCGTCTTCGGTCTCCAGGCGGACAGCGCCAGGCCTGGTGACTCGTCTCACCCGGTAAGGGCCTTCCCACTTCGGCATCAACTTGTTGGAATTCTTGGCGGACTGAGTGCGCCGAAGAACAAGGTCGCCTTCCTCGAGACTCCTGGCATTGACTCTGCGGCTGTGGTAGCGGCGCAGAGCTTGCTGGTAGCGAGCAGCTCGCACGGCAGCCTGGAGACGATCTTCCTCAAGGAGCAGCGCGTCCTCTTGCCGTAGCCGCTCTTGCTCAAGCTCATCATAAGCGAGCACTCGAGGTGACCCGTATACGAGTTCCGTGGGGGTAACTGCCTCCGCTCCATAGACTAGAGCAAAGGGTGTCTGTCCAGTGGCTCGATTTGGCGTCGTTTTGATCGACCAAAGAACCACCGGTAGCTCCTCGATCCAGTTTCTTCCACACTTGTGCAGCCTGTCAAAAGTTCTGGTCTTGAGCCCGCGCAGCACCTCGGCGTTTGCCCTCTTCGCTTGACCGTTGCTCCTTGGGTGAGCGACATAGGCGAAGCAGACTTTGGCGCCGAGATCTTGGATGTACTGCATGAAGGCGTGGCTCGTGAACTATGTGCCGTTGTCGGTGATTATCCGGTTAGGGATCCCGAAGCGGCAAACAATCGACCTGAAGAACTTGACGGCTGACTGTGCGGTCACCTTCCTCACTGGTTCCACTTCCGGCCACTTTGTGAACTTGTCGATTGCGACGTACAAGTACTCAAAGCCCCCGACAGCTCGGGGGAAGGGGCCGAGGATGTCGAGCCCCCAGACCGAAAATGGCCAGGATAAAGGGATCGTCTGGAGAGCTTGAGCTGGCTGGTGTATTTGCTTGGAATGGAACTGGCACGCTTCACACTTGGTTACTTGTGCAGTTGCATCCTGGAGGGCTGTTGGCCAGAAGAAACCTTGCCGGAATGCTTTGCCGACGAGTGCTCTTGCGCCAATGTGGTGACCACATATGCCTCCGTGTATCTCTGCCAACAGCTTCTGTCCGTCTTCCCGGGGAATGCACCTCAATTTCACACCGTTGAGTCTTCTTCTGTACAGCGTCTTGTCGACGAACTGGTACATACTTGACTGCCGAGCTACTCTTTCGTCTTCTTCTTGCTCTTCGGGAAGTTCTCCTGTCTGAAGGAAACGGACAATCTGCTACGCCCATGTTGGAGCTTGTGGCTCGACAACAAGGACTAAAGGCAACTCTGCTGCTGCGGGAACGTCCGCTTCTATGGCGAGAAGCTGTGTCTCTGCCGGAGCTTGATGTTCCGCAACAAGCTTGCCGAGAGCTTCAGCTTCAACGGAACAAACCCTAGGGCTTGCCGGAGCATCAGGTTCACCGGTGCTCTTGGCGTTGATCTTGGAGGTTGCTGTGGGAATATCTGCTTCGACGGCGAGAAGCTGTGTCTCTGCCGGAGCGTGACACCCCGCGACAAGTTTGCCGGGAGCTTCAGCTTCAACGGAACAAACCCTAGGGTTTGTCGGAGCATCTGGCTCACCAGCGCCTTCGGTGTTGATCTTGGGGACCTTCTTGGCGGCGGCTTCGGGAAGCTCTGCCGGCAGGTAGTCACCAGGAATCAACTTCCTCTTCTTGCTTTGTCCAGTTGATGGTGTTACGGACGGTTGAGTCAGCTTGAGCACAAAGGTCCCTGGTTCCACAGGTAACTTAAGTGCGGCGCACTTTGACAGGCCATCAGTAATGGCGTTCTGAGTTCTCGGAACATGCTCCATTTGCAGGCCGTCAAAGCGCTCTTCTAGCTTTCTCACTTCGTCGACGTAAGCTTCCATCAACGGACTCTGATAATTCTTGTTTACTTGGCGGACGACAAGCTGTGAGTCACCCCTGACAATGAGCTTCTTAATCCCAAGGTTTGCCGCGATCCTGAGACCGGCAAGCAATCCTTCATACTCTGCAGTATTGTTTGTTGCTTGCTCCTTGGGAAAGTGCATTTGGACTATGTACTTGAGGTGCTCTCCGGTGGGCGCGATAAGCAGCACACCGGTGCCGGCGCCTTGCAGCGAGAAAGCACCATCAAAGTACATCAGCCACTCTTTGCTTGCTTCTTTGTCGGGGATGCTCGTCTCTGGGATTTCTTCGTCCGGAGTTGGCGTCCATTCCGCTATGAACTCTGCCAATGCTCTGCTCTGGATAGTTGAAGTGCTTTCAAACTTGAGACCAAAGCTTGACAGTTCCAGTGCCCACTCAACAATCCTGCGTGTCGCTTCAGGATTCTGCAGTATCCTCTTCAGCGGAAAGCGAGTGACCACCGTGATCTCATGTGCTTGGAAGTAATGGCGCAGCTTTCTCGAGGCCATGAGAAGGCCGAAAAGCAGTTTCTGCACACCAGAGTACCTTGACCTAGCCCCCTGCAAGAGGGAACTGACAAAGTAAACTGGGCACTGCACCGTTTTCTTCCGTATCTCCTCGTGTATCAGCGCGGGTTCATCTTTGTCGGGACCGGAGCTTGTCGGGGAAGCCCCCTGCTTGTCGCTGGACGCGCTTGCCGCGGTTGCCGGCTCATCATCCGCCTCCCGCTCTGCCACTAACGCAGCACTAACCACTTGATTGGTTGCCGCTATGTACAGCAGCAACTTCTCTTGTGGCTTAGGCGCGACAAGTATTGGAGGGGAGGACAGGTATCTCTTCAGGTCTTGCAGCGCAGCCTCCGCGTCCGGAGTCCATTTCATTGGACCTGCCTTTTTCAATAGTTTGAAAAATGGCAGGGCGCGCTCAGCAGACCGAGAGATAAACCTGCTGAGAGCAGCCACGCAACCGGCAAGTTTCTGAACATCTTTGACGCGCTTCGGGGCTTCAATCTGCTCAACGGCCCTGATCTTGTCGGGGTTGTCTTCAATCCCCCGCTGAGACACGAAGAACCCGAGAAGCTTGCCGGAGGGAACTCCGAACACGCACTTCTCTGGGTTGAGCTTGAGGCTGATCTTGCGCAGATTTGCAAAAGTCTCGTCCAAGTCTTGGATCAGGGTTGCTCTGTCCTTGCTCTTGACCACTATATCATCCATGTAGGCTTCCACATTTCTGTGTATTTGTGGCTCAAGAGCAATATGGACTACTCTTGCAAACGTTGAACCGGCATTTTTTAATCCGAAAGGCATTCGTACAAAGCAGTACGTGCCACATGGAGTAATAAATGCGGTTTTCTCTTCATCCTCCTCTGCCATGAAGATCTGATGATACCCGGAGTATGCATCAAGAAATGAAAGCAAATCACACCCAGCTGTGGAGTCAACAATCTGGTCAATGCGCGGCAAAGGAAATGGGTCTTTGGGACAAGCTTTGTTAACATCGGTGAAATCGATGCAAAGCCTCCATTTCCCGTTTGCCTTGCGCACGACTACAGGATTGGCCAACCACGTGGGATGGAGCACTCCTCTGACGAGGCCTGCTGCTTCCAGTTTCTTGATTTCCTCCGCAATGAATTCTTGGCGCTCCACCGCCTGCTTCCGGACTTTCTGCTTGACGGGCCGCGCATGAGGACAGACGGCAAGGTAGTGCTCAATCACTTTCCTGGGAACACCGGGGATGTCAGACGGTTGCCATGCAAACACGTCGACGTTCGCCTGCAGGAAAGCGACGAGCGCGCTTTCCTATTTAGGGTCAAGCGCGGCACTGACGGTGAAGGTACCACCAGCGCCATCCTCCTTGGCGGACACCTTCTTCGTCTCTGGCGGAGCCGCCATCGTCTTCTTGTGCTCGCCGGCGGAGCTCGATGGTGCGTCCTCGACGGCAGCGCAGTACTCCGAAGAGGCGCGCTTGCCGGAGTGGGCACCAGAGCTTTTGCCGGACTCGGTCTTTTTGCCGGTGGAGCTCGATGGTGCGTCCTCGACGACAGCGTAGCACTCCGAAGAGGTGCGCTTGCCGGAGTGGGCACCAGAGACCCCGCCAGACTTGGTCTTCTTGCCGGTGGAGCTCGATGGCGCGTCCTCGACGGCAGCGCAGCACTCCAAAGAGGTGTGCTTGCCGGAGTGGGCACCAGAGTCCCTGCCAGACTTGGTCTTCTTGCCGGTGGAGCTCGATGGCGCGTCCTCGACGGCAGCGCAGCACTCCAAAGAGGTGCGCTTGCCGGAGTGGGCACCAGAGTCCCTGCCGGACTTGGTCTTCTTGCCGGTGGAGCTCGATGGCGCGTCCTCGACGGCAGCGCAGCACTCCAAAGAGGTGCGCTTGCCGGAGTGGGCACCAGAGTCCCTGCCGGACTTGGTCTTCTTGGTCCCGGGAGCTTCAGCGGCAAGTGGATCGCGGTCTGCCATGGCTGCTGCTTCCCGGTAGATTTTGTCGGCACAGATAAGAGCGTCCTTCTTGTCGCCGGGGACAGAAATGACGCTTATCGGGCCTGGCATCTTCAGCACGTTATACGCGTAGTGAGAGGCCGCCATGAACTTGGCGAGCGCTGGACGGCCAATTATCCCATTGTAAGGCAACGGGATATCGGCAACGTCGAACGTGACCCTCTCAGTCCTAAAGTTTAACTCGCTGCCGAATGTTACCGGCAGCGTGACCTTCCCCTTCGGCTTGCTCCTTCCCGGTTTGATTCCTTGGAATGTGCCGGTCTCTTCGAGCTCGCCGTCAGGGATCTGGAGTTTTCGGAGCACAGCGGAGGAGATCAGGTTTAAGCCGGCCCCGCCGTTGACTAGCATCTTGGTGACCTTGAGGTTGCGGATGGTTGGTGAAACCAACATCGGCAGACACCCGACCGCGGTTGTGCGATCAGGGTGGTCCTCAATGTCAAAGATGATAGGCGTGCTGGACCACTTCAGAAGCTTGCGCGATTCGATGGGTGGCTCCGCTGCATTGACTTCCCGCACCCACTGTTTGAGTTGGCGGTGCGAGGTATGCAGGGAAGCACCCCCGTCAACGCACAAGACCTCTGTGGCTTTCTGAAACTCCTGCTCACTGGTCTCAACGTCATTCATGTCTTCATCCTCGCCGTCGTCGTCGTCGTTGTCGCGACCGCGGGGAGGCCTGTCTCCTTGCCGCTGCTTGGCCTTGCCGCGGCGTCCTTCCTGGCCGGTGCACTTCTGGCCAGGTTTCTCGGCACCCCCTTGGGCTCTCTCTTTGTCGCGCCGCTCGTACTCAGCCCTCTGTTGCTGGACGAGCTGCTCGACCTTCTTGCAGTTCTGGAGGTCATGGCCCTTGGTGTGGTGAATCTTACAGTATCGCTTGCCGGAGCCGTCCCGCTTGTCGGCGACCGCCACAGCCTGACAGTTGGTGCACGCGGCAACTTCCTTGCCGGAGCTACCAACTGCAGCCTTCGTGGCGTCACCTCCATTGTCGGACTGCTCAACGACCAGCACCTCGTTGTTCTGCTTCTTCCTGTTGTTGCGCCGCCGGCTTCTCTTTGCCGGGGCGGCATCCTCACTGTCAGATCCTCCTACTCCAGTGCTTTCCCCGGGGAATTTCCTCCCCTCCTCAGCGCGTGCACATCTGTCGGCCAGGGCATAAAGCTCGCTGACGTCCCGAATCTTGCACATCGCCAGCTCCTCCCGCATCCTGCGGTTACGCACGTTCTGATGGAACAGGCTGATTACCGCGGCAGGGTGGATATTTGGGATGTTGTGGTGTACACGGCTGAACCTCTGGGTATACTGGCGCAGGGGCTCTCCTTCCTTCTAGACGAGCAGATGAAGATCGCTCTCTTGGCCATGAGGTTTGTGGCCGCCTGTGAAGGCGCCAACAAACTGATGACATAGCTCAGCCCAGGAGGATATGGAGTTGTCCGGCAAGTGCATGAGCCAGGACCTGACGTTGGGCTTGAGTACCAACGGGAAGTAGTTGGCAAGGATCTTGTCGTCCTGCCCCCAGCAGCCTGCACCGCGATGGTGTAGATGCTGAGGAACTCCGACGGATGCAACTTGCCGTCGTACTTCTCTGGTACGTCGGGCTTGAAGTTCTTCGTACTGGGCCACTGGACTTGCCGCAGCTCACGATTGAACGCAGGGCAACCTACCGGGTACGGCATGTCGCCTAGTTCCCCTGGCGCATGCATGTCGACAGAGGGCCCAGCGCGCTGGTCTGACTGACGTCGCGCTTCTCTCCGGCACTCAATGCGTGTGCGAGCGTCTTCCCGCTGCCGTTCTTGAAGAACTTGTCGTTGGTCGCAAGGAGCTCGCGGATCCGACGACGCGGTGGAGTCGCTGTCGTGGCGGGTCCGGTGGGTCGGCGATCTTGGCCCTCGGGGTGGGGAGTGCACAGTGGTTGCGCCCCCACCAGTCTTGTCTCCACCGGTTTGCGCCTGGCTGACTCGCCGCGGCTGCAACGTGCTCGGCTGCCGAGGAGTGTCGCCGTTGGCGAAGCCGATGAGACTCTGGACAATGGCCCTCCAGTCGTCGATCTTGTCCGCCGCTGGAGGGTAGTCTAGGATCAGCTGAGCTCGTGCCAGAGCTTCCGCCGCGGTGGCGGGCGGCGGTAGCGAACGGTGCGAGGAGCGGGATACGCTCGGACTCCTAACCACGTTAGAAGGAGCAGTATCCCGTCCAGGCGACCGTGTCTCGCTCGCGCCGGCTTGTTGACGCGCATGGTGGTCCTGGGCACTCCGGGATCCACCAGCTCGATCTTGATCCAGCGAGCGCATGGTACCGTGAGTACCATGACGCTGCCGGTCCCGCGCCTCCTGAGATGGGCGCGGTGCATGCACGGACGCCGAGGTCTTGGAGTGCGCCCGGTCGTTGTGGGAGCCGGCCACGCCGCCGATGGGCAGCGCAGCCTTGCCCTGGGACCTGGCAGCACCAAGAGTTCCCTCATCGATGCGTGCCCTTCCGCCGGCGCCTGCCCCACCGTCCGTTTGCTCCGGCGGTGGGTGGCTCGGCGCGGACGGGGAAGCTGCCTCCGAAACTTTCTTCTTCGGTGGCATGTTGATGAAGAAGATGAAGATCTAGCTCGCAAGAACGCCGGATCTGATTCGCACAACTTCGACGCCCCCTACCTGGCGCGCCAGAGATGCCGGGGTTTCTGATCCACGGGCACCTATGGGACCGGCGGAGGTTGCGCAAAGAGCAGATCGAGGCGAAGCAAGCGGGCGGTTGGTCGTGCGAGGAGTAAACCGAGGCGAAGCACGCGAGCGATTTACCCAGGTTCGGGCCGCAAGGATGCGTAAAACCCTACTCCTGCTTTGTGGATTGGTATTGATTTCTAGCTCGAGGGCGAGCGTGAGTGTGTGGAATTGCTGAACCTCGCGAGAGTTCTCGAGGTGGCCGACCCCCTCTACGTTGCACACGGGCCTCCTTTTATACTCAAGGGGCGACCGACATGGAGCAACGGGGGCCAAGGGCAAAAATGGAAAGGGTGCCGTGGGTAGGCACAGCTAGGTGCTGTAGTAGGCACAGCTAGCTGCTACAGCGTTATCATACCTAACCCTGATGGCAGGGGACAAGGGCATTAAATGCCCGTCTGTGTCGCCTAGACGACACCGAAAGGGACCGCTAGGGACGCCACCGTCTTGCCACGACGGTTGTCTTGTCAGCGCCTGCGTGCCACCGCACGCCCCTAGCTGCACAGCCTCCTGCCACGTGCGCTCGGGAGGGGCCCCGGAGCGACACGTGGGTGGATGTGCTGGAGCGCGGGCGTGGAGTGGGGGCTTGCCGCGGCAAGCGCCTTGCCGCGGCCGTCGACTTGTCGCTTCCGGGAGCTTGTCGCTTGCCGGGCCTTGTCGGGGCGCGTAGCGCGCCGCGGCAAGTTCCTTGGAATGCCTCGGACGGCCTTCCCGGCAAGCGCCTCTTGCCGGGGTCTTGGGACGCTTCTGATGGCCTTCCCGGCAAGCTCCTCTTGCCGGGGTCTTGCCTTCTTCCCGGCAAGCTCCTCTTGCCGGGGTCTTGTCTTGAGTACTTTGTTCTTGAATGGTCTTCAGAGGGACCACAAGGAATCTTGGCGGTGACCTGGCAGGCCTTGCCGCGGGACGCTGCGACTGCCCGTGCACAAGTTCGGGGTACAAGGGTACCCCTACTCTAGTACACCGACAAACTGCCGAACAAATCCTTGGATAGGAATGCGTTGTAAAAAGAAAAAGATAAATTTATAGATGAAAGGTTTACGCGGGGCCTTGATGTGTGGATTAACACCTTAATTGTGCCCTACTACATGTCCGCGCCTTTTCTTATGTTGGAAGGAACAAATCCATAGGGAGGGTGAATGTCTGATGATGGGTCCTTGACAAGGAGCTTCGAGAGGTCGCCACATTGGTGGGGCTTGATGCCGGATAGGTCCTAGATGGTACATGTTCGTCGTCCTAAGACGCATTGTTCCATGGTATGATTGAACTGAACTCTTGGTACTTAAGCCCCACAACTGCCCATGGTATTTTAAGTGCGAAGTTGTGATGTCGAGGCACGTAATGTGCCACCGAGGTGGGCATGCTGTGGGGGTCTGATAACCCACAAGTATAAGGGATCGCAACAGTTTTCGAGGGTAGAGTATTCAACCCAAATTTATTGATTCGACACAAGGGGAGCCAAAGAATGTTCTCAAGTATTAACAGTTGAGTTGTCAATTCAACCACACCTAAAAGACTTAATATCTACAGCAAAGTTTTAGTAGCAAAGTAGTATGGAAGTAATGGTAACGGTGGCAAAAGTAACAGTAGCAGTTTTGTAGCAATTGTAACAGTAGCAACGGAAAAGTAACTTAGCAAAGATCAATATGAAACGAACTCGTAGGCAATGGATCAATGATGGATAATTATGTCGGATGGCATTCATCATGCAACAATTATAACATAGGGTGACACAGAACTAGCTCCAATTCATCAATATAATGTGGGCATGTATTCCGAATATAGTCATACGTGCTTATGGAAAAGAACTTGCATGACATTTTTATCCTACCCTCCCGTGGCAGCGGGGTCCTATTGGAAACTAAGGGATATAGAGGCCTCCTTTTAATAGAGTACCGGACCAAAGCATTAGCACTTAGTGAATACATGAACTCCTCAAGCTACGGTCATCACCGGGAAGTGTCCTGACTATTGTCACTTCAGGGTTGCCGGATCATAACACGTAGTAGGTGACTATAACTTGCAAGATAGGATCAAGAACACAAATATATTCATGAAAACATAATAGGTTTAGATCTGAAATCATGGCACTCGGGCCCTAGTGACAAGCATTAGTCACAGCAAAGTCATAGCAACGTCAATCTTAGAACATAGTGGATATTAGGGATCAAACCCTAACAAAGCTAACTCGATTACATGGTAAATATCATCCAACCCATCACCGTCCAACAAGCCTACAATGGGATTACTCACGCACGGCGGTGAGCATCATGAAATTTGTGATGGAAGAGGTTGGTGATGATGATGGCGATGATTTCCCCTCTCCGGAGCCCCAAACGAACTCCAGATCTGGCCTCCCAATGGAAAACAGGGGGTGACGGCGACTCCGTATCGTAAAACACGATGAATCCTTCTCTATGATTTTTTCTCCCCGAACATGAATATATGGAGTTGGAGTTGAGGTCGATGGAGCCTCGTGGGACCCACAAGGACAGAGGGCGCGCCCCCCACCCTTGTGGACAGGGTGTGGGTCCCCTTCGGTTGATTCTTTCGCCAATATTTTTTATTTATTCGAAAAATAATCTCCATGAAGTTTCAGGTCATTCCGGGAACTTCCATTTCTGCACAAAAATAACACCATGGCAATTTTGCTGAAAACAGCGTTAGTCCGGGTTAGTTCCATTCAAATCATGCAAATTAGAGTCCAAAACAAGGGCAAAAGAGTTTGGAAAAGTAGATAGGATGGAGACGTATCAACTTCCCCAAGCCTAACCCATTGCTCGTCCTCAAGCAATTCAGTTGACAAACTAAAAGTGATAAAGGAAAACTTTTACAAACTCTGTTTGATCTTGTTCTTGCAAATATGTAAAGCAAGCATTCAAGTTTTCAGCAAAGGTTATGAAGTAACCATATTCACAATAACATTTAGGTCTCACATTTACTCATATCAATGGCATAATCAACTAGCGAGCAATAATGATAAAGCTCAGACGACAACACTTTTTCAAAACAATCATGATATGATATAACAAGATGGTATCTCGCTAGCCCTTTCTGAGACCGCAAAACATAAATGCAGAGCACCCCTGAAGATCAAGGACTGACTAGACATTGTAATTCATGGTAAAAGAGATCCAGTCACACTCATACTCAATATAAATTAATAACAATGAATACAAATGACAGTGGTGCTCTCTAACTGGTGCTTTTTATAAGAGGATGCTGACTCAACAATAAAAATAAATAGATAGGCCCTTCGCAGAGGGAAGTAGGGATTTGCAGAGGTGCCAGAGCTCGAGTTTTTGAAACAAAGATAAATAATATTTTGAGCGACATACTTTCATTGTCAACATAAAAACCAAGAGATCTCGGTATCTTCCATACTAGATACATTGTAGGCGGTTCCCAAACAGAATGGTAAAATTATACTCCCCCACCACCAACAAGCACACTCCACGACTGGTCCAAAACAACGGGTACCGTCCAACTAACAACAATCCTGGGGGAGTTTTTTTTGCAATTAAATTTTGATTTGATTTGAGCATGGGACTGGGCATCCCGGTTACCAGCCATTTTCTCGTGAATGATGAGCGGAGTCCACTCATTGTGAGAATAACCCACCTAGCATGGAAGATATTGACAACCCTAGTTGCTACATGAGTGATTCGAGCATACAAAACAGATTATCATTTGAAGGTTTAGAGTTTGGCACATGCAAATTTACTTGGAAAGGCGGGTAAATACCACATATAGGTAGGTATGGTGGACTCATGTGGAACAACTTTGGGTTTATGGAAGTGGGTGCACAAGCAGTATTCCCGCTTAGTACAAGTGAAGGCTAGCAAGAGATTGAGGAGCGACCAACTAGAGAGCGACAATAGTCATAAACATGCATTGATATTAATCAACATTGAATGCAAGCATGAGTTGGATATAAATCACCATGAACATAAATATCATGGAGGCTATGTTGATTTTGTTTCAACTAATGCGTGAACATGTGCCAAGTCAAGCCATTTGAATCATTCAAAGTAGGATATCATCCTATCATACTACATCACAACCATTTTAAAAGCATGTTGGCACACAAGGTAAACCATTATAAAATCCAAGCTAATTAAGCATGGCATGAGTAACTATAATCTCTAATTGTCATTGCAAACATGTTTCATTCATAATAGGCTGAGTCAGGAACGACGAACTAATCATATTTACAAAAACAAGATAGGTTGAGTTCATACCAGCTTTTCCTCATCTCAATCATTTCATCATATATCGTCATTATTGCCTTTCACTTGGACGACCAAACGGTGTGGATAATAATAATAGTGCACGTCCATTGGACTAAGCTAGAATCTGCAAACATTTATTCAAAGGGGAAGACAAGGTAATATGGGCTCTTTGTTAGATCAACAATAATGCATATGAGAGCCAATCAACATTTTCATCGTGGTCTTCTCCTCTCAACCCCCAAAGAAAAGAAAATAATTTCAAAGAAACACACTGAAATGTTTTTGGAGTTTTTGTTTTTTCTGGAGAAAGTAAAATAAGAATGAGAAAAACTATTTACACAGGAAAGCTCCCAACAAGCAAAAGAAGAACGAGAAATCTTTTTGAGTTTTATTTTAATACTACTAATAAGCATGCATAGAAAGGAAATAAACTACAACTTCTTTTGGTTTTTCTTAAGGCTTTTCAAGCACACAAGAAGAAAGTGAGAAAAAGAAATAAACTAACATGGATAATACAATGAAAAATTATGAACACCGACAACTGGAATGAATGTGTGAACATGAATGTAATGTCGGTGAGAGATACTTACTACCCCAAGCTTAGGCTTTTGGCCTAAGTTGGTCTAATCCCATCGATCAAAGTAGCCCTCTTCGGTGTACTGAGGAGGATCCTGGGGGTTCCACTGGTTAACAAGCTCCTGTGGCTCCCACCGATAAACGGACTCCTGATATGGATCAAGTGATGGCTCTGGCTCAGGATCTGGGGATCACATCCCCTCCGAGTATGCATGAATGTCTGCGGGCAAAATGAAGTACCTGCCTGAACGAATATCGAACAAAGTAGGTGTAGGCAAGGTAATAATCTAAAAAGTATCCTCGCTAAGTATCAAGTTATAAATGATTCTCTTTTCCTCATCATAGCGAATAAATTTATGTGCTACCATGCTTTCATAATCTAAGTATATAGTGGGTAGAAGTTTCTCCTCTTTTTCGTCATGCCTATGGGTATCTCAAAGCGTCTAGCAAGGCGGGAGGCGAAGATACCTCCGAAAATAGGACCCTTTGTACAGTTTAAGCTCAACTATTTAGCAACCATGGCGCCTAAACTGAAAGTTCTATCATGAAGTAAAGCATGGCGCAAAATGGCAAGGTTAGGAGCACTAAGGATTCCACTCTCCCCGCAGCTAATTAAACATCTCCCAGCAAATAATGAGTAGTGGCGCAAAATAGGAAAATGTAAACTAGCTGATACATCTCCAACGTATCTATAATTTTTTATTGGTCCATGTTGTTATATTATTATTCTTGGATGTTTTTCAGTCATTTTATATCATTTTTTGGTACTAACCTATTGACATAGTGCCAAGTGCCAATTGCTGTTTTTTGCATGTTTTTTACATCGCAGGAAATCAATACCAAACGAAGTCCAAACGCAGTGAAACTTTTTGTGGATTTTTTTGGACCAGAAGACATTTAGTGGGCCGAAGTAGCACCTGGGGGGTGCTCCAAGGGGAGCACAACGCACCAAGGCGCGCCTGGAGGCCCAAGCGCGCCCTGGTGGGTTGTGCCCACCTCGGTTGCCTCCCGAACCACCTATTTACTCTATAAGTACCCCAATATTCCAGAAACCCTAGGGGAGTCGACGAAAATCAATTCCAGCCGCCGCAAGTTCCAGAACCACCAGATCCAATCTAGACACCATCGCGGAGGGGTTCATCATGTCCATTGGTGCCTCTCCAATGGTGTGTGAGTAGTTCTTTGTAGTCCTATGGGTCCATAGTTAGTACCTAGATGGCTTCCTCTCTCTCGTTTGATTCTCAATACAATGGTATCTTGGAGATCCATATGATAACTCTTTTTGCGGTGTGTTTGTTGGGATCCGATGAACTTTGAGTTTATGATCAGATCTATCTTTTTATCCACGAAAGTTATTTGAGTATTCTTTGATCTCTTATATGCATGATTGCTTATAGCCTTGTATTTCTTCTCTGATATTTGGGTTTTGTTTGGCCAACTTGATCTATTTATCTTGCAATGGAAAGAGGTGATTTGTGATTGGTTCGATCTTATGGTGCTTGATCCCAGTGACGGAAGGGGAACCAACACGTATGTATCGTTGCTATTAAGGATAACAAGATGGGGTCTATTTCTACATAAATAGATATTTTCTACATCATGTCACCGTTCCTATTGCATTACTCCGTTTCTCCATGAACTTAATACACTAGACGCATGCTGGATAGCGGTCGATGTGTGGAGTAATAGTAGTAGATGCAGCAGGAGTCGGTATACTAATTTTGGACGTGATGCCTATATAATGATCATTGCTTCGATATCATCATGATTATTTGAAGTTCTATCAACTGCCCAACAGTAATTCGTTTACCCACCGTTTGCTATTTTTCTCGAGAGAAGCCACTAGTGAAACCTACGGCCCCCGGGTCTCTTCTTTATTATATCTTCCTTTGCGATCTATTTTTATTTGCTTTTATTTTCAGATCTATTAAACCAAAAATACAAAAACACCTTGTTGCACTTTATTTTATTTGGCATTCGATCTATCAACTTTTCACAACTTTCTCACGTCCGTTTACCAATTTCTGGCGACGTTACCCGAAAGGAATTGACAACCCCTTTAATACGCCAGGTTGCGAGTATTTGTTATTTGTGTGTAGGTGTTGTTTACGTAGTGTTGCTTGGTTCTCCTACTAGTTCGATAACCTTGGTTTCATCACTGAGGGAAATACCTACCGTCGTTGTGCTACATCATCTCTTCCTCTTTGGGGAAATACCGACGTAGTTCTAGCAGACATCAAAAGGAATTTCTGGCGTCGTTGCCGGGGAGACATCATCCACATCTACCAGGTTCCTAATCACAAATCTCATCTCCTTGCAATTTACATTACTTTCCATTTTCCTCTCCTCCACTTCACAAAATTTTTGCCATTTTATTCGCCCTTTTTTCATTTGCCAGATATGTTGTTGAGTGCAATCTTGTTGCGTAGTCACAATGACTCAAGAGAACACCAAGTTGTGTGATTTCTATAGTATCAACAACAATGATTTTATTGGCACTCTGATTGCTCCTCTCACCACTAGTGCGTAGTCTTGTGATATTAATACCGCTTTGCTGAATCTCGTTATGAAAGATCAATTTTCCGGTACTCCTAATGAGGATGCCGCATCCCATCTTAACACATTCGTGGAATTATGCGATATGCAAAATAAAAAAGATGTGGACAATGATTTTGTGAAGATGAAATTATTTCTGTTTTCTTTCGGAGATGGTGCAAAAATTTGGTTTTCTTCTTTGCCTCGCAATAGTATCAATTCTTGGGATAAGTGCAAGGATGCTTTTATTACTAAGTATTTTCCGCCCGCAAAAATTATTTCCCTTAGAACCCAGATCATGAATTTCAAGCAACTTGAACATGAGCATGTTGCACAATCTTGGGAAAGGATGAAAATGATGCTAAGTATTTGCCCAACTCATGGGTTAAATCTTTGGATGATCATACAGAAAAATTATGCGGGGTTGAATTTTGTTCTCGTAATCTTTTAGATTCCGCCGCGGGTGGTACTTTTATGGAAATTACTTTGGGTGAAGCCACCAAATTGCTTGATAATATCATGGCAAATTATTCACAATGGCATACCGAAAGAGCTCCTACTAGCAAAAAAGTTAATTCGGTTGAAGAAATTTCTTCTTTGAGTGAAAAAGTTGATGCTCTTATGAAATTGGTTGCTAATAAAAGTGCTCCTATTGATTTTAATGATGTGCCTTTGCCTACTTTGATTGAGCAAAATAGTGATGGCATAGATGTGAATTTTATCTCGTGAAACAATTTCAATAACAATGCTTATAGAGGAAATTTTAATCCTAGGCCTTTTCCTAGCAATTCCTCTAATAAAATGGTAGTTCATATGGTAATCCTTCTCATAATAATAATAGGAACACCTATGATCTTGAGAGTAATATTAAAGAATTTATCAACACTCAAAAAGTTTTCAATGCTACAATGGAAGAAAAGTCGAATAGATTGATGATTTGCATAGAAGTGTTGATATAATTTCTCATGATATAGAAAATCTCAAGATGCAATTTTTTCTGCCTAAGGTCAAGGAATCAATTAAAGCTCTTTATGTTTCTATGGATGAAAGTAAGAAAAGAACCGCTATGCTTAGAGCTAGCAGAGAATTTTTAGAAAAAGTGTTTTCTAGTGATTGTTTTCATAAAAGTGATGAAGATCTTAAAATGATTGGTGTTTCTTATATTGATTCCTTGTTTAGTGAAATTAAGATTGATGAAAAAGGGGTTGGAGAAGAGTCAACTCTAGCTAGAAGGCGTCCCGATAATTCGGAGGGTGAAAATCTTGTTAAGAAAATTGATAAAAGTGGGTTTGAAGAGGTCAAAACTTTAACTAGTGGTGTGCCCACTCTTTTGGATTACAAAGACTTTAATTATGATAGTTTATCTTTGATTGATTGTATTTCTTTGTTGCAATCCATGATAAATTCACCCCATGCTTACGAACAAAATAAAGCTTTTACTAAACATCTTGTTGATGCTTTGATGAAAGCTTTGGAAGAAAAATTGGAATTAGAAGTTTCAATTCCTAGAAAATTACATGATGAGTGGGAATCTACTATCAAAGTTCAGATTAAAAATTATGAGTGTTTTGCTTTATGTGACTTGGTTGCTAGTGTATCTACAATTCCGAAATCTTTATGTGATGCGCTTGGTCTTACCGATATTGAAGAATGTTCTTTGAATTCTCACTTGGCGGATTCTACTATTAAATATCCTATGTGAAGAATTAATGATGTTCTTATTCTTGCAAATGGGAATTATGTGCCCACAGATTTTATTGTTCTTGATATTGATTGCAATCTGTCTTTCCCAATTATTCTTGGTAGACCATTTTTACGCACTATTGGTGTCGTGATTGATATGAAAGAAGGCAATATTATATTTCAATTTCCACCAAGGAAGGGTATGGAACACTTCCCTAGAACAAGAATTAGGGCACCATATGAATCAATCATGAGGGCATCTCATGGATCTAGAAACAAAGATGACAATACTTAGATCCTTTGCTTTATGTCTAGCTAAGGTCGTAAAACGATAGCGCTTGTTGGGAGGCAACCCAATGAATAAAATTTATTTTTGCCTTTTGATTTATGTTCTTGAGTGTTTGCAAAGTTATGCTACAGTTATGATTGTGTTTTTTATGTTTTAGTTAGTGTTTGTGCCAAGCAAAGCCTTTAGGATCTTATTGGGTGATAGTTGATTTGATCTTGCTGAAAAATAGAAACTTTTGCGCTCATGAAAATAATTCTCATTTTTAACAAGAGGGTGATAAAATACTAATTCTTGTTGCACAAGATTAATATACAAATTGTGCACGTGGTCCTAATTTCTCAGATTTTTTGGAGTTACAGAAGTATTCGAAATATTCAGATTGCTATAGACTGTTCTGTTTTTGACAGATTTTGTTTTCTTTGCATTGTGTGCTTGTTTTGATGATTCTATGGTTTTCTTTGAAGAGTTTTTGCCATATAAAAGTTGGAATACAGTAGATATAATGCAAGAATAAAATATGAATGGGTTTTCAATGGTACTTATAGTAGTCATTTGTTTACTTATACTAACGGATATCACGAAGGT
Source organism: Triticum urartu (assembly GCF_056163025.1). Classification (NCBI taxonomy): domain Eukaryota; kingdom Viridiplantae; phylum Streptophyta; class Magnoliopsida; order Poales; family Poaceae; genus Triticum; species Triticum urartu. The sequence goes on from NC_141877.1 coordinate 262,922,091, forward strand.
TTGTTGAGTTTTGTGTGATTGAGGTTTTCAAGTTTTGGGTGATGTTACGATGGATGAAGGAATAAGTGATGTGGAGCATCCTACGGTCATCCCCATGGACCTACCATCGTCTCACGAAGTGTCAAGAGGACCTATGACACGAGATAGAGCTAGAGCTCTCAAGACCGAGGTGACTTCCTTCCTTAGTGATATCACATATGATCCACTCAAGACATGTCTACAACCTAAGTCCGAGATGTTGTGCATGATTAGGTACCAAGAGGACCCTCCTAAAGATGCACGTGAAGACGGACAAGTCCCCAAGTTCACGGATGAAGAGAACCAATGGAAGGAGTCAAGGACAACTCGCACGCCCCGGACATCCGGCCATGATCCCGGACATCCGACTCGTGAAGATGTCAACAACAACAGCAGCCCTGCAGCCGAAATGCTACAGGCCCCGGACGTTCGGCGTCAGCCCCGGACATTCGGCGCCTCGCCAACACCAGGATATCCGGCCTCGCCCCAGGAAATCCGGCGCCCTCCAGCCAGAGAGCGCCAAGGCCAGCTCCTATAGCCCAGACATCCAGCTCCCCGTGAAGCCCCGGACATCCGGCCCGACACCCAGACATCCGGCCCTCCCTGCCTGCGTGCAGTGCTTCTGGGACGAGGCCCATGGACCCCTTCACCCCTTAGACTATATATACTTTCCATCCACCTACGTTTTAGGGTTAGCAAAGGATTAGCTCATTTTGTGTGAGAGGTTTGCTCATCCACTTGGTTACCTTCTCCTCGGAGATCGTGCCTCCTCGGAGAAGATCCCCCAAGCGGATTCAAGACTCCTTCACGGGAAGAACTCAAGACCTCCTCATGGAGAAGATTGTGCTACTTGTATCGTCCCTAGTTGACTATGGATCTTGTATCTCTTTTGTGTTCGAGGATCTAGCATATGTGTGATTGTTCTTGTTGGTTTGAGTGATTCTCTCGCGTTTTCCCTCGTGCTTCCCCTCATGTTTCCCCTCGTATTCTTTGTTTTCCTCACGGGATCCGCTCCTTTCATGAAAGATCAGCCGTTTAGGGTTCCACCCTACATCATCTTGGTATATAGAGCCACGTTGATCACGATTTCGGAGCCTCCCCGTTGTGTTTTATAGCCTTGTTTTGTTGATTTTGTCCCTAATTCGAAAATTCCCCACAAAAATAGCCCCCAATTTTTTTGTTATTTGTTGGTGTGATGAAGTTTTGTTGGATTTGATCTGCGGATTTCATGTGTTGTAGGTTGATCTAGCTTTCCCCCCATCTTTTCCCCAATTTCCATCCAAAAAATCCCCTGAATTTTGCCCCGATTTGCCACTCTCCACGCGGTGTTCGTCCACGGATCCAGAACCCGGACATCCGGCCACCCCGGACATCCGACCATCAAGCCCGGACATTGGGCCCCTGACAGCAACACTTCCATCCACCGCCCCGCTTTCCGTCCAAATTTTTTTTCGGTGCCCACATCCACTTCCGCATACCACCACCACTATGCCAGAGCCCATAATGGCTTGTGGCTGCACACGGAAGTTTCTAGCATTAATAACATTATGATCCCTTTGAGCCTGGGTGGCAAACCATACGATGATCACACAGATACCCCGGGATCTACTTGGACAACACTGGATTCCCCAGGTGCCCACAACCAATCCACCCAGATGTGTATTAAAGTAGCCACCTTAAGTTAAACCTTAATTAACAATAACTCTCACAACTTTCATGATTTCTCTCAAAACCAAACCACGTCTACGAGCATAGCATAGCAGTATAAGCATAACATAGTAACTCCCAAGGTTTGAATAAAAGGCAATAGGTTCCTACCTCATCAACTACTTCCCAATACCCACATGTTATCAATCCTACTCATGCAATGTTTGAGGGTTGGAACTAATGCATAAAAATTGGGTAATAAAGGGGTATGATCAAAGTGTGAACTTGCCTTGTACTATTGATGAAGATTATTCACACTCATAACTCCTGATAGTTCTACTCGTCACACTCCGGTCAATCTATTGTAAGCAAGCAATAGTAACCACACATAAGCAATCATGCAAAAGAATCAAAGAAAAGATCTTGGAAAACTTCGAAAACAAGCAATTAACTCTTGCAACATAAAACAATTTCTAACAGTACCAAAATTGGGTGAATTTGGCCTTATCAGAAAATTTAGGTCAAGAGCTTCGATTTGCAAAAAGAATCAACTCAAGCGGAGCTATGAAACTCAAGTTACGATCGAAAGAAGACTCAAATTCAAATCTGTTTGAAAACCAAATTTTAAACTTTCAAAAATATGTTTAAGTTGATTAACTGGATAGAGGGGACCAAGACGAAGAAGTGGGTGTTGGTTTCGTTGGATTTGGATAAGCGAGCAAAAAGTTGTGGTCGTTTGAAAACTAGGGGCTAAATTGTAAAATAAACAAATTGCATCTAGGTCCCTAGCCGAAATTTAAACAGAAAAAGAAAAACCTAACGAACGAACGTTCGCTACAGAAGCATAAGCGACTAATTTGTCCACTGCAAAGACCTAATCAGCGAACGGTCACCAATTAGATCTAACAGAAAAAAACTAAACCGGGTTTAAAAGGAAAACCGAAGAAAACCTAAACCCTAAAAATAAACCGGACCGGGATGGTTTTATTACCGGTTCGGCCGGTTCAACGGCGGGGCGGTTTCCGGCAGCTTTCCGGCGAGTGCGGCGGCTCCGGCGAGTGCCGACGATGACGGGGTGGCGCGGCCCGACTGCAGCGCTGTGGCGGCGGCGGAGCAAGCGGGGAGGCGTGTTATGCAAGCGGCCACGTCAAGCAGCGGCGGTGTGGCGAGAAGTGCGCGGCGGCGGGGCGACTGCAGGTGGCGGCTGGCGGCGGGGTGAGTCGAGGAGAGGTTCGGGGCCCGATATTTAAAGGCCCGGGGGGCAAGGTGACGTGGGGAAGGGGCGAAGCGCAGCGGCACCAGACTCCGGGAGAGTCCCGGTCGGGCACGGGGAAGAAGGCGGCGGTGGCACTGGGCCGGCTGGGCTTCGGCCCAGTTCGGTGGCCCGGATACTTTTTTAAATAATTTTATAGACAAAAATATAATAAAATGATATAAAATAAAATATACTATAGGCATATTATATATCAAAATTTTCATAAAAAGATTTTCTAAATCATGAACATTTTTCTAGCGTCAAATAAAGTCCTCAAAAATTTAAATAAAGCAAATAGTACTACTATTGCCATAAAACCCAATAAAAATCATTTAAAAATACCAAAATGATTTCAAATTTATTTCTCTCCAATTTTCTAATGTAGGGAATCATTTTACCCTATTTTCCATATATTTTATTTTTTGGAGAATAATAATTTGAAATAACTCCAAAATGAAAATAATTTCATAGGGACTTTAAATTTGATTTCTTTTAAATTTCCAAATCATATTTCATATGTTTTGAAGAAGTCATTTTATCTTCTCTCTTGAAAATTATTGAGTTGCATAAAGTTTCTGAGTTTGAAATATTTCCAAATGGAATTCAAATCTTTTCAAACCCCTTTTTATTTAATTAAATGGAAGAAGTCATATCATCTTCACTCTAGGGTTTTGTGATGAAATAAATTTGAATTCATGGAGATCATATAAGCAAGATGAAAGTTTTGGGAAAGTCATTTTATGCCCTCTCATTCAACTTTCAAGAAGTTTCAAATTTCACTCAATTTCACACAAGCAACCACTCCACAATCAAACAATCAATCAAAACTATTTATTTAATATAACATTCCAAATTTTAGAATTTTGGGATGTTACAAACCTACCACCCTTAAAATGAATCTCGCTCTTGAGATTCGGAGAGGCTAGAAAGAAATAGGTTAGGTTCGGGGTCTTCTCAAAATCCATCGGTCGTCACAGGGGGCTCGAGTGCTACCACCCTTAGAAGCATGGTTACGGTTCCATCAAAACTCATATACTCCCTACTTATTGTTGGCAGTGTAGATCTTCAGGATAATTCCTACTCTGGCTCTTCTGGTAGTGGCATAACCTTTTCCTAAATTCTTGTGTCCTTTCATCTTGGTACGGTTCTTCTGTGACTGGGTCTTCTTATCTGACGGTTCTGGCGCCAATACCAAACAACTATCGATATCTTATGGTGATCAACCATTTATGGTTTCTCCTGCAGGAAATGGGTCTGGGTTCAACTTCACCGTATGACCTACGGTTGGCAACAACTGCCTTGTACAAGGGAAAATTGTCATACCATTCTAAGGTTCAAACAAGGTTTTGATCATCGTCTCTCTACTATAGGTAAGTCACTCAGATTTACCATCCCATATAGCAGAGGCAAATAATAAGAGTAAGTCGGTATGGTGATCAATCCATCCCGCACCCAAATCATTTCCTTGTATATGGTTTAGCGAATCTCGCATTCTAACACTCGGTCATCCTCACAAGCTTTGTAGAATTTTGCTTGTTGACGAACTGGGTTCGGAAAAATCCATGGATTCTGCAAGCCAAACAAACATCTATCGTTCCTTCTCAACACTCAGGTTTTGCGTAAACACTTATAAGATCGTCAGTGGACAAAGTCGTAATCTCTTCCAGGGTTTTTCCTTTAGCAAGAGTGTGCTTGCTTCTTGGCAGGTCTTGGAGCCTGTGGGTTATGGCCCATCTCATCACTTGTAAACCTTGAACTCATCATCGGGGCAACTGCTCGTTATTCCAACATCCAGCTTCCTAGCATTCTTAATTCCATCAAATTATACTATCTCTCTTCCTTCTATTGGTACCAAACTAAGATGTGATTACTCAGACTCATCATGGAGTTACAATTGCTCCATATTACCAACATTATGCCTTCTTTACGTCCAATAATACTTCATGCCTTCATATTCTTGGGATATCCCACATATCGAGATAAAACTCGTACTTATGTTGTCCAAAGTCCACTCCGTGGAATATCATAATCCTTTCCAGAGGTCAAGTGTCCTCACAGGGTACTACCATCCTTGAAATGCACAAATTCATCCATAGACCATATTTCTCATATCCTTGAAAATGGTCAAAATCTTTCTTCATAGAGTAACTACTCATAAAATCCAAATCAGTACCCACGATGCTAGCTTCATTGATCCTCAAATTATTACAATCTCCTGTATTTCCATTACATGCCTCAACACCTAAATAATATAAGAAATGTTCCCACTGCTACTACTATATTTCTTACAGACTCAACTATTTAACATGGATATCCTCATTGGGACAATCTCTGGCAAAGTGCCCTACTTCATTACAACGGAAACATATTACTTCTGACAAGTCTCGAGGTTTCCTTGTGATTTCAAAGCCTCCTTGGGTCCTCGGTTTCCTTTTTGGGCAACCACTGAAGTAGTGTCCTGACTCCTTACACCTGAAACAAGTGATATGACTCTGGTCCTTCCTGGAATCCAATCTATTTCTCTTCCTGGAATTTTCTGTCCCAATCAGGGATTCTATTTCCTCTAGGTCATACTCTACTTCCTCTGTTGGGAATTCTACTAGGTCCCCATTCAGACAATTTTGGGAGATGTGTCCTTCTTCTCCACATGAATAGTATGACTTGGTGCAGGCTTTAATTCTATTTCTTTTGTGTGTGTCCTCGACATCTTCCTTCATCACCGATTCTTATAAAATTTCCATGAGGGCTTCTTTCAGTGCTTCTTTCTTCTGCTGGATGGTTCTTTGTACCATGGGGTAAATGTGACACTAAGCAGGGCAGTGTGTAGTTTCTTCACGCAAGAAACAAGTAATCTGCCTAGTTGGGCATTCTTCAGCTGGGTGACTTTTTTCACAATGAGGGCATTCATCCTTGTGTTCTTTATGGTCATGTCCTATTTCTCCATAGAGCTTGCAGGCACAAGGTTTCTTCATATCATTTCCATAAGGCTTCAATTTCTGGGACACAAGAGGAGACCTTTGCAGAGTCAACTTAAATTCTTCCCAAGTGGTTACTCTTTGCCACCCATTGATGATTTGGTACATCCTCCACCAAGTAGCAGCACCTCTTTCAAAGCAGTGAAGAGCATGTTGGGCCATATCCTTTTCGGCTATAGTATTATTCTTCATGTGATCTTCCATGTTCTGAATCCATCAGTCCGGCTCCAATTGACTTATCGGTCCCAGAAATGTGAGTTCATCTCCATTCATCCTCTATGGGTTCCAAGGGTTTTGGGGTGAGATAAGAGAGATAGAGAGGGATACACATAGTACAAACAATAGTTTTGAAGAGACGGATTTTATTTTGTGTCTGTTAGAAAAACATCAAACAAATGACAGCTCACAATCGTCGCATCTAACGTAAGTATATAACACGGGTTTGGTCTTCTTTTGATCGTGCTTGCTGGTCTTCTCAATTTCTTCCGCTAGATCATCTCTGTTGACGCGAAGTCTCTCGTGACGTCCTTTAATATTCTGGAGTTGTGTTCCAAACTTCTGGGTTTCAACATCCTTGGCATGAACCATGGTCCTACTGTCCTTCAGTTCCAGACAAATCTCCGGCATCTCGAGGTTTTGCTCCTCCAGCTTGGCTACTTTTAGCTTTTGGGTCCTGAGTTCTTCAACAAATGCTTCCTTATCAAATATGGCTTCCTGAAGGTCCGTCTTAAAATTCTTGATGTAATACTCTAGATCCTGGCGATACACCAGCTAAGGTTAAAACTTCATCTTTTGTTGATAGGTGCTCCATTAGCCCTTTTGTCATCCAATCCTTCCGAAGAAATGCATGCTTAACTCAGCACGGTGAAAATAGCATAAGCGGGCAATAACATCATGAATAGTCGTGTTTATGCCCATGTCTCTGTCATGAGCTATCTGTCCATAGTTGATATCTCCTGCCTTAGGGTTTTCTTGACAAAGCTTTGAGTTTCAACGCTCCATGTTCTGGTCTTTCTCCGACACACCTTGATCTCGGGTATTGACAGCTTTCAATAGTTTGGCAAATTCCATAAGGGTAGCCTTCCTAGGTCATACAAATTTGGAAATTCTTCAGAGCCTTCAAATTCTCCTAGTCTTCGGAGTCTTCAACCGTTGTAGTTTCCATTATTATAATGCACGGTAAAATCCTCTTCATTCCGAAGTGGTCTTAGTTGTCCTATATCTTGTACTTCTTGGAGTGGTCTCATCAGTTGAATCTTCGCGTGGACAAAAGGGGAAATGGCTATAGTCTAACCAAAATGGAATATTTGATAAAGCTGAGAAAAGAAGAGAGGTAAAAGATCTTTTTGAAAATAAAGTTTTAGAGAAAATCTTTCCTATGGGCTTGCCAGCTTCTAGGGGTACAGTCAACATATGCTCTGATACCATCTTGTAGCAACCCGACCCAAATGGATCATGTCTCTGTGCTTAAGTGTCATCCCTAGATCGGTATGCTGACACACACAGTACTCGAGGATTTACAATAGAGGTAAATCACATGTATAAAGTAACGTAAATACTATTACCTCAATCCATATAGCGGAAGTAACAACAAGGTTGTGGATTCCCATCAACACCAATGGCAAAGTTGAGTGTAGACATTGTAACCCTAACGTATCACTTACTCGTCGTAAGATTCCTGCAACATGAGACGTTGCAGCCATGTAGGTCAGTACATTGAATGTATATTTGGCTGGTGGAGGCTCTAAGTTTAAAGTTTGCATAAAGCTAATTTTTTCCTACAACAAAGGAACAAATTTTATTTTAACTACAAAGTTTGTTGAAATTATTGAGAATGTAACCCCAACTCAATCCCAAAATAATATTAACAACCCAACAATTTCTTTAGGTAAAGTGATGAGATCAACATAGTAATTCAAGTACCAGATACTCAAGATGTCCATAACCGGGGACACGACTAATCATGATTAGTTTGTACACTCTGCAGAGGTTTGCGCACTTTTCCCCACAAGACTCGATCTCCTCCGTTGAATTTCTTGCACTACATGATGTTTGAGAAACGGATGACCGAGACACAGTCTTTCAGAAGCATTAACTCTTTACGATGGGTAGACCATACCACCTACACCCCCTACATCTGCTAGTCTACCACTGTAAGAGGTCACACAACATGCTCAACTATGCCAGAGCCCATAATGGCTTGTGGCTGCACACGAAAGTTTCCAGCATGAATAACATTATGATCCCTTTGAGCCTTGGTGGCAAACTATAGGATGATCATATGGATACCCCGGGATCTCCTTGGATAACACTGGATTCCCCAGGTTCCCATAACCAATCCACCCAGATGTGTATTAAAGTAGCCACCTTAAGTTAAACCTTAATTAACAATAACTCTCACAACTTTCATGATTTCTCTCAAAATGAAACCACATCTACGAGCATAGCATAGCAGTATAGCATAACGTAGTAACTCCCAAGGTTTGAATAAAAGGCAATAGGTTCCTGCCTCATCAACTACTTCCCAATACCCACATGTTATCAATCCTACTCATGCAATGTTTGAGGGTTGGAACTAATGCATAAAAACTGGGTAATAAAGTGGTATGATCAAAGTGCGAACTTGCCTTGTATTGTTGATGAAGAAGGTTCGCAGTCATAACTCCTGATAGTTCTACCCGTCACACTCCGGTCAATCTATCGTGAGCAAGCAATAGTAACCACACATAAGGAATCATGCAAAAGAATCGAAGAAAAGATCTCGAAAAACTTCGAAAACAAGTAATTAACTCTTGCAACATAAAAATAATTTCTAACAATACCAGAATTGGGTGAATTTGGCCTTTTCAGAAAGTTTAGGTCAAGAGCTTCCATTTGCAAAAAGAAACAACGCAAAGGGAGCTACGAAACTCAAGTTACGATCAAAAGAAGATTCAAATTCAAATCTATTTGAAAACCAAATTTTAACTTTCAAAAATATGTTTAAGTTGATTAACTGGATAGAGGGGATCAACACGAAGAAGTGGGCGTTGGTTTCGTTGGATTTCGATAAGCGAGCAAAAAGTTGTGGTCATTTGAAAACTAGGGGCTAAACTGTAAAATAAACTAATTGCATCTAGGTCCCTAGCCAAAATTAAAACGGAAAAAGAAAAACCTAACGAACGAACGTTCGCTACAAAAGCATAAGCGATTAATTCGTCCACTGCAAAGACCTAACCAGCGAACGGTCACCAATTAGATCTAACGGAAAAAAAAACTAAACGGGTTTAAAAGGAAAACCAAAGAAAACCTAAACCCTAAAAATAAACCGGACCAGGACGGTTTTATTACTGGTTCGGCGGGTTCGACGGCGGGGCAGTTTCCGGCAGCTTTCCGGCAAGCGTGGCGGCTCCGGCGAGTGCGGGTAACGGCGGGGTGGCGCGGCGCGACTGCGGCGCTATGGCGGCGGCTCTGGTGGGCGTCGGCTGCGGCGGAGCAAGCGGGAAGGCGTGCTGCGCAGGCGGCAACAACAAGCAGCGGCGGCGGCGCGGCGAGAAGTGCGCGGCGGCTGGCGGCGGGGTGAGTCGAGGAGGGGTCCGGGGCCCGATATTTAAAGGCCCGGGAAGGCAAGGTGATGTGGGGGAGGGGCGGGGCGTGGCGGCGCTGGACTCCGGGAGAGTCCCGGTCGGGCACTGGGAAGAAGGCGGCGGTGGCACTGGGCCGGCTGGGCTTCGACCCAGTTCGGTGGCCCAGATACTTTTTTAAAAAATAATTTTACAGACAAAAATTTAATAAAACGATATAAAATAAAAATATACTATAGGCATGTTATATATCAAAAATTTCAGAATTTTTTTCTAAATCATGACCATTTTTCTAGCATCAAATAAAATCCTCAAAAATTTAAATAAAGCAAATAGTACTACTGTGGCAATAAAACCCAATAAAAATCATTTAAAAATATCAAAATGATTTCAAATTTATTTCTCTCCAACTTTCTAATGTAGGGAATCATTTTACCCTATTTTCCATATATTTTATTTTTTGGAGAAAAATAATTTGAATAAAAACCAAATAACTCCAAAATGAAAATAATTTTATAGGGACTTTAAATTTTATTTCTTTTAAACGCCCAACTCATATTTCATATGTTTTGAAGAAGTCATTTTATCTTCTCTCTTGAAAATCATTGAGTTGCATAAAGTTTTTGAATTTGAAATATTTCCAAATGGAATTCAAATCTTTTCAAAACCCTTTTTATTTAATTAAATGGAAGAAGTCATATCATCTTCACTCCAGGGTTTTTCTGATGAAATAAATTTGAATTCATGGAGATCATAAAAGCAAGATGAAAGTTTTGGGAAAGTCATTTTATTCCCTCTCATTCAGCTTTCAAAAAGTTTCAAAGTTCACTCAATTTCACACAAGCAACCACTCCACAATCAAACAATCAATCAAAACTATTTATTTAATATAACATTCCAAAATTTAGAATTTTGGGATGTTACACAACCACTTCACCATTTTGACACCATACCATAAGCAAGAAGTTGTAACCTCATCTTGGTATCGCGATACATCATTCTTGCCATTACATTGATAGCCATCATAGCCCAATTTTGCGTATCTTACCAATCGAGACTGGCCTTTGAGTATTGCCGGCAATGTCACTTGTGCACATTAGTAATCATACTCCAAATTGCATACATATCATATCATTGGTCCATATCTTGGTATCATCTTTTGTGTCACAAAGTTGTCATCGCATACACAATTGTTATCTTGGTTCGTGAAATATTGCATCAAAAAAGAGCTCAAAAGAGAAAGAGCCAAACAAGCTTTTAAGCAAAAGGAAAAGATAAGTAAATAGATTTTAAGAAAGAACCATAGCATCATACTACATTAAGATTGTCATACTAGATCATCTTGGATCATATCATCAGAATACCATACATAGAGCATACTTGGGATAGAAGCCGTTGCATTTTTGCTTACTAGGTTGTGCACAAGTCTTCGTATCCACCTATTGTGCAATCGTGCTAGCGTCTCTCTAGTGTTGTACAATAAGATCATTTTCGTGGATTCCACATTTTGGCTCATCCTTGATTGCACGAACCCACTTATCTCTTTGCGTGTGTGTTTCCATGTACCATATTTTGCTATTGGTCTACTTGTTGCATTGCAAACTTGCGAATCTTTTCCAACATTATTGAAGCTCACTAACAATTGCATCAAATTTTATGCCACCATCCTAACCAAGCTCCACCATAAGCTTTTACTTGTGTAGGTGTGAGAAACTGACAAGAATTGGTACCAATTGTGTTATTTCCTTGTCCCACATTTGAGTGATCATTGATCCATCTTCAACTTCGGTCAAGGTACATTTGGTATTGTTCTTCTCCTTCTACCACTCACAAAATTGTTTGGAATGATGGATAGGCCAAGTACTTCTACCAACCCACTCTTCATCGAGCAAGACGACGACATGTCCTCCTACGTCATAAAGAGCCACCTCTTTGGTGCACAACGTGCTTTGCATCAAGAGAAACAAGCAATGAGTGAACGCATCGACAACCTAGCCTCCGACTTGCGACTCTCCGAGCAATGTACAAGAGACTATTTCGACAGCAAGCTCGACGAACACAAGCAAGAGAATGACGCAAGAATGGACGAGATTTGTGCTTTTTGTTTCTCAACCGCTCTTCTTCCGATTCGTCCTCATCAAGACAGAGCCACTCAAGTCGACACTCTGACTACACCATCTCCGGCTCAAGTACACCGACATCGAACACTCTTCGTCGTGCCGCGCGTCAAGATCGTCACGCAACCCGCAATCCTCTACACGACAACGACTCTCAAGAGCAAGCTCATGCGCAAGAACATCGACATCATCAAAACCAAGATACTCTCGAGCAAGCACAAGAACGGCAACGACAACGCCAACGACAAGAGCGAGCGCGTCTTCACCAAGATGCACAAGATGTCGAGGCACAACGCCAAGAACAAAAACCACGCGAAGCTCGAGCACTTGAAGCGCAACGTGCACTCTACGACACGAATCACGCCGTTGCCCAACGCAACCACTATAGGCGCAAACAAGAAGAAGCACTTCATGATGAAGTTCAAGAACGGATTTACCAATCACGTGTGCATCGTCAAGTTCCTCAAGCTCGTCCACAACCTCGCTAAGAACCTCAAGTTCAACAAGAGCAAGAAGACATTGGAAATCATCCATGACAATAGCAAGTTGCAAGAGACGATCCTCCTCGTCAAGGATGTCATTTTCCCCGACCCCAACACAATAAAGAGCAATGCCACGGCAAGCTAAAGTTCACCATGCCCAAGTTTTTCGGAAGCAATGATCCCGAAGAGTGCCTACCATGGGCATTGAAGGTTGACAAAATCTTCCTCTTGCACAACTATGAGGAAGAGAAGAAGATCGCGATGGCATCCCTTGAGTTCCAAGACTACGTCCTCATTTGGTGGGAACAAGTCATTGAGTGTCGAGAGGCAAGAGGTGAACCACCCATCACTTCTTGGGTGCAAATGAAGGATGTCATAAGAGCACACTTCGTGCCAACCTACTACAACCGCGACCTCTTCAAGCAACTATAACTCCTCAAGCAAGGAACCAAGAGTGTTGAAGAATACTTCAAGGAAATGGAGATTGGAATGATACGAGCCAATGTCACGGAAGATGATTGTAACATCCGAAATTTTCAATTTGGAATGTTATACACTAGATCATCATTGCATATCATATTTTATTTGCATTCTGGTTGATCCTAGAAATTCTACGCAACTCAAGGACCCTTGGAGAGAGTTGGGGATTTCGTTATTTTCATATTTGAGTTTTCTCAAATTTTGAAAATAGGATCATTTGATTTTATTTATTTTATCTTCAATTATTTCTATTACAAAAATATGAGAGTGGGAATAAAATGACTTTCCCAAAATAAAGAAATATTGAGGATTTAATAAAAAATCAAATAAGATTTTATTTTGGTTTTATTTGCTATTTTATTTGTATTAGGGAAAAATGCGCGTTTTTCAAAATTGTATTTAGGCCCCAAATAAATGTTCATCCTGTGCGGCTTGATTTTAGAAGCCGGGGAAAATTTATTTCGGGATTTTGGAGTCCGTTTAGTATTCCTTTTGGTTTTTTTCTGAGCATAACTATTTAAAAAAAAAGTCCGAACCGACCTACGGGCCGTATCCGGCCAGGACTCCCTGGCCGAGGCCTTTTTATAGCGCCGCCCAAGGCCCGGGACAGCCCAACCGCCCAAACCCTAACCCTAGCCGCCGCCCCGCGCCGCCCCGCCACCTGCGCTGCCCGCCGCGCCGCCTCGCCGCCACCGGACCACGCCGCCGCCGCCGCGGAGGTAGAACCCGCCGCCATTTTTTTAGAAAAACCGATCGGTTTTTCCGTCGGTTTTGTTCTAGTTTCAATTTGTTTAAATAGATTGGTTTTTCCAGTTTATTTAATTAGCGAGCGTTCGCTCGTACGTTTGTTTTGACGAACGTTTGTCGTTTTTCTTTTTCTCGGATTAAATCCGCGATTTTTCTGATCGCGATTCCTGATCCGATTTTCGTTTTAGTCTAACTTTTCGCTCGTTTATCGGAATCAGGCGATTCAAGCGCCTGGAGTTTCATCTCGAAACCCTATTTTCGTTTGACCAACTCGAACAAGTTTTTTCCACTGTAAAAATTTCCCTAGATCCAGAATAGTAATCGAAGCCTGTTTCTTTTGCCGTTTGTCTTTTGTTGTTTCGTTCGATTTGATTTTCTTTTGCCAACTGGAGTTCTTAAGTTGAACTTTCTGGTTAGATCTATTATTTGAGTTTTACTTGTGCATTAATTGAGTACTTATTGTATGCTTGTTTGTTTGTGATAGAGTACCCGGAGTGCGCCGCTTGCTACTTCGAATCGCTAGGTTTCCCGGATCATCAGCAAGGCAAGTAACACTTTGATCATACCTCCTACTACCCAGTTTTATTGCATTAGATCAATCCTCACACATTGCATTGTTTAGGATCTAATTAAATTGTGGGTTTGGGAAGTAGTTGAGGTAGTACCTATTACCTGTTTATTATCAAACCTTTGGGAGTTACTTCTACGTTTGCTTATTATGCCATGCTATGCTAGTAGACGTGGATTGGGTGAGTGTATCCATGACAGATGTGAGATTGTTAATTAATGGTTTATTTAAGGTGGCATCCTAAACACACATCTGAGTGGATTGAGGCACCTGGGTATTCCAGCGATTGCCTGTTTTCTTTTGGACCGCCACCCAGGCCCAAAGGGATCATGAGATTATTCATGCTAGAAACTTCCGTGTGCAGCCACAAGCAACTATGGGCTCTAGCATAGTTGACTAAGTTGTGCGAGCTCTTACAGTGGTAGACTAGCAGATGTAGGGGAAAGTAGGTGTAACGGTCTAACCGATCGTAAGGCGCTAGCGCTTCTGAAAGACTATGTCTCGGTCATCCGTTTCTCAAACACCATGTAGTGCGAGAAACCAAACGGAGGCGATCAAGTCTTGTGGGGAAAAGTGCGCAAACCTCTGCAGAGTGTATAAAATAATCATGGTTAGCCGTGTCCCCTGTTATGGACATCTTGAGTATCTAGTACCTAGATTATCATGTGAATCTCAACATGTTACTCTAAAAATTAATTTTGTTGGGTTTTGTTTAATGATGATGCTTAATTGGGATTGAGAATGCTGTCAACCATTCTTAATGTTTAACAACTACCATGATAATTAATTAAAATATATTCCTTTGTAGTAGGGAAAAATTGGCTTTACGCAAAACTGTAACCATAGAGATTTCCACCAGCCAAATATGCATATAGTATAGCCTATTTCATTCCATTACTCTCTATGTGTTACTTTGCCAGCATATTCCATGTGCTGACCCGTTTCGGGCTGCAACGTTAATGTTGCAGATTTTTCAGACGACGATTAAGGTGCTTTTAGGTCGTGGTTCTATACTCAATGATGTCGTTGGAGTTGATGGACTCACTTATCTTCCAAGCCTTCCGCTGTTATCGTTATTAGATGTCCTTAAGCCATATTTATTGTAATAAGTTCTCTTTTGAGACACTCGATGTAATAAGTGTGTGATTGCTACTCTGTTATAAATCCTTCAAGTACTGTGTGGTGTCAGCATTACTGATCCAGGGATGACACCTGAGCACAGAGATTGGACCGTTTGAGGTCTGGTCGCTACAAGATGGTATTAGAGCACACGCTGACTGTAGGACACGACCACTAAGCTAAAGACCTAGATCACTACTCACTCTCTTCTCTTTCTGACTTCTCATCTTTTCTACTCTTTTAGGATGGCGGATGCAAGGAACAAGTTCACGCAACCGGATGAAGATACACCCTTCGGACGTCACTTGAAGGAAGTCACTAGATACCTGAACATAGGAGTACCAAGCTTCACCGGAACCTACAACACCACTTTACCTGAAGAAGAGCGTTGGATGATTCAAGTTCAAGTTCCAGGAAGGACGTTCATGCCAGTCACTGAGCCCATAGAGTTTTCTTTTGATGCACCAACTTGGAATCTAGGAAAGAGCATGGCAGCTCACATCGCCATGGGATGCATTGGAGAAGTTTACCGCAATGATCTCAAAGATACTATCTACCAGATTTGTGGGCGCCGAGATGAGCACTGGGAGATGATCAGCACCGGGAAGGATAGATCAATTGCAGCTTTTATCCAGGAGTTAAACCAGCACATACGACGTCAGGAGAACCAGATGTGCGCCGACATGATAGATCTGAAGAAGGCAAGGACAAGAGTCAAGGAACTGGAGGAAGAACTCAAGGCTACACGTGAAGATTATGAAGAGGAAATCGAAGTATTAGTGGAGAAGAATGACGATCTGATCAAGAAGATTGGAATATTCATGGGAGGCCCTACACCAGTAGAAGAAGACGAAGAACCCAAGGAGATTCGCCCAGAAGACTACATCATCATCGACGACACCGACTCGGATCCAGACGATAGCGATGATGACTATGTTGATGAAGCTGGACCAGATATCATGGAGTCTACAACCGAAGAATATTTCTAGTAGACCACCCCAATAGTAGTAGTAGTCCACCATGTAAATATAGTAGTTCGAGCACTTTTGTGATAGTTAGATCGATTGTATGCCCTTGTTTGATTGATTGAATGAAGTGAATTGTTTGCTTTTGCCTCATGTGCATATGGGTAGTGTTTTCTCCTTAGACCCCTCTATTCTTAAATCTCATCTTTTCTAAACCCTCAGATGCCTCCGAGACGTGACCCCGGATTTACCTTCCCACCGGAGCTCACTCAGTTGATCCAGTAGCAGAACACATTGATGTAGTTGCTAGTCCAGAATCAGAATCAAGGGAACAACAACAACAACCCACCACCACCACCACCTGTTGATCACTTAGCCCATTTTCTTAGGCTGAATCCGCCGGTGTTTTCTAGTAGCACCGAGCCGATAGTAGCAGATGATTGCCTCCACAAGATAGCAAGGGAGTTGACCACGGCGGGATGCACGGATGCAGAAAAGGTGAAGTTTGCCGCACATCATCTTGAAGGACCCGCAACATCATGGTGGGAGAATTTCACAGCCACTTTCCCTGTCGACACTGTCACGTGGGACCAGTTTCAGCAGGTTTTTCGTACTACCCATGTTTCAGCGGGAGCTATGGCCATGAAGAAGCGAGAGTTTCGCAACTTGCACCAAGGAGGACGGACAGTTGGCCAGTTGGTGGAGGACTTTAGTAAATTAGCACGTTATGCCCCAGATGACGTTGCTACGGATGCAGCTAAGCAGGAGAAGTTTCTGGAAGGACTGAATGATGAGTTGAGCATGCAGTTGATGGTAGCAACCTTCAACAATTACCAGGAGTTGGTAGATCGTGCTCTCATGATTGAGGGAAGCAGTAGCAGATTGAGAATCGCAAGAGGAAGTATGGACAAGGGAAGTACAATTCAGGAGCTCAGCAGAAGCTACGTTTTACCCCTAGACCGGGAGGACATTTTCAGCATACCCATGGAGGAGGTAGCTCACACAATCACAATGGCACCAAGAATGGTAATGAAAATGGAGGAAGCAATGGCCAGAACCGCACCAACCCATCGACCCCAACCAAGAGAGACCTGAGCCAAGTCACTTGTTTAAGTGCCAGAAGACCGGACATTATGCCAATGAATGTCCTAAATCACAGAATGGTAATGGCAATGGAAGCTCTGGGAAGAAGCCGAACCCTTTCAACAGGGGACAGGTGAACCACGTTAACGTGGAGGAGGTTGAAGAGCAGCCGGATGCAGTAATCGGTAAGTTTTTGGTTAAGTCATTTACTGCACTCGTTCTTTTCGATACTGGTGCATCGCATTCATACATATCAAGGGGATTTGTGGATAAGTATAACCTGCCCACCAAAGTTCTTAGAACACCTATGTTAGTAAGCTCACCAGGAGCGGAATATATGGCTAGCCAAGGATGTTTTCAAGTGCCATTGAGTATAGGTAGGCATGTGTCAGATTTAATCATTTTGGAATCACAAGGTTTGGATGTAATTCTGGGTATGGATTGGTTGTCGATGTATGGAGGAAACATCGATTGCGCCAGTAAGTCGATCTTGCTTACCACCCCAGAAGGAAGAAGGATCAAGTATGTATCCCGGCATGTGCCGAAAAGGACTCAAGTAAATTGTTTAACAGGAGTTGTGCAGGAGGAAGTACCCGTAGTGAAGGATTTCCCTGATGTATTTTCAGAAGAGTTGCCAGGCATGCCACCGGATAGAGATATTGAGTTTTTGATTGAGCTTTTGCCAGGCACAGGGCCAATATCAAAGAGACCATATAGGATGCCCGCAAAGGATTTGGTGGAGATTAAGAAGCAGATTAAGGAGTTACTAGATAAAGGATATATCCGCCCAAGTTCTTCACCTTGGGGATCGCCAGTACTTCTAGTGGAGAAGAAGGATGTATCGTTAAGGATGGTTGTTGATTATCGAGGATTGAATGAAGTAACCATCAAGAACAAATACCCACTATCGATGATCAATGATCTGTTTGATCGATTGCAAGGAGCTAAGGTATTTTCCAAGATCGATCTGCGGTCAGGATACCACCAGCTGAAGATTCGAGAATAGGATACACCTAAGACGGCTTTTACCACCAGGTATGGGATGTACGAGTATACTGTTATGTCATTTGGTCTGACTAACGCACCTGCATATTTTATGAACATGATGAACAAAGTGTTTATGGAGTTTTTGGATAAGTTCGTCGTAGTGTTCATCGATGATATCCTGGTTTACTCGAAGAATGAAGAGGAGCATAAGGAGCATTTGCGTTTGGTACTTGGAAAGCTCAGAGAACATCAATTATATGCCAAATTTAGCAAATGTGAGTTTTGGTTGAAAGAAGTTGGATTTCTCGGACACGTTATATGCGGAGAAGGTATAGCAGTAGATCCCACTAAAGTTGATACTGTGACAAATTGGGAAGCCCCAACAACAGTTGGAGAGATCCAGAGTTTTCTTGGACTCGCAGGATACTACCGGAGGTTTATTGAGAATTTCTCAAAGATTGCGAAGCCTATGACGGAGTTGTTGAAAAAGGATACCAAGTTCATATGGACTGAGGAATGTGAGGCTAGTTTCCAGGAGTTAAAGAAACGTTTGGTTACCTCACCAGTATTGATTTTGCCAGATCAGACCAAGTATTATGAGGTGTATTGCGACGCTTCACGTCGAGAACTTGGAGCAGTGCTTATGCAGGAAGGAAGAGTGGTTTCCTATGCCTCACGACAGCTTAAGCCCCATGAGTTGAATTATGCTACGCATGATTTGGAGTTAGCAGCCATAGTGCATGAATTGAAGACTTGGAGACATTTTCTCATTGGAAACCATTGTGAGGTGTACACGGATCACAAGAGTTTGAAGTATATTTTCACACAGAAGGAGTTGAACCTCAGACAAAGGAGATGGTTGGAGCTCATCAAAGATTATGATATGAAATTGCATTATCACCCCGGAAAGGCTAACATAGTAGCTGACGCGTTGAGCCGTAAGAGCCATGTCAACACCCTAATGACAGGAGATTTACCAAGGGAGTTAGCCGAAAATCTTCATGACCTATGTTTGGAGATAGTCCCGAGAGGCTATGTAGCAGCATTGGAGATTCAGTCTACTTTGATGGATAAGACCAGAAAAGCCCAAAGGACTGACAAGGAGATTGCCTATATTAAGGAGAAAATGAGAAAAGGAAAAGCTAAGGGATTTCGTGAGGATGAGCACGATACCTTATGGTTTGAAGACCGTGTCTATGTACCAAATGATTCGGAGATCAGGAAGTTAATTTTACAAGAGGCCCATGATTCACCGTATTCGATTCACCCAGGAAATACCAAGATGTATTTGGATTTGAAGGATATTTTCTGGTGGACCGGAATGAAGAAGGATATTGCGGAGTATGTAGCAGTTTGTGATGTATGTCAGAGAGTAAAGGCAGAGCATCAGAAGCCAGCAGGATTGCTACAACCATTGTCGATACCCAAATGGAAGTGGGATAAGCTAGGCATGGATTTTATTACAGGATTTCCCAGAACACGTTCAGGCTATGACTCGATATGGGTTGTAGTCGATCGTTTGACAAAGGTAGCTCATTTCATTCCAGTGAAGACTACCTATACCAGTGCAAAGTTGGCAAAGATATACATGACAAGAATCGTTTGTCTGCATGGAGTTCCAAGGAGCATAGTATCAGATAGAGGAACCCAATTTACCTCAAAGTTCTGGAATTAGTTGCATGAAACTTTGGGTACCAGACTGGAGTTTAGCACAGCTTTCCACCCATAGACAGATGGACAGACCGAGAGAGTCAATCAGATTTTGGAGGATATGCTAAGAGCTTGTGCGCTAGATTACGGATCTAGTTGGGACAAGAATTTGCCATATGCAGAGTTCTCTTACAAGAACAATTATCAATCCAGTTTGAAGATGGCCCCTTTTGAAGCCTTATACGGAAGGAGGTGCAGGACCCCATTGTCTTGGGATGAAGTTGGAGACCGCCAGTTGTTTGGACCGGATCTGATAAAGGAGTCTGAACAGAAAGTGAAATTGATTCGCGATAGGCTCAAGGTAGCTCAATCCAGGCACAAGAGTTACGCAGATTCTAAACGCAAGGAGAAAGTTTACGAAGTCGGAGACCGAGTTTATCTTCGAGTATCACCACTTTGAGGAGTTAAGCGCTTTGGAGTTAAGAGAAATTTAGCGCCACGTTTTGTAGGCCCATACAAAGTTTTGGAGCATGTGGGAGAAGTAGCCTATAAGTTGGAATTGCCCGAAGGATTGTCAGGAGTTCACGACGTGTTCCATGTTTCCCAGTTGAAGAAGTGCCACGCAGAGATGGCTGATATACCGCTGAGAGATACAGTGCCACTGGAAGCAATTCAGTTGGACAGTGATTTGACCTATGAGGAGAAACCAGTCAAGATTTTAGAGTATGCCAGTCGAGTCACCCGCAGCAAGGTTATCAAATTTTGCAAGGTTCAGTGGAGCCACCACACAGAGGATGAAGCCACCTGGGAGAGAGAGGAGGAATTGCTGAAGGACCACCTTCACCTATTTTCTAGCCAACCCGAATCTCAAGGGTGAGATTCATCTTAAGGGGGTAGGTTTGTAACATCCCAAATTTTCAATTTGGAATGTTATACACTAGACCATCATTGCATATCATATTTTATTTGCATTCTGGTTGATCCTAGAAATTCTACACAACTCAAGGACCCTTGGAGAGAGTTGGGGATTTTGTTATTTTCATATTTGAGTTTTCTCAAATTTTGAAAATAGGATCATTTGATTTTATTTATTTTATCTTCAATTATTTCTATTACAAAAATATGAGAGAGGGAATAAAATGACTTTCCCAAAATAAAGAAATATTGAGGATTTAATAAAAAATCAAATAAGATTTTATTTTGGTTTTATTTGCTATTTTATTTGTATTAGGGAAAAATGCGTGTTTTTCAAAATTGCATTTAGGCCCCAAATAAATGTTCATCCTGTGCGGCCTGATTTTAGAAGCCGGGGAAAATTTATTTCGGGATTTTTGGAGTCCGTTTAGTATTCCTTTTGTTTCTTTTTCTGAGCGTAATTATTTAAAAAAAGTCTGAACCGACCTACGGGCCGTATCCGGCCAGGACTCCCTGGCCGAGGCCTTTTATAGCGTCGCCCGAGGCCTGGGACAGCCCAACCGCCCAAACCCTAACCCTAGCCGCAGTCGCCGCCGCCCCGCCCCCCCCCCCCCCGCCGCCCCACCACCCGCGCCGCCCGCCGCTGCCCCCGCCACCGCCACCGGACCACGCCGCCGCCGCCGCGGAGGTAGAACCCGCCGCCGTTTTTTTTAGAAAAACCGATCGGTTTTTCCATCGGTTTTGTTTGGTTTTTGTTTTAGTTTCGGTTTGTTTAAATAGATCGGTTTTTCCGGTTTATTTAATTAGCGAGCGTTCGCCCATACATTCATTTTAACGAACGTTCATCGTTTTTCTTTTTCTCGGATTAAATCCGCGATTTTTCTGATCGCGATTCCTGATCCGATTTTCGTTTTAGTCTAACTTTTCGCTCGCTTATCGGAATCAGGCGATTCAAGCGCCTGGAGTTTCGTCTTGAAACCCTCTTTCTGTTTAACCAACTCAAACAAGTTTTTGCCACTGTAAAAATTGCCCTAGATCCAGAATAGTAATCGAAGCCTGTTTCTTTTGCCGTTTGTCTTTCGTTGTTTCATTCGATTTGATTTTCTTTTGCCAACCGGAGTTTTTAAGTTGAACTTTCTGGTTAGATCTCTTATTTGAGTTTTACTTGTGCATTAGTTGAGTACTTATTGTATGCTTGTTTGTTTGCGATAGAGTACCTGGAGTGCGCTGCTTGCTACTTCGAATCGCTAGGTTTCCCGGATCATCAGCAAGGCAAGTAACACTTTGATCATACCTCATACTACCCAGTTTTATTGCATTAGATCAATCCTCACACATTGCATTGTTTAGGATCTAATTAAATTGTGGGTTTGGGAAGTAGTTGAGGTAGTACCTATTACCTGTTTATTATCAAATCTTTGGGAGTTACTTCTATGTTTCCTTATTATCCCATGCTATGCTAGTAGACGTGGATTGGGTGAGTGTATCCATGACAGATGTGAGATTGTTAATTAATGGTTTATTTAAGGTGGCAACCTAAACACACATCTGAGTGGATTGAGGCACCTGGGTATTCCAGCGATTGCATGTTTTCTTTTGGACCGCCACCCAGGCCCAAAGGGATCATGAGATTATTCATGCTAGAAACTTCCTTGTGCAGCCACAAGCTACTATGGGCTCTAGCATAGTTAACTAAGTTGTGCGAGCTCTTACAGTGGTAGACTAGCAGATGTAGGGGAAAGTAGGTGTAACGGTCTACCCGATCGTAAGGTGCTAGCGCTTCTGAAAGACTATGTCTCGGTCATCCGTTTCTCAAACACCATGTAGTGCGAGAAACCAAACGGAGGTGATCGAGTCTTGTGGGGAAAAGTGCGCAAACCTCTGCAGAGTGTATAGACTAATCATGGTTAGCTGTGTCCCCAGTTATGGACATCTTGAGTATCTAGCACCTGGATTATCATGTGAATCTCAACATGTTACTCTAAAAATTAATTTTGTTGGGTTTTGTTTAATGATGATGCTTAATAGGGATTGAGAATGCTGTTAACCATTCTCAATGTTTAACAACTACCATGATAGTTAAATAAAATCTATTCCTTTGTAGTAGGGAAAAATTGGCTTTACGCAAAACTGTAACCATAGAGCTTTCCACCAACCAAATATGCATATAGTATAGCCTATTTCATTCCATTACTCTCTGTGTGTTACTTTGCCAGCATATTCCATGTGCTGACCCGTTATAGTATAGCCTATTTCATTCCATTACTCTCTGTGTGTTACTTTGCCAGCATATTCCATGTGCTGACCCGTTTCGGGCTGCAACGTTAATGTTGCAGATTTTTCAGATGACGATTAAGGTGCTTTTAGGTCGTGGTTCTATACTCAGTGATGCCGTTGGAGTTGATGGACTCACTTATCTTCCAAGCCTTCCGATGTTATCATTATTTGATGGCCTTAAGCCATATTTATTGTATTAAGTTCTCTTTTGAGACACTCGATGTAATAAGTTTGTGATTGCTACGCTGTTATAAATGCTTCAAGTATTGTGTGGTGTCAGCATTACTGATCCAGGGATGACACCTGAGCACAGAGATTGGACCGTTTGAGGTCTGGTCGCTACAATGATGAGCAACCTATGGCACGTTTCTTGAATGGACTCAATCATCCTATCAAGAAGATCGCCGACTTCCAACCATACTCGAACCTCATCGAGCTAGTTCATCAAGCTACCAAAGCGGAACGTCAAGTGCAAGATGACTTCAAGTATGCCAAATTCTCATCCAAGCCCTTTGGTTTCTCCAACACCCAAGCTTCAACGACTCCAACACCTTCTACCTTAACCAAGCCATCTATAAGCAACGCCGACAAGTCGAGTTACAAGAAAACTTCGACAACCTCAAGTCATCCTCCTACAACAATAAACTTCAAGCCGAGAGCTTCATCATCATGTACCCCAACTGATGAGACTATCAAGACAAGTTCCTTCAAATGATTCACATGCAGAGGTCGAGGCCACAAGTCCTTTGAGTGTACAAACAAGCGCACCATGATCCTCAACGATGATGGTACATACGACTCCATGAGTGAAGGAGAAATGTATCAAGAGGATTAGGTCTTTTGTGATGAAGATTCAAGCCCCGCTCTCGTTGTCTCCAAGGTATTGACTCTTCAACATCAACAAGAAAAAGACCAAAGATGTCATATCTCTCATACCAAGGCCGACATCAATGGAAGGTCCGTCAAGGTCATCATCGATGGAGGGAGTTGCCATAACTGAGCAAGTGAAGAACTTTGCTCCAAGATCCAATTGTCCAAGACAAAGCACCCACATCCCTACAAAATTCAATGGCTAAGCGACTCCGGCACTATCCAAGTAGAGCATAGAGTGCAAGTCTCCTGCAAAATTGGAGCTTACGAAGACACTTTGGAGTGTGATGTCGTTCCAATGACCGTTTGCCACCTTCTTCTCGGGCGACCATGGCGATTTGATAGATGTGTCATCGACAACGGCCAAACGAATCACTATATCTTCAAGATGAAAGGGAAGGAGTACGTACTTCGCCCTATGTCTCCAAGCCAAGTGATCGCCGACAAGCAAGCCACCCACCATGGAGAGAATAGCGAGAGAGCGAACCACCAAAAGGAGAGTGAGCGCCACAAGCCCACAATGAGTGCCTCCACGATGAGCGACAAGAAGAACTTAGTTCTATTTGCCACCAAAAGTGAGATAAGAGAAGTGTGTGAGAACCCATCTAGTATCATGCACTATGTCCTTTTGTGCAAGGATGAGGCACCAAAATCTAACACCTCTCACAATCTTCCTTTAGTGTTATCTTCTCTTTTGCAGGAATTCCAAGATGTTTACCCCGACGAGCTACCTCCGGGTCTACCTCCTCTACGAGGCATCGAGCATCGAATCGACATCATCCCTAGAGCACCCCTTCCTAACAAGGCTCCCTATCGCGTCAACCCCGAGGAAACTAAGGAGATCCAACAGCAAGTACAACAACTAATCGACAATGGCCATGTATGAGAAAGTTTGAGCCCTTGTGCCACACCGGTAATCCTTGTTCCCAAGGAAGATCGTACATTTCGCATGTATTCCGATTGTCGTCCTATCAATTCTATTACCGTGCGTTATCGTTACCCTATTCCACGCCTAGATGATATGCTTGATGAGCTTAGCGGAGCCACAATTTTCTCTAAAATTGACCTTAAAAGTGGCTACTATCAAATACGCATCCAAGAAGGTGATTAGTGGAAAACCGCATTTAAGACCAAGTTTGGCTTATATGAATGGCTTGTTATGCCAATGGGTTTATCCGAAGCACCCGGTACCTTCATGCGCCTCATGCATTTTGATTTTCGACCCTATATTGGAGTATTTGTTGTGGTCTACTTTGATGATATTATTGTGTTTAGCAAATCTCTCAAAGATCATATCACACACCTTAGGACCGTGCTTCAAACTCTTAGAAAAGAGCACCTTTTTGCTAATATGGACAAATGCCTTTTCGGTGTTGACAAGCTTGTTTTCTTGGGTTTTGTTGTATATTCTAAGGGTGTTCATGTTGATGAATCTAAGATCAATGCTATTAAAACTTGGCCACAACCAACCAACTTGCAACAAGTGTGTAGCTTCCTTGGTTTAGCCGGTTTCTACCGTAGATTTGTGAAGGACTTTAGCACAATTGCTTCACCTTTGCATGCTTTGAGCAAGAAAAATGTGCCTTTTGTTTGGGGACCATCCCAAGATACCGCATTCAATGAGCTTAAGAATTTGCTTACTCATGATCCCGTGCTTGCATTACCCAACTTTGACAAACCCTTTAAGATTCATTGCGATGCTAGTGGTAATGGCATAGGAGGTGTGTTAACATAATAGAAGCGCCCCATAGCTTACTTTAGTGAGAAACTTTCCAGAGCGCAACTCAATTACCCCATCTATGACAAAGAGCTATATGCTTTAGTGCGAGTTTTGCATGAATGGGAACATTATCTTCGCCCTCATGAATTTATCATCCGTGACGACCATGAAACACTTAAATACCTTAAGGGTCAAACTAAGTTTAACAAGTGTCATGCAAATGGAGTGAGTTCATTGAGTCTTTTCCTTATGTCATCAAGTACATTAAAGGTAAGGAAAATGTTGTGGCGGATGCACTTTCCTGCATATGCATGCTTATTACTAAACTTGAATTCGATGTCATTGGCTTTGAGCACATAAAAGACTTGTATGCGCATGATCCTACTTTTGATATTCCTTATGCCAAATGTTTGACGCATACATCTTGGGAACGCTATTACATCAAAGATGATTATCTTATGAGAGCTAACAAACTTTGCATCCCCGAGTCTTCTCTTCATTTGCTACTTTTGCAAGAATCTCATGGCGGAGGACTAACGGGACACTTTGGACCCGACAAGACATTTGCTACGCTCTCCAAGAATTATGGGCCCAAGATGTTCCGCGACGTCAACCGCTTCACCAACCGATGCTCTACATGTCGCAAAGCTAAGTCTAAAGCTCAATCCCATGGTCTCTATATGCCTCTTCCAATTCTGTATCAACCATGGGAAGATATTAGCATGGATTTTGTGCTTGGTTTGCCTAGAACTAGAAATGGAAAGGATTCGGTATTTGTTGTTGTGGACCGATTCTCTAAGATGGCTCATTTCATTCCTTGCAACAAGATAGACGATGCTTCACATTAAGGATGGCAATGGGTCGGGTTTGGATCGGGTTGACCAATATCAAATCCATATCCATATCCATGGAGGCAGTCCCAGCCCATCCATAAAAAAATCCATGGGCGAAAAATTGTGACCATGTCCAAATCCGATGGATATCCATACCCATTGGATATCCATCGGGTCCTCTCAAGACCTATACATAAGACATAACTCATTGCACAATGTGCACTCCGCATTGGCATGCTTACTCCCCGCCGTGCAGTCATAGCCCTTGCGTTGTCCCACTGCTGCGGCCATGCATCAATGCATGTGTGGAAAAGTGAAGACGGAGGGGTCAAGGAGATATGGAGCTGGGCTGTCGCAGGCCAGTAGTGGCTGCAGCAGCGATCCACCTTACGTGGGGGTAGCGGCTGGCAGCGGCGGCCACCTCTAGGTCCATGAGAGGAGTAACTCAAGGAGATGGCACCGATTCTCAACGACTAGTCATTTAATTAGTGTAGATAATAGGATGAGAAGGTGCGTTGGAGTATGTTATGGTGGGGATTGTGTAATTTCTTTTGGATGTTTTAGATAAAGGATAAAATTATAGTGGGGCATGTGACTATGGGGTAGGGGTAGCAGAATATTGCCCGTTATGTCAGACTGTCGGGTCGGGTTTGGATATATCCATGGGTACAAGATTATGTCCATGCCCTATCCACGAGTAACCGGGTCGGGTTTGGGCACTGCCCATGGGCGCAAAAGCATATCCAAACCCTATCCATTCGGGTTGGATATCCATGGGTATCCATTTCCATGGATAAAATTGCCATCCTTACTTCACATGTTACCAATCTCTTTTGTAGGGAAATATTGCGCCTCCATGGAGTACCAAAGACAATAGTCTCGGACTACGACGTCAAGTTCCTAAGCTACTTTTGGAAAACCTTATGCGCCAAGCTCGGAATCAAGCTACTCTTCTCCACAACATACCATCCACAAACCGACGACCAAATGGAGGTGACCAATGACACACTCTTTGCTCTACTTCGCGTGCTAATCAAGAAGAACATCAAGGAGTGGGAGGAGTGTCTACCTATCGCCGAGTACACCTACAACCGAGCAAGACACTCAACTACCGACAAGTCCCCCTTCGAGGTCGTCTACGGTTTCAACCCATTGTCCCCATTGCACATTCTCCCTCTACCACTACAAGAGCGCACAAATATGGACGCGAGTGCATGAGTCAACTATCTCAAGAAGATGCATGAAGATACAAGGCACACCATTGAGCGCCAAGTACAACGACTCGCGACCAAGCTCAACCTCAACAAGCACCCCACGGTGTTCAATATCAGAGATCTTGTGTGGCTACACCTTCGCAAGGACCGCTTCCCCCACGAACGCAAGTCCAAACTTCAACCACGAGCGGATGGACCCTTCAAGGTTCTTGAATGCTACAACAACAACACCTACAAGATAGAAATTCCACGCGACAAGTACTCCATGAGCGACATCTTCAACGTCAAAGATATCTTGCCCTACCATGGTGATGAAGATTTCGATCCAAGGTCGGATCTTTCCCAAGGGAGGGGAGATGATGCGGAGCATCCTACGGTCATCCCCATGGACCTACCATCGTCTCACAAAGTGTCAAGAGGACCTATGACACGAGCTAGAGCTAGAGCTCTCGAGACCGAGGTGACTTCCTTCCTTAGTGATATCACATATGATCCACTCAAGACATGGCTACTACCTAAGTCAGAGATGTTGTGCATGATTAGGTACCAAGAGGACCCTCCCGAAGATGCATGTGAAGACGGATAAGTCCCCAAGTTCATGGATGAAGAGAACCAACAAAAGGAGTCAAGGAAAACTCCCAGGCCCCGGACATCCGGCCATGATCCCGGACATCCGGCCCCTGAAGATGTCAACAACAGCAGCAGCCCTGCAACCGAAATGCTACAAGCCCCGGACATCCGGCGCCTCGGCAACACCCGGATATCTGGCCTCGCCCCTAGAAATCTAGAACCCTCCAGCCAGAGAGCGTCAAGGCCAGCTCCTCCAGCCCGGACATCCGGCTCCTCTTGAAGCCCCAGACATCCGTCCCAACGCCCGGACATCTGACCCTCCCTGCCTGCGTGCAGTGCTTCTAGGCCGAGTCCCATGTACCCTTTCGCCCCTTAGACTATATATACTTTCCATCCACCTGCATTTTAGGGTTGGCAGAGGATTAACTCATTTTGTGTGAGAGCTTTGCTCATCCACTTGGTTACCTTCTCCTCAGAGATCGCGCCTCCTCGGAGAAGATCCCCCAAGCGGATTCAAGACCCCTTCACAGGAAGAACTCAAGACCTCCTCACGGAGAAGATCGTGCTACTTGTATCGTCCCTAGTTGACTATGGATCTTGTATCTCTTTTGTGTTCGAGGATCTAGCATATGTGTGATCGTTCTTGTTGGTTTGAGTGATTCTCTTGCATTTTCCCTCGTATTTCCCCTCGTGTTCTTCGTGTTCCTCATGGGATCCGCTCCTTTCGTGAAAGATCGACCATTTAGGGTTCCACCCTACATCAATAAGGAGTAAGAAGAGCCTAAGCTTGGGGATACCCATGGCACCCAAAGCTATTATCCAAAGAGAAGCAAGCAACTAAGATTGGGGATGCCCCGAGTGGCATCCCCTCATTCTTCTAACGACCATCGGTATTTTACTCAGAACTATATTTTTATTCGTCACATACTATGAGTTTTGCTTGGAGCGTCTTGTATGATATGAGTATTTGCTTGTTTTGCCTTTTGTTTTAAGTCTTGAATCCTTGCTGGACACACCTATTTAAGAGAGCCGAAATTATGCCATGACTTGTTAGAATTGCTCTCTATGCTCCACTTAAATCTTTATGAGCTACGGAATTGCTCTAGTACTTCAGTTATATCTTTTTGAGCATGGTGTGCTTTAGTATTTTTGAAGAAATTCTCTCATGCTTCACTTAGATTTATTTGGGAGTTAGTAAATTTTTTAAGAAATTCTGTCTTGCTTCACTTAAATTAATTTTAGAGAAAGAAATATTATGCCCATGATCTTCACTTATATTTGTTTGAGCTTATCAAAAGCAACACATGAAAATTAGTTCCAAAGTGATAGATATCCAAGAAGGATATAATAAAAACATTCATGAAGATCACTGGACAAAATAAACTTGATTTCTTGTAATAGTTTTGAGATATGATGATGTGATATGTGAGTCATGTTGATGAGTAATTATGCTTTAGTAAGAATATTGGTGTTAAGGTTTGTGATTCCCTGTGCAAGCACGGAAGTCAATAGTCATACAATGAAATTACATCCTACTTGCGGTGCATTATTCGGTGTTAATTATGATTAATGCTCGCTTATGAGATTATTTGTTTCTTGGTTGGTCGCTTCTCAATCTTTTATTAGCCTTCATTTTGCACAAAGTATGATCACTACTTGTGCATCCAAAATCCTTTAAACCAGTTTTGCCACATGAGTCCACCATACCTACCTATATGCAATATTCCTTTGCCGCTATGAGCAAATTTATATGTACCATCTCTAATTTTCAAAATAAACTTCTCTTTTGTGTGCTCGTATCGCTCATGAAGCAGTAGGGGGTGGCTAATATATTTCCATGCTAGATATGTTATTCTCACGATGAGTGTTTATTCACTTGTCATTGCACGAGAGTAAGGCAAAGGTATTAGGGATGCCCAGTACCGAAATGAAAAATGAATTTACTTTATGTTGTCAAATAATTAATTCCTTGGAAAGTGTTGGTATATATGGAAGGCACCCGTGGATATGGCTAGCCATGGAAACTGAAAGTATGGTTTAAAAAGGAATAAACTTTAATTTATGTTTGGGAACCGCCTATGATATATCTAGCATGGAAAGTATTGGTAACTTCTCGATCGTTCTCATTGACAGAAAAAGCATGCCTGCCAAAATGTTTTTATCTCTATGTTTTTTCACTTTGAGCTCTGGCACCTCTACAAATCCCTACTTCCCTCTGCGAAGGGACTTTCTTTTACTTTATGCAATTTTTATTTTTAAATTTGAGTCTCCATCTCCTCTTATAAAGCACCAACTAAGGGGCACTATGATCGTACTTGAGCATTGGGTGCAGCTGATATGCAAATGTGTTTCATGAATGGATCAATGATTGAGCATGATGGGCTAGGGATAACTTATTTTAGCATTGATATTTTGAAAGACATGGTTGCTTGTTGATATGCTTGAGTATTTAAGTCTCATGTCAAAACTAGACTATTGCTTTGAACCATATAAAAGTCCAAATGTCCATGCTATAAAGAAAACAATATGAGATGAACATGTTAGGCATCATTCCACATAAAACTGTCTTTATAATTTACCTACTCGAGGACGAGCAGGAATTAAGATTGGGGATGTTGATACGTCTCCAAATTATCTATAATTTTATATTGCTCCATGTTGTTATATTATCATTCTTGGATGTTTTACAATCATTTTATAGTCATTTTATAACATTTTTTGGTACTAACCTATTGACATAGTGCCAAGTGCCAGTTGCTATTTTTTGCATGTTTTTTACATCGCAGGAAATCAATACCAAACGGAGTCCAAACGTAGCGAAACTTTTTGTGGATTTTGTTTAGACAAGAAAACATCGAGTGGCCCGAAGAAGCACCTGGGGGTGCTCCGAGGGGAGCACAACCCACTGGGGCGCACCTGGAGGACCAGGTGAGCCCTGGTGGGTTGTGCCCACCTCGGTTGCCTCCTGAACCGCCTATTTACTCTATAAATACCCCAATATTCCAAAAAACCTAGGGGAGTCGACGAAAACCAATTCCAGCCGCCGCAAGTTCCAGAACCACCAGATCCAATCTAGACACCATCACGGAGGGGTTCATAATGTCCATTGGTGCCTCTCCGATGATGCGTGAGTAGTTCTTTGTAGACCTACGGGCCCGTAGTTAGTAGTTAGATGCCTTCCTCTATCTCGTTTGATTATCAATAGAATGGTTTCTTAGAGATCCGTATGATGTAACTCTTTTTGCGATGTGTTTGTTGGGATCTGATGAACTTTGAGTTTATGATCAGATCTATCTTTTTATCCATGAAAGTTATTTGAGTCTTCTTTGATCTCTTATGTGCATGATTTCTTATAGCCTCGTATTTCTTCTCCGATATTTAGGTTTTGTTTGGCCAACTTGATCTGTTTATCTTGCAATGGGAAGAGCTGCTTTGTGATGGGTTCGATCTTACGGTGCTTGATCCCAGTGACAGAAGGGGAACCGATACGTATGTATCGTTGCTATTAAGGATAACAACATGGGCTCTATTTCTACATAAATAGACCTTGTCTACATCATGTCATCGTTCTTATTGCATTACTCCATTTCTCCATGAACTTAATACACTAGATGCATGCTGGATAGCGGTCGATGTGTGGAGTACTAGTAGTAGATGCAGGCATGAGTCGGTCTACTAATCTTGGACGTGATGCCTATATAATGATCATTGCCTGGATATCGTCATGATTATTTAAAGTTCTATCAATTGCCCAACAGTAATTCGTTTACCCGCCGTTTCCTATTTTTCTCGAGAGAAGCCACTAGTGAAACCTACGGCCCCCGGGTCTCTTCTTTATTATATTTGCCTTTGCGAACTATTTTTATTTTCTTTTATGTTTATATCTATTAAACCAAAAATACAAAAATACCATGCTGCACTTTATTTTATTTGGCGTTCAATCTATCAACTTATCACAACTTTCTCACGTCCGTTTGCCAATTTCTGGCGTCGTTGCCCGAAAGCGATTGACAACCCCTTAAATACGTCGTATTGCGAGTATTTGTTATTTGTGTGCAGGTGCTGTTTATTTAGTGTTGCTTGGTTCTCCTACTGGTTGAATAACCTTGGTCTCATCACTGAGGTAAATACCCATCGTCGCTGTGCTGCATCATCCCTTCCTCTTTGGGGAAATACCGACATGGTTCTTGTAGACATCACTAGCCACTCTCGCCTCCGACACCTTTCTCCTTTCCCCTACGGTAATTTCAGCAATAAAATCTTCCACATCTCTGGGATGTGGTTCCTCAATGCTACCCTCATAAGGTAATTTACAAACCTCACAAAAGTCATAAAGCATCATCTCCTTATGCTCATCATATAATAAAACTCTACCATGGGTGGTGATCTCCTAGCATGAAAATGAAAATTTTGCACGAAAGTATTAGTGAGTAGGAGATACTGATCACATTGGTCGTGGAGGAAGTCGGTGACGCCTGCATTCTCAGCCAAATAATAGAAATCCTCATAAATTTCGTCCGCCTCCAAGAATGCATCACATGGTCATTCACACGGCCGAATATCCATGGTGCGAGGAAGATTGTACTTGGGTTTCTCCTTCTCCTCATTTTCTTTTTCCTTCGAACCCCGGCTCGAAGAGCCAACAATCTCCTCATCATTTTCTTCCTCTGTAAATTTCTGAATCTTTTAGTGACTCAAAATAAAAGTGAACCAAACTCAACAAGATTGATAGAAACTACTCCTACAAGTGTCTAGAGGCTATATCATGCATCAAAACTACTTTGGACCATATAAATTTGACATGCAAGCTCAAGAAAAAGGTCACCACAATAGCAAAATTTTGCAATAAATAAAGCACTAGAACAAAAACTGATTGGACCATTGGAGGAATCATATACCGAAGAACAATCCCCCAAAGTAGTTTTGTGAATGAAGCTTTGAGCAAGGAGATAAAAAATGGCAGCAAAATGAGCAAGAACACGGGTTTGAGCTATGGGATGATTTTTTTTCTGGAGGAATACGAAGTTGATGGGTGCTGGAATAAGTGGAGGGGACCCACGTGGGACCCATAAGGTAGGGGGCGTGCCCAGCGGGGTAGGGCGCGCCCTCCACCCTTGTGGCCCACTCGTGAGGCCCCCTAGTGTGTTCTCAGTGCCAGAAATTCTCAAATATTCTATAAAAAATCATACTAAATTTTCAGGGCATTTGGAGAACTTCTATTTTCGGGACATTTCTTATTGCACGGATAATTCAGAAAACAGATAGAAATTACTATTTTTACTTTATTTAAACTAAATAACAAGAAGTAAAAGGTGGTATAGAAAGTTGTGCTTTCTAAATTCATCCATCTCATGCCCGTCAAAAGGAATCTATTAACAAGGTTGATCAAGTCTTATTAACAAACTTCTTCTGAATGACATGAAACCGGAGAATTTTTTAATAACACTAGGTTACCTCAATGGGGATATGCATGTCCCCAACAATAAGAATATCATATTTCCTTTTGACAGTAGGAAGAGGAAATTCAAAACCTCCAATAGTAAGAGTTGAAATTTTTCCAATAGAATTGATACTATGGACTTGAGGTTATTTCTTCCGAAAGTGTACCGTATGCTCATTACCATTAACATGAGAAGTGACACTGCTTTTGTTGCAATTAATAGCAGCCCCTGCAGTATTCAAAAAGGGTCTACCAAGGATGATCGACATACTGTCATCCTCGGAAATATCAAGAATAACGAAGTCCGTTAAAATAGTAACATTTGCTACCACAACAGGCACATCCTCACAAATACCGATGGGTATAGCAGTTGATTTATCAGCCATTTGCAAAGAAATTTCATTAGGTGTCAACTTATTCAATTCAAGTCTACAATATAAAGAGAAAGGCATAACACTAACACTAGCTCCAAGATCACATAAAGCAGTTTTAACATAGTTTCTTTTAATGGAGATGGTATAGTTGGTACTCCCGGATCTCCAAGTTTCTTTGGTATTCCACCCTTAAAGTATAATTAGCAAGCATGGTGGAAATTTCAGCTTCCGGTATCTTTCTTTTATTAGTAACAATATCTTTAATATACTTAACATAAGGAGGCATTTTAAGCATATCGGTCAAACGCATACGCAAAAAGATAGGTCTAATCATTTCAGAAAAGTGCTCAAAATCTTCATCATCCTTTTTCTTGGATGGTTTAGGGGGAAAGGACATGGGTTTCTGAACCCATGGTTCTCTTTCTTTACCATGTTTCCTACCAATGAAGTCTCTCTTATCATAACGTTGATTCTTTGATTGTGGGTTATCAAGATAAACAGCAGGTTCTATCTCAACATCATTATCATTACTAGTTTGGGCATGAACATGAGCATCATTATTAACATTATCACTAGGTTCATGTTCATCATCAAATTGTGTCTCAGCATCAGAAATAGAAACATCATTGGGATTCTCAGGTGTGTCTACAACGGGTTCACTAGAAGCATGCAAAGTCCTATCAGTTTTATTTTTATTTTTATTACTAGGACTAGGTGCATCAGTATTAATTCTCTGAGAATCTTGCTCAATTCTCTTAGGATGGCCCTCAGGATATGAAGGTTCCTGGGTCAATTTACCACCTCTAGTCATAACCCTAACAACATTATCATTATTCTTACTATTCAACTCATTGAGCAAATCATCATGAGCTTTAAGTACTTGTTCTACTTGAGTTGTAACCATGGAAGCATGTTTACTAATAAGCTTAAGATCATTAACAGTTCTGCTCATATAATCACCCAAGTGGTCAAGCATGTAAGCATTATGTTTCAATTGTCTACTAACATAAGCATTGAAGATCTCTTTTTTAACAATAAAATTATCGAACTCATCCAAGCATTGACTAGCAGACTTATTATGAGGAATACCACCTTCATCAAATCTATGGAGAGAGTTTACCTCTACTACCTGTGTCGGGTTATCAAGACCATGTATTTCTTCAATAGGTGGTAAATTCTTAACATCTTCAGCTTTAATACCTTTTTCTTTCATAGATTTCTTTGCCTCTTGCATATCTCCAAGACTGAGAAATAGAATACCCATTTTCTTCGGAGTTGGCTTAGGAGTTGGTTCAGGAAGTGTCCAATCATTATCATTACTCAATATGTTATTCAATAGCAATTCAGCTTGCTCAATAGTTCGTTCCCTGAAAACACAACCAGCACAACTATCCAGGTGGTCTCTGGAAGCATCGGTTAGTCCATTATAAAAGATATCAAGTATTTCATTTTTCTTGAGAGGATGGTCAGGCAAAACATTAAGTAATTGGAGAAGCCTCCCCCAAGCTTGTGGGAGACTCTCTTCTTCAATTTGCACAAAGTTAAATATTTCTCATAAGGCAGCTTGTTTCTTATGAGCAGGGAAATATTTTTCAAAGAAGTAGTAAATCATATCCTGGGGACTACACACACAACCAGGAGCAAGAGAATTAAACCATAACTTAGCATCACCCTTTAATGAGAAAGGAAACAATTTAAGAATATAGTAATAGCAATTTTTTCCTCATGAGCAAATAGGGTGGCTATATCATTCAATTTAGTAAGATGTGCCATAACAGTTTCAGATTCATAACCATAGAAAGGATCAGATTCAACCAAAGTAATTAACTCAGGATCGACGAAGAATTCATAATCCTTATCAGTAACAAAGATAGGTGAAGTAGAAAACATAGGGTCATATTGAATTCTAGCATTCAAAGACTTCTCTTTCAGCTTAGCTAACATTTTCTTAAGATCATCTCTATCATTACAAGCAAGAAAGTCTCTAGCAGTTTCCTTATCCATAATATAACCCTCAAGTACAACAAGCAATTCATATCTAGGGGTAGAATCATAATCTTCAGTTTCAATAATATCACCAGTTTCAATAATTTCATTCTCTCTAACCCTAGCAAGTTATTCATCAAGAAATTCACCTAGTGGCATAGTATTATCAAGCAGAGAAGTAGTTTCATCATAAGCATCATGCATAGCAGAAGTGGCATCATCAATAACATGTGACATATCAGAATCAATAGCAGGTGTAGGTGTCACAAGTTTACTCAAAATAGAAGGTGAATCAAGTGCGGAGCTAGATGTCAGTTCCTTACCTCCCCTCGTAGTCGAGGGACAAATATTGGTTCTTTGATCTTTCAGATTCCTCATAGTGATCAACAGATATAAATCCCAAGTGACTTAGAGAATAGAGCTATGCTCCCCAGCAACGGCGCCATAAAAAGGTCTTGATAACCCACAAGTATAGGGGATCACAACAGTTTTTGAGGGTAGAGTATTCAACCCAAATTTATTGATTCGACACAAGGGGAGCCAAAGAATATTCTCAAGTATCAGCAGTTGAGTTGTCAATTCAACCACACCTGAAAGACTTAATATTTGCAACAAAGTTTTTAGTAGCAAAGTAGTATGGAAGTAACGGTAACGGTGGCAAAAGTAGCAGTAGCAGTTTTGTACCAATTGTAATGGTAGAATCAAAAAAAGTAAATTAGCAAAGATTAATATGAAACGAACTCATAGGCAATTGATCAATGATGGATAATTATGTCGGATGGCATTCATCATGCAACAATTATAACATAGGGTGACACAGAACTAGCTCCAATTCATCAATATAATGTAGGCATGTTGTTGACACCTGATTTTGACACAATGCAGAATGCAATGGAGATGGCCTCAAATGACAAAATATTCTAAATGAGAAATTTCACATTGCCGAGTGGAACAACTTTGATGTTTGGACCATAATCATTCAGCATCATATCAAAGACCAAAACTACACTCAGATTGTCATGTTTAGGTGTTCTGAGTGCTTTTTGGTCAAGTACGCCTCCAGGACAATCTCGGATGAAGGAATGCTCTACATGAATTGTCTTCGTCTCGTCGAATCGGTCGATTTTGATATAAAAATCATCTCAATCCGAGTTCGTATGCAAAAGTTAGAGCTATCTGGATGCAGCCCTGTCAAGAGGCGAAATATGACGCGGAAGACCAGACATGTCTTGGCAAGTGTCTGATGTAATGCGTGAGTGTTTTGGCCCAGAAGATGGCCTCGAATCGGAAAACGTTCAACACGAAAGTTTTTCGTCTCGTCAAAACGGTCAACTTTGCTTTTGGACACATTTTCATCCGAGGTCGTTTACTGCCTCAAAAACCTTGCCGGGGAAAGCTTGCCGCCGTGAACAGTAACCTTGCCGGGGAAAGCTTGCCGCCGTGAACAGTAACCTTGCCGGGGTAGAGCTTGCCGCCATGAACAGTAACCTGCCGGGGAAAGCTTGCCGCCGTAAACAGTAACCTTGCCGGGGAAAGCTTGCCGCCGTGAACAGTAACCTTGCCGGGGGAGAGCTTGCCGCCGTGAACAGTAACCTGCCGGGGAAAGCTTGCCGCCGTGAACAGTAACCTTGCCGGGAAAGCTTGCTGCCGTGAACAGTAGAAACTGTCGAGGCCAATCCGACCAGATGCTGAAGATGGGCTCAAATACTTATCTAGATGGCTTCGGATGAAGAAGTGTTCAACACGGGAGTTGTTCGTAACGTCGAAACGGTCAACTTTGCTTTTGGAGTCATCATCATCCGACGTAGTATACGACCTGCAGAGACGCTGCAAGATTCGGGCGGTCCAGTCAGCTACATGAACGAGTCCAACTCGAAATTAGAGATGACCCCGTGGAGTATTCAAGATGGCCTTAT
Organism: Triticum urartu; assembly: GCF_056163025.1. Taxonomy (NCBI): domain Eukaryota; kingdom Viridiplantae; phylum Streptophyta; class Magnoliopsida; order Poales; family Poaceae; genus Triticum; species Triticum urartu. Next base: position 262,959,862 of record NC_141877.1, read on the forward strand.
TTGGAAAAGTGATCAACATACGGATTGTTGGCCTCGTCGAAGCACACATAATTGATATTTGAACCGTCTCCATCGGAAGTCATATGCAGATTCCACAGCCCACGCAAGGAGCAAGACAGAAGATTGGACCAGATTCGGGCTGAATCCGAGTGGGACCAGAACTAGGATTCTAGGACGTGAATTGATGTAATTTTCTTGTAAGGAAAGCCTAGATAAATCCTTTGCTTGTACGGGAGGTCCAGCCGCCTCTTATATATGTTGGGGGTGACGGCCGATTGAACAAGACACAATCGAACAAATCAATACACTACTTTTTCATATACGTTTTATCTCTCCACCGTTTTTCTATCTCGTTCTTCGCTGTTCTTCGTGTTTGAGAGCTGCGAATTCCGAGGCTCTAGGGGCGAGCGAATCGACCTAGAGCAGCCCATAGCCGCTGCACTCCCTGACGGGGTCCCTCCCGGGGGTGTGGGGTTTTCGGGTCTGCAAAAGCGCCCGTCGACTGTCTTGCATATCGCGCTGTCGATCGGGTCTCCTTCGACGTGAGCTGCGCTGCATCACCCCCGGCGTCGAGGGTACACGTGACGTGTTCATGTGTCAACACACCTTTTTGGCGACTCCGCTGGGGACGAAGATCAATCATCATCATCCACCATGTCCGATCTTCCCAAGCCATCTGAGGTAGACGCCGATAACATCATTAAGCCCAGTCTTGATGAGATATCGGCCGATCATCGCCAAGTCTATGAGGAGTACAAGAAGGCGCGCGAGGAGAAGGACCTGCAGGAGTTCCTTGCAAAATTCAAGAAAGATCGCCAAGGCAACGTCACTCCGATTGAAGAAATCAAGTTCCCTCCTCTTCAAACTGAACAGGTTAAACCCTCTGTAAGTACTGCCTTTTCTCCTGAGCAGTGGGCTGAGATTGAAAGTCGTATTGCTGATGGTAACAATCTAGTCTATCAAACTTTCATAGAAAATACTAATGCTCAGAAGAATACATCTCAATCATCTAGTGGTAATGATGGTGTAGCTGCTAGTGTGCAAAACCCTAATCTGGCTTTACCTATTGCATCGGCGCCTCCTGTGCCGATGGCTTATTATCCTACCCATACAAATCAGATTGTGACTGCACCCATCAACCCTATTATGAGCATGCCAGGTTCGGTGGCAACGCCGAACCAAACCCTACCTACAGCTACAACCACTCGACCACTACCAAATTTTGGGTCGACATACATGCCACAATTCTTACCTACAGCTAGTAACCCTACTCCTCCTATGCCACTGCCACAAGCGTCATCGTCCACTATGGATGATGGTCTAGCTAATCTTAGAGAGGAGATGGCTAAGATGCTTCGAGAGAATTTTGGAGTTGAGTTACCTCGGAATCGAATTTACCAAAAGCTGTACCCCGAGTACTTTGATGCCATCCAGTGCCCTCCGGGATATAAAATTCCAGATTTTGTTAAATTTAATGGAGAAGGCACAAAAACCACATGGGAGCATGTTAGTCAATATTTAACACAATTGGGTGAGGCAGGCTCATTGAATGAATTGAAAGTGCGTTTATTTCCTTTATCATTAACTGGTACTGCATTTTCATGGTTTTCTTCTTTACCCCATGGTTCCATTCGGGTTTGGTCGTAGCTAGAGCAGAAGTTTCATGATCACTTTTATAGCGGCGACAATGAACTCAAGTTGTCACATCTAACATCGGTTAAGCAGAAGCATGATGAATCGGTCTCCGATTACGTCAAGAGATTTAGAGAAACAAAAAACCGGTGTTTTAGTTTGGTGATAACCGAGAGAGACTTGGCAGACCTAGTGCTGAGTGGTTTGAGAACTCCCATCAGAGAAAAGCTAGAAGGCTATGAGTTCTTAAATATCAACCAAGTTTTACAAAGGGCTTTGGCTCAGGAAAGCCGAAGCAAAGACCTCAAAGAAGTGCATAGATACAAAGCCGATCGTCCAAAGATGAATATGATCGAATATGATAGTGATCACTCGGACGATGAGGGTGATGTTTTTTCTACTGAATTTGTTTGGCCATCTAAGGCCAAACCATTTACTTGCAATGATCTGAAACCGATTCATAAGAATCGTGATGAAGAGATGAAGTTTACTTTTAACATTGCCAAGTGTGATAAAATATTTGATGCTTTGCTGCAAGCTAAAATTATTAGAATAACTCATACTTTGCCGCCGTTTGAAGAGCTGAAACGGCGTGCTTATTGCAAGTATCATAATTCTTTTTCTCATGCTACTAACGATTGCAATGTTTTTCGACGACAGATACAATCGGCCATTAATGACGGACGATTGAACTTTTCTGAAATGCAAGTTGATAAACAGCCTTTTCCAATGAATACCATGGATTTGGAGGGGAAGAAGCTACTCATTCGGCCGGAGGTAGCCGAATCTGCTAATAAAGCTAATGTCATTGTCGGTGAGCCCAGGAAAGACAAGGAGGACAACAAGGTCTTGGGGAGACAGGTTGTGCTTGATAAGCAACCCGATGGAAAGGAAGTGATCAAAATCACCATCAAGAATCCTACACTCGGGGGGCAACCGCAAGTGCAAGAAAATACTCGTGTTAAATTTGTCAAGCCCAAGAGTCCAGAAGTTGGCAAGTGGAAGAAGAATGAAGCTAAAGTGCAGCGCAAGCGGATCAAGCCAACTTTTGATATGTTGCTGTCCAAGTATGCTAACCAGTCGGCCGGTTCTAGTTTCAATCGACCGACTCATCTGAAACGACCAAGGTCACCATCAGCTGATATGTTCAGTCGGTATACAAAACCGAGTGGACCAAGGGCGCAATTTTCAAAAAAGCAGAGGCAGTCTGTGTGGGATCGACTTGATTACTCATATAATGGCCGACTCAACATCGGTGACTATCAGTCGGCTGGTCAAAATATATGACCGAGTGGAAATTATCCGAGTGTAAGGATGCACCCAGGTGGAAGCTATCCGAGTGAAAAAATGTGGCCAAGTAGATTCCATCCGACTGGATTCCATCCGAGTGAATTCCATCCGAGTGACATCCATCCGAGCGGATTCCATCAGAGTAAAAAGCTACGCCCGAGTGGAAATTTCATGCATCTGGAAAGTCGAAAAGAATGGCGTGTTAAGTCACCAAGTGTTGCAGCAGTTGAGTCAGGAAAAAGCAAGGAGAAAACGGATGCCGACTCACTTATCTTGGGCACCAAAACATTTGCCATACAGCAGCCAATTGTGCATAGCAAACCGACTGAGCCGATACTTTCTATCGCGCCAAAGCACTCGGCTAATGACCATGAAGCAAGCACCAGCCGAGTAAAAACGAGAGATCCTAAATACACTCAGCCAAAGTGGTGTCCTCCAGGGCTAACAATGACACAGAAGAGGAAACTACAGAGGTTAAGGAGCCAAGAGATGGCAGAACAAGAGGCTGAGAAGCAAAGGGATAAGTTGTTCAATGACACTCGGCATATGGTACCTACAAAACAAGTGTGGAGGCCCAAACAAATATGAGATACAGTGGCCTCTACGCCTATCACAGCAGCACCTACACTACCAAAAAAGGACGACGCAATCATTGCATCATCTACGTTACCTATTGCTTCCTCTTCACTCGGACAAATTTCTGAATCGGTGGATGCACTTGAGGAGGAGGCTGATATGTTGGACTATGAGTCTACACCGGTTCATGAAGGTATGGATATCAATATGGTGTATTACTTGCCTGCTGAGTTTCGTGCTGTAGATGAGGAAGGGGAGGTGGCTCAGCTGGATTTTGGCCCTAAAAACGCGATATTCGAGAAGCCAAAAGAACCAGTAACGCATCTGAAACCATTATATCTCAGAGGTCATATCAATGGGTCACCGCTCACTCGGATGCTTGTTGATGGTGGTGCTGTGGTAAATCTTATGCTCTATTCGGTCTTCAAGAAATTGGGTTTGCCTGATGAAGAATTGATCAAGACCAATATGGTGCTTAACGGGTTTGAAGGCAAAGAGAAAACTGAAGCCAAAGGTGTGATGTATGTGGAGCTTACAGTCGGAAGCAAAACTTTGGCTACTGCATTCTTTGTCGCTGAGGTGCAAGGTAACTACAACGTCATACTAGGCCGTGATTGGGTTCATGCAAACCAGTGCGTGCCATCCACTATGCACCGGTTTTTGATTCAGTGGGTTGATGATGAAGTGGAAGTCATTCATGTGGATAACTCGGCCTGTGTTGCTTTGGCCGATGCATCGGTGGATTGGCAACATCCCAATGCTACTTGCTTGACGGGACGTGACTTATCAGAGTTTGATTTTCTCAGCGCAACCAAGAATGGTTTTGTGCCCGTCTCTTTAAAGCCGACTGAATGCAATCGGCTCCAAGGTATGATATGTTTAAATGGATTCTAGCTCTGAGTGGTTACAAAAACGACTTGTGAAATATCGGTCCAGCGAGAACGATATGTATGAGTCTATAGAGGAGTTGGATGACATGGATAAACTTGGACGAGGTTTTACGTCGGCCGATCCATTAGAAGAGGTAGATATTGGAGATGGTTCAGTCACTCGACCGACATTTATAAACAAAAATTTGAAAGCCGATTGTAAAGCTAAGTTAATCGAGCTATTGAAAGAATATGTTTGTTGCTTTGCATGGGAATATCATGAGATGCCGGGGTTAAGCCGAGAGCTAGTGGAGCATCGGTTGCCTATAAAGGCCGGTTTTAGACCTTATAAACAGTCGGCCAGAAAATTTAATCCGAAAACATATGACCGGATCAAGGAAGAGATCGGTCGACTGCTTGAAGCTAATTTCATTCGACCTTGCAGGTATGCCGAGTGGATTTCTAACATTGTCCCAGTGGAGAAGAAAGGATCCGGCAAGTTGAGGGTGTGCATTGATTTCAGAGATTTGAATAGGGCTACACCCAAAGATGAGTATCCTATGCCAATAGCCGATATGCTTATTAATGATGCTTCTGGGCATAAGGTTATTAGCTTTCTAGATGGTAATGCCGGATACAATCAAATTTTTATGGTCGAAGAGGACATGTACAAGACTGCTTTTCGATGCCCTGGTTTCGTTGGTTTATTCGAGTGGACAGTGATGACATTCGGATTAAAAAATGCTGGAGCCACATATCAAAGGGCTATGAATTTGATTTTCCATGATTTACTCGGTATCATACTTGAAGTTTATATTGATGATATTGTTGTCAAATCGGATGCTTTTGAATCTCACTTGGCCGATTTGCGTTTAGCTTTTGAAAGAATGAAAAAGTATGGACTGAAGATGAATCCTTTGAAGTGTGCTTTTGGCGTGTCAGCTGGCAAGTTTTGGGGTTTCATTATTCATGAAGATGGCATAGAGATTGATCCCAAAAAGATAGAGGCTATATAGAAAGTGGAGGCTCCAACATGCAAGAGAGATATGCAAAAGTTCCTTGGCAAGGTCAACTATTTGAGAAGGTTCATAGCTAATATGTCAGGGAAAGTTGATGCATTTACTCCTATCCTTCGGTTAAAGGATGATGCTGATTTCACTTGGGGGGCAAAACATCAAGAAGCATTTGATATGATCAAGAATTATTTGTGCACTCCTCCGGTGATGAGAGCACCCAAGCATAGGGAACCCTTCAGACTTTACATTGCAGCAGAGGAAGAAGTTATTGGTGCTGTTCTAACTCAAGAGACCGAAGGAAAAGAGCATGCCATCACTTATTTGAGCCGCCGCTTATTGGACGCAGAGACAAGGTATACATTTATTGAGAAATTATGTCTATGCTTATATTATGCTTGCACAAAACTGAGACATTATTTAGTGCCGAGTGCTTGTGTAGTAGCTTGTCAAACCGATGTCATTAAATACATGTTGCATAGGCCAATTCTTAGTGGTAGAATTGGCAAGTGGGCTTATGCTTTGATTGAATATGATTTGGCTTATGAATCTCTAAAGTCCATGAAAGGCCAACTTGTTGCTAATTTCATTGTTGAACATCGGATTAATGACAAGCATGATGTTGATATGAACCTTATTTCATTAGTACCATGGATATTATACTTTGATGGGTCAGTTTGTAGCAATGGCCAAGGTGTTGGTATTGTTTATATATCTCCTCATGGTGCTGTTTTTGAAGCCTCATGCCGCTTAGAATATTTTTGCACAAACAATCAAGCCGAATATGAAGCATTGTTATTCGGCCTAGAGATGTTACTTGCTATAGGTGTTACACATATTGAGGCTTATGGTGATTCGTTACTAGTGGTACAGCAAATATCCAAAGTCTTTCAGTGTTTGGACGAATCACTTAATGTTTATCTTGATAAATGTCTAGATATAATCTCTACTTTGGATTGTTTTAGCATTGCACATGTATCTAGACATGACAACTGGAAAGCAAATGAGTTGGCACAACAAGCATCTGGATACCATGTTGATCATGGCATGTTTCATATTTCTCAAAATCCGATGTCCTGTCTTACCAGTATAGAAGAGGCCGAACCAGAACCTACTGATTCGGTCATTAACAAAAAATCTAGTGCAGTTGACAATTCCGACTGGAGGAAGCCCATTGTTGCTTACTTGCGTAATCCGAGTGAAAGGGTGGACAGGGCTGTTCAGCGTATGGCTTTTAAATATACTATGAGGGATGATGATCTTTATCGCCGAACAGTTGATGATGTTCTTTTAAAGTGCTTGGATGAGGACCAAGCAAGAGTTGCTATGGGAGAGGTACATGAAGGCATTTGTGGTACTCACCAGTCGGCTCCCAAGATGAAATGGTTATTACGACGTGCTGGGTTTTATTGGCCGACCATGATTAATGATTGTTTCAGATATTATAAAGGGTGCGAAGCTTGTCAAAAATTTGGTGATATTCAATTGGCTCCCGCTGCTATGTTGCATCCTATTATCAAGCCGTGGCCTTTCAGAGGATGGGGTTTAGACTTTATTGGGCAAATCCATCCGTCTTCTTCAAAGGGGCATCGGTTCGTATTGGTGGCAACTGATTATTTCACTAAGTGGTCTGAAGCAGTACCTCTCAAGAACATGACGCATACGGAGGTAATTAAATTCATAACCGAGCACATTATTCATAGATTCGGTATTCCTCAAACGTTAACTACAGATCAAGGTTCATCTTTTATGTCACACCAAGTCAAAGAGTTTGCCGAATCTTATAACATAAAGTTGCTCAATTCCTCCCCATATTATGCCCAAGCTAATGGACAAGCTGAGTCTAGCAATAAAATTTTAATCAAGCTCATCAAGAAGAAGATTGAGGATAATCCAAGGAGATGGCATGACTTGTTGTCTGAGGCATTATGGGCACATAGAATCTCAAGGCATGGTGCTACGAAAGTGACTCCATATGAGCTAGTATATGGTCAGGAGGCTGTTTTACCAGTGGAAGTAAATTTGAATGCTTTGAGAATAGCCAAACAAAATGATTTATCGGCAATAGACTTCTATAACTTGATGATGGACAACATTGATGAGGTTGCTGATAAACGTTTGGCTGCTTTGAATGCCATAGAGAGAGATAAGTTGAGGGTGGCAAGGGTTTACAATAAGAAAGTCAAGTTGAAGAATTTTCAAGTTGGTGATCTCGTCTGGAAAGTGATTCTATCGATTGGTTCAAGAGATAGAAAATTTGGGAAGTGGTCTCCAAGTTGGGAAGGTCCTTTTAGGATTACAAGAGTTGTTCCCGGAAATTCATATTTGGTAGAGTCAATACAGGGGGCATTGTTACCTCGAGCTCTCAATGGCAAATATTTGAAGAAGTACCACCCGAGTGTGTGGCAGGAAGCCTAAGTAGGCAACGGCCGATATACGATTATCGCCCTTAGCACAAACATGGCCGATAAATAATTATCGCCCTGAGAAAAATAAATGGCCGATGGAGTGTTGGCATCGTCCTTAGAACGAACACCATGCATATTATTTTTCGGCGTGCAAGCTTTGCCGAAAAACAGGGGGGCATGTGTTGACACCTGATTTTGGCACAATGCAGAATGCAATGGAGATGGCCTCAAATGACAAAATATTCTAAATGAGAAATTTCACATTGCCGAGTGGAACAACTTTGATGTTTGGACCATAATCATTTGGCATCATATCAAAGACCAAAACTACACTCAGATTGTCATGTTTAGGTGTTCTGAGTGCTTTTTGGTCAATTACGCCTCCAGGACAATCTCTGATGAAGGAATGCTCTACATGAATTGTCTTCGTCTCGTCGAATCGGTCTATTTTGATATAAAAATCATCTCAATCCGAGTTCGTATGCAAAAGTTAGAGCTATCTGGATGCAGCCCTGTCAAGAGGCGAAATATGACGCGGAAGACCAGACATGTCTTGGCAAGTGTCTGATGTAATGCGTGAGTGTTTTGGCCCAGAAGATGGCCTCGAATCGGAAAACATTCAACACGATAGTTTTTCGTCTCGTCAAAACGGTCAACTTTGCTTTTGGACACATTTTCATCCGAGGTCGTTTACTGCCTCAAAAACCTTGCCGGGGAAAACTTGCCGCCGTGAACAGTAACCTTGCCGGGGAAAGCTTGCCGCCGTGAACAGTAACCTTGCCGGGGTAGAGCTTGCCGCCGTGAACAGTAACCTGCCGGGGAAAGCTTGCCGCCGTAAACAGTAACCTTGCCGGGGAAAGCTTGCCGCCGTGAACAGTAACCTTGCCGGGAAAGCTTGCTGCCATGAACAGTAGAAACTGTCGAGGCCAATCCGACCAGATGCTGAAGATGGGCTCAAATACTTATCTAGATGGCTTCGGATGAAGAAGTGTTCAACACGGGAGTTGTTCGTAACGTCGAAACGGTCAACTTTGCTTTTGGAGTCATCATCATCCGACGTAGTATACGACCTGCAGAGACGCTGTAAGAGTCGGGCGGTCCAGTCAGCTACATGAACGAGTCCAACTCGAAATTAGAGATGACCCCGTGGAGTATTCAAGATGGCCTTATTTGGAAAAGTGATCAACATACGGATTGTTGGCCTCGTCGAAGCACACATAATTGATATTTGAACCGTCTCCATCGGAAGTCATATGCAGATTCCACAGCCCACGCAAGGAGCAAGACAGAAGATTGGACCAGATTCGGGCTGAATCCGAGTGGGACCAGAACTAGGATTCTAGGACGTGAATTGATGTAATTTTCTTGTAAGGAAAGCCTAGATAAATCCTTTGCTTGTACGGGAGGTCCAGCCGCCTCTTATATATGTTGGGGGTGACGGCCGATTGAACAAGACACAATCGAACAAATCAATACACTACTTTTTCATATACGTTTTATCTCTCCACCGTTTTTCTATCTCGTTCTTCGCTGTTCTTCGTGTTTGAGAGCTGCGAATTCCGAGGCTCTAGGGGCGAGCGAATCGACCTAGAGCAGCCCATAGCCGCCGCACTCCCTGACGGGGTCCCTCCCGGGGGTGTGGGGTTTTCGGGTCTACAAAAGCGCCCGTCGACTGTCTTGCGTATCGCGCTGTCGGTCGGGTCTCCTTCGACGTGAGCTGCGGTGCATCACCCCCGGCGTCGAGGGTACACGTGACGTGTTCGTGTGTCAACACATGTATTCCGAATATAGTCATACGTGCTTATGGAAAAGAACTTGCATGACATCTTTTTTCCTACCCTCCCGTGGTAGAGGGGTCCTATTGGGAACTAAGGGATATTAAGGCCTCCTTTTAATAGTACCAGACCAAAGCATTAGCACTTGGTGAATATAGGAACTCCTCAAACTATGGCCATCAACGGGAAGTGTCCCAACTATTGTCACTCCGGGGTTGCCGGATCATAACACGTAATAGGTGACTATAACTTGCAAGATAGGATCAAGAACACAAATATATTCATGAAAACATAATAGGTTTAGATCTGAAATCATGGCACCCGGGCCCTAGTGACAAGCATTAGGCATAGCAAAGTCATAGCAACATCAATCTTAGAACATAGTGGATACTAGGGATCAAACCCTAACAAAACTAACTTGATTACATGGTAAATCTCATCCAAGCCATCACCGTCCAGCGAGCCTATGGTGGGATTAATCACGCACGGCGGTGAGCGTCATGAAATTGATGGTGGAGGAAGGTTGGTGATGATGATGGCGATGATTTCCCCACTCCGGAGCCCCGAACAGACTCCAGATTTGGCCTCCCGATGAAGAACAGGGGGTGACGGCGACTCCGTATAATAAGACGCGATGAATCCTTCTCTCTGATTTTTTTCTCCCTGAAGGTGAATATATGGAGTTTGAGTTGAAGTCGGTGGAGCCTCGTAGGACCCACAAGGACAGAGGGCGCGCCCCCACCCTTGTGGACAGGGTGTGCGTCCCCTTCGGTTGATTCTTTCACCAATATTTTTTATTTATTCCAAAAATAATCTCCATGAAGTTTCAGGTCATTCTGAGAACTTTTATTTCTGCACAAAAATAACACCATGGCAACTCTGCTGAAATCAGCGTCGGTCCGGGTTAGTTCCATTCAAATCATGCAAATTAGAGTCTAAAACAAGGGCAAAAGAGTTTGGAAAAGTAGATACAATGGAGACGTATCAGGGTCGTATTCCTATGTGCGACGAACGCAGGGAGGCTCCTTGGCTGGAGATAGGGCCCGTGCTCGCTTACTTGCCTCTTGCGCCTTGACGGTGAGCTGGCACTTCGGCCCCATATTCGGCCGCCAAGGTCGTAGTGTGTTCCTCGGTCCGGAGAGAGCGCTCCACGTTGCCATTAACTGTGATGACGCCTCTTGGTCTGGGCATTTTTAATTTGAGGTAGGCATAATGTGGGACGGCGTTGAAATGAGCGAACGCCATTCGGCCTAGGAGGGCGTGATAGCCACTTCGAAAGGGGGCGATGTCAAAGATCAAGTCTTCGCTCTAGAAGTTATCCGGAGAGCCGAATACCACTTCCAAAGTGATAGTGCCCGAACAACGGGCTTTAGTGCCGGGGATGACCCCCTTGAAGGTGGTGCTGCTGGGTTTGATCCTTGACGGGCCAATTCCCATTTTCCTTACTGTATCTTCATAGATCAGGTTGAGGCTGCTGCCACCATCCATGAGGACTCTCGTAAGGTGGTATCCATCGATAATGGGGTCTAGGACCAAAGCAGCTGACCCTCCATGACGAATACTGGTTAGGTGGTCCTTGCGGTCGAAGGTGATCAGACATGCCGACCATGGATTAAATTTCAGGGCTACAGACTCTATCACATAGATGTCCCGAAGTGCGTGCTTCCTCTCCTTCTTGGGTATATGAGTGGCATAGATCATATTTACCGTTTTGACCTCATGAGGGAATTGTTTCTGGCCTCCGTTGTTCATCATGCGGGGTTCCTCATCGTCCTCGCTGCGGGGGCTTTTGCTCGTGTCCTGGGCTGTGAGTTTGTCGGCCTGCTTGATTATCCAACAATTACTGTTGGTGTGGTTAGCGGGCTTGTTTGAGGTGCCATGGGTCTGGCAAGGCCTATCCAGGATGATGTCCAACTTGGTGGGTCCATCTTGGTTTCCTTTAGAAGGCTTTTTCCGCGGCCCTGATTTGGGGTTACGGAATCCGACATTTACTATCATGTCATCGACATCGGTGCCATTGTGCCGACGCTTGTTTTTATTGCGCCTGGCTTCCGAAGTGCCGGGGTCTTTGGGGTTGGTGCTTCTACAAGCCAACCAGCTATCCTCACCAGCGCAAAAGTGGGTCATGAGGGAGGTAAGGGTGATACGTCTCTGTCGTATCTATAATTTTTGATTGTTCCATGCCAATATTATACAATGTTCATATACTTTTGGCAACTTTTCATACTATTTTTGGGACTAACATATTGATCCAGTGCCCAGTGCTAGTTCCTGTTTGTTGCATGTTTTTTGTTTCATAGAAAATCCATATCAAACGGAGTCCAAACGGGATAAAAACTTACAGCGATTTTTTGGAATATATGTGATTTTTGGGAAGAAGAATCAACACGAGACGATGCCCGAGGGGGCCATGAGGCAGGGGGGCACGCCCCTGACCCTCGTGGCCACCTCGTAAGGCGGTTGGTGCCCTTATTTCGCCACAAGAAAGCCAATATCCGGATAGAAATCGTGTTAAACTTTTAGCCCAATCGGAGTTACGGATCTCTGGGAATATAAGAAACGGTGAAAGGCCAGAATCTGGAACGCAGAAACAGAGAGAGAGACAGAGAGACATATCCAATCTCGGAGGGGCTCTCACCCCTCCGCCACCATGGAGGCCATGGACCTGAGGGGAAACCCTTCTCCCATCTAGGGATAAGGTCGAGTAAGAAGAAGAAGAAGAAGAAGAAGAAGAAGAAGAAGAAGAAGAAGAAGAAGAAGAAGAAGAAGAAGAAGAAGAAGAAGAAGAAGAAGAAGAAGAAGAAGAAGAAGGGGGCCCTCTCCCCCTCTCTCCCGGTGGCGCCGGAACGCCGCCGGGGCCATCATCGTGTGACGGCGATCTACACCAACACCTCCATCATCTTCACCAACATATTCATCACCTTCCCCCATCTATCTACAGCAGTCCACTCTTGCGCAACCCGCTGTACCCTCTACTTGAACATGGTGCTTTATACTTCATATTATTATCCAATGATGTGTTGCCATCCTATGATGTCTGAGTAGATTTTCGTTGTCCTATCGGTAATTGGTGAATTGCTATGATAGGTTTAATTTGCTTGTGGTTATGTTGCTGTCCTTTGGTGCCCATCATATGAGCGCGCGTGTGGATCACACCATAGGGTTAGTTGTATGTTGATATGACTATGTATTGGAGGGCAAGAGTGACAGAAGCTTCAACCTAGCATAGAAATTGATGCATGCGGGATTGAAGGGGGACCGATATATCTTAATGTTATGGTTGGGTTTTACCTTAATGAACGTTAGTAGTTGCAGATGCTTGCTAATAGTTCCAATCATAAGTGCATAGAATTCCAAGTCAGGGATGACATGCTAGTACTGGCCTCTCCCATAAAAAACTTGCTATCGGTCTAGTAACGTAGTCAATTGCTTAGGGACAATTTCCCAACTGCTACCACCACTTTTCCACACTCGCTATACTAACTTCATTGCTTCTTTACCTAAAACAGCCCCTAGTTTTTATTTATGTGCTCTTTATATTCTTTCAAACCTATCCCGTTACACCTACAAAGTACTTCTAGTTTCATACTTGTTCTACGTAAAGTGGATGCGTGCGTAGAGTTGTATCGGTGGTCGATAGAACTTGAGGGAATATTTGTTCTACCTTTAGCTCCTCGTTGGGTTCGACACTCTTACTTATCGAAAGAGACTACAATTGATCCCCTATACTTGTGGGTTATCAAAGGGCCGCCATTGTCCTCGGCTTATCTTGGCTGAGCTGGTGTGCGAGCAATTCGTCCCGGATACTATGTTTGAACGCGGCTATGGCTTCGGCGTCTGGGCAATCGACTATTTGATTCTTTTTGGTAAAAAAAGCTATTCCAAAATTGTTGGGCCGACTAACTGATACGTCTCCAACATATCTATAATTTTTTATTGTTCCATGTTGTTATATTATCGTTCTTGGATGTTTAATAATCATTTTATAGTCATTTTATATCATTTTTCGGTACTAACCTATTGACATAGTGCCAAGTGTCAGTTGTTGTTTTTTGCATGTTTTTTACATCGCAGGAAATCAATACTAAACTAAGTCCAAACGCAGCAAAACTTTTTGTGGATTTTTTTGGACCAGAAGACATCCAATGGGCAGAAGAAGCACCTGGGGGCTGCTCCGAGGGGAGCACAACCCACCAGGGGTGCGCCCTGGTGGGTTATGCACACCTCGGGTGCCCCCCGGGCCGCCTCTTTACTCTATAAATACCCCAATATTCCAAAAACCCTAAGGGAGTTGACAAAAATCAATTCCAACCGCCGCAGAGTCTAGAACCACCAAATCCAATCTAGACACCATCACGGAGGGGTTCACTACTTCCATTGGTGCCTCTCCGATGATGCGTGCGTAGTTCTTTGTAGACCTTCGGGTCCGTAGTTAGTAGCTAGATGGCTTCCGCTCTCTCGTTTGATTCTCAATACAATGGTCTCTTGGAGATCCAGATGATGTAACTCTTTTTGCGGTGTGTTTGTTGGGATCCGATGAACTTTGAGTTTATGATCAGATCTATCTTTTTATCCATGAAAGTTATATGAGTCTTCTTTGATCTCTTATATGCATGATTGCTTATAGGCTTGTATTTCTTCTCCGATATTTGGTTTTGTTTGGCCAACTTGATCTATTTATATTGCAATGGGAAGAGGTGCTTTGTGATGGGTTCGATCTTACAGTGCTTGATCCCAGTGACAAAAGGGGAACCGACACGTATGTATCGTTGCTATTAAGGATAACAAGATGGGGTCTATTTCTACATAAATAGATCTTGTCTACATCATGTCATCGTTCTTATTACATTACTCCGTTTCTCCATGAACTTAATACACTAGATGCATGTTGGATAGCGGTTGATGTGTGGTGTAATAGTAGTAGATGCAGACAGGAGTCAGTCTACTAATCTTGGACGTTATGCCTATATAATGATCATTGCCTGGATATCGTCATGATTATTTGAAGTTCTATCAATTACCCAATAGTAATTTGTTCACCCACCATTTGCTATTTTTCTCGAGAGAAGCCGCTAGTGAAACCTACGGCCCCTGGGTATCTTCTTTAAAATATTTGCCTTTGCGATCTATTTTATTTGCTTTTATTTTCAGATCTAGTAAACCAAAAATACCTTGCTGCATTTTATTTTATTTGGCGTTCGATCTATCAGTCTATTACAACTTTCTCACGTCTGTTTGCCAATTTCTCGCGTCGTTACCCGAAAGGGATTGACAACCCCTTGAATACGTCGGGTTGCGAGTATTTGTTTTTTGTGTGCAGGTGTTTGTTTACGTAGTGTTGCTTGGTTCTCCTACCGGTTCGATAACCTTGGTCTCATCACTAAGGGAAATACCTATCGTCGCTGTGCTGCAGCATCCCTTCCTCTTTGGGGAAATACTGACGTAGTCTAGCAGACATCAAAAGGAATTTCTAGCACTGTTGCTGGGGGACATCATCAACATCTACCAGGTTCCTAATCACAATCTCATCCTCTCGCAATTTACATTATTTTCCATTTTCCTCTCATTTTCCTCTCCCCCACTTAACAAAATTTTGTTGTTTTATTCGCCCTCTTTTTCGTTCGCCATTTTCTTGCCGGATCTGTTTTTGCGTGCACTCTTGTTTGCGTAGTCATGATGCCTCAAAGAAAATATTATGATGTTCCTTACCCCAATATTTTTCTTGAAATTGAGAAAAGTACTAAGGAATATATGACTACACAATTTGAGCATACTAAGTATTTTACCGAAGAACATAAGGAACACTCCGTTGTGCTTTATGCTATAACAAAACAACTTGATGATATCAGTAGAGAAGTTTGCAATCTCCAATCTAAGTATGCTTTTGCTGAAAGTTTTCTAGGAAAAATATATCCGATGCACAAGGTACCCTAGTAAATCAAATGGCCGCAAAACCAATCTTGCTAGAAGAAAAAATGATGATCTTAAAATGATTTGTGCTTCTTCTATTGATTCCTTGTTTAGTAAAATTAAGATTGATGAAAAAGGGACCGGAGAAGAGTCAACTTTAGCTAGAAGGCGTCCCGGTAATCCGGAGGGTGAAAATCTTGCTGAGAAAATTGATAAAAGTGGGTTTGAAGAGGTCAAAACTTTAACTAGTGATGTGCCCACTCTTTTGGATTACAAAGACTTTAATTATGATAGTTGCTCTTTGATTGATCGTATTTCTTTGTTCCAATCCATGATACACCTCATGCTTATGAACAAAATAAAGCTTTTACTAAACATATTGTTGATGCTATGATGAAAGCTTTAGAAGAAAAGTTGTAATTAGAAGTTTCAATTCCTAGAAAATTACATGATGAATGGGAACCTACTATCAAAGTCAAGATTAAAAATTATGAATGTTTTGCTTTGTGTGACTTGGGTGCTAGTGTTTCTACAATTCCGAAATCTTCATGTGATGTGCTTGGTCTTACCGATATTGAAGAATGCTCTTTAAATTTGCACTTGGCGGATTCTACTATTAAAAATCCTATGGGGAGAATTAATGATGTTCTTATTCTTGCAAATAGGAATTATGTGCCCATAGATTTTATTGTTCTTGATATTGGTTGCAATCCGTCTTGTCCAATTATTCTTGGTAGATCGTTTTTACGCACTATTGGTGCCATGATTGATATGAAAGAAGGCAATATTAAGTTTCAATTTCCACTAAGGAAGGGTATGGAACACTTACCTAGAACAATAATTAGGGCACCATATGAATCAATCATGAGGGCATCTTATGGATCTCGAAACAAAGATGACAAATCTTAGATCCTTTGCTTTATGCCTAGCTAAGGGCGTAAAACGATAGCACTTGTTGGGAGGCAACCCAATGAATAGAATTTATTTTTGCTTTTTGTTTTCTGTTCTTGAGTGTTTGCACAATAATGCTATTGTTATGATTGTGTTTTTTGTGTTTTAATTAGTGTTTATGCCAAGTAAAGCCTTTAGGATCTTCTTGGGTGATAGTTGTTTGATCTTGCTAAAAAAATAGAAACTTTCATGCTCACGAAAATAATTTTAATTTTTAAACCAGAGTGCGATAAAATACCAGTTCTTTTTGAAGAAGATTAATATGAAAATTTAACAGGTTTTCTTAAATTTCAAGATTTTTGGAGTCACAGAAGTATTCAAAATATCCAGATTGCTACAGACTATTCTGTTTTTTGACAGATTCTGTTTTCTTTGTGTTGTGTGCTTGTTTTGATGATTCTATGGTTTTCTTTGAAGAGTTTTTGCCATAGAAAAGTTGGAATAGAGTAGATATAATGCAAGAATAAAATATTAATGGGTTGCAACAACACTTATAGTAGTGATTTGCTTTTTATACTAACGAATCTCACGAAAGGTTTTGTTGAGTTTTGTGTGATTGAAGTTTTCAAGTTTTGGGTGATGTTACGATGGATGAAGGAATAAGGAGTAAGAAGAGCCTAAGCTTGGGGATGCCCATGGAATCCCAAGCTATTATCCAAGGAGAAGCAAGCAACTAAGCTTCGGGATGCCCCGAGTGGCATCCCCTCTTTATTCTAACGACCATCAGTATTTTACTCGAAGCTATATTTTTATTCGTCACATACTATGAGTTTTTCTTGGAGCGTCTTGTATGATATGAGTCTTTGCTTGTTTTTATTTTTTGTTTTAAGTCTTGATTCCTTTCTGGACACACCTATTTGAGAGAGCCAAAATTATGCCATGAATTGTTAGAATTGCTCTCTATGCTTCACTTAATTTTTTATGAGCTATGGAATTGCTCTAGTGCTTCACTTATATCTTTTTGAGCACAGTGCACTTTAGTATTTTTGAAGAAATGCTCTCTTGCTTCACTTAGATTTATTTGAGAGTTAGTAAAATTTTCAAGAAATTCTCTCTTGCCTCACTTAAATTAATTTGAGAGAAAGAAATATTATGCTCATGATCTTCACTTATATTTGTTTGAGCTTATCAAAAGCAACATATGAAAATTAGTTCCAAAGTGATTGATATCCAAGAAGGATATAATAAAAACTTTCATGAAGATCATTGGACAAAATAAACTTGATTCCTTGTAATAGTTTTGAGATATGATGATGTGATATGTGAGTCATGTTGATGAGTAATTATGCTTTAGTAACAATATTGGTGCTAAGGTTTGTGATTCCCTATGCAAGCACGAAAGTCAATAGTTGTGCAATGAAATTATATCCTACTTGTGGTGCATTATTCGGTGTTAATTATGCTTAATGCTCTCTTATGAGATTATTCGTTTCTTGGTTGGTCGCTTCTCAATCTTTTGCTAGCCTTCATTTTGCACTAAGTGTGATCACTACTTGTGCATCCAAAATTCTTTAAACCAGTTTTGCCACATGAGTCCACTACCTACCTATATGCGGTATTCCTTTGTCGTTCTAAGCAAATTTGTATGGGCCATCTCTAATTTTCAAAATAAATTTCTCTTTTGTGTGCTCGTACCGCTTGCGAGGTGGTGAGGGGTGACCAATATTTTCTATGCTAGATGTGTTATTCTCACGATGGGTGTTTATTCACTTGTCATTGCACGAGAGTAAGGCAAAGGTATTAGGGATGCCTAGTCCCGAAATGAAAAATGAATTTACTTTATGTTGTCAAATAATAAATTCCTTGGAAAGTGTTAGTATGGAAGGCACCCGTGGATACGGTTAGCCATGGAAAGTGAAAGTATGGTGGAAAAAGGAATAAACTTTATTTTCTGTTTGGGAACCGCCTATGATATATCTAGCATGGAAAGTGTTGGGAGCTCTAAGTCGTTTTCATTGGTGGGAAATGTATGCCTCTAAAAATGTTTTTATCTCTCAATTTTTGCTTTGAGCTCTGGCACCTCTACAAATTCCTACTTCCCCCGTGAAGGGCCTTTCTTTTACTTTATGCAATTTTTATTTTTAATTTGAGTCTCCATCTTCTCTTATAAAGCACCAACTAGGGGCACTATGATCATACTTGAGCATTGGGTGTAGCTAATATGCGAGTGAGTCTTATGAATGGATCAATGATTGAGCATGATGGGCTAGGGATAACTTATTTTAGCATTGATATTTTGAAAGACATGGTTGCTTGTTGATATGCTTGAGTATTTAAGTCTCATGTCAAAACTAGACTATTGCTTTCAACAATATAAAAGTCCAATTGTCCATGCTACAAAGAAAAGAATATGAGATGACATGTTAGGCAACATTCCACGTCAAAAAAAAACTGTTTTTATCATTTACCAACTCAAGGACGAGCAGGAATTAAGCTTGGGGATGCTGATACGTCTCCAACGTATCTATAATTTTTGATTGTTCATGGCTGTTATATTATCATTCTTGGAAGTTTTACAATCATTTTATATCATTTTTTGGTACTAATCTATTGACATAGTGCCAAGTGTCAGTTGCTGTTTTTGCATATTTTTTACATCGCAGGAAATCAATACCTAACGGAGTCCAAACGCAGCGAAACTTTTTGTGGAATTTTTTGGACCAGAAGACATCCCATGGTCCGAAGAAGCACCTGGGGGCTGCTCCGAGGGGACCACAACCCAAAAGGGCGCGCCTGCAGGCCCAGGCGCGTCCTGGTGGGTTGTGCCCACCTCGGGTGTGTTGGGGATCGTAGCAGAAATTTAAAATTTTCTACGCATCACCAAGATCAATCTATGGAGTAATCTAGCAACGAGGGGAAGGAGAGTGCATCTACATACCCTTGTAGATCGCTAAGCGGAAGCGTTGCAAGAACGCGGATGAAGGAGTCGTACTCGAAGCGATTCAGATCGCGGTTGATTCCGATCTAAGCGCCGAACCACGGCGCCTCCGCGTTCAACACACGTGCAGCCCGGTGACGTCTCCTACGCCTTGATCCAGCAAGGGGAGAAGGAGAGGTTGGGAAAGACTCCATCCAGCAGCAGCACGACGGCGTGGTGGTGAAGGAGGAGCGTGGCAATCCTGCAGGGCTTCGCCAAGCACCACAGGAGAGGAGGAGGACTTGGGAGAGGGGGAGGGCTGCGCCAGAACTTGGGTGCGGCTGCCCTCCCAACCCCCACATATATATAGGGGCAAGGGAGAGGGGGGCCGGCCCCCTCAGATCCAATCTGAGGAGGGGGCGGCGGCCAAGGGGGGTTGCCTTGCCCCTCAAGGCAAGGGGGACGCCCCCCCTTTAGGGTTCCCCCAAACCCTAGGCGCATGGGCCCTAGGGGGAGGCGCCCAGCCCACTAAGGGGCTGGTCCCTCTCCACACACAGCCCATAGGGCCCTCCGGGGCAGGTGGATCCTCCCGGTGGACCCCCGGAACCCCTCCAGTGGTCCCAGTACAATACCGGTAACCCCCGAATTATTCCGGTGACCGTATGATGACTTCCCATATATAAATCTTTACCTCCGGACCATTCCGGAACTCCTCGTGACGTCCGGGATCTCATCCTGGACTCCGAACAACATTCGGTAACCACATATATCTATTCCCTATAACCCTAGCGTCATCGAACCTTAAGTGTGTAGACCCTACGGGTTCGGGAGTCATGCAGACATGGCCGAGACAACTCTCCGGTCAATAACCAACAGCGGGATCTGGATACCCATGTTGGCTCCCACATGCTCCACGATGATCTCATCGGATGAACCATGATGTCAAGGATTCAATCAATCCCGTATACAATTCCCTATGTTTATCGGTACGATACTTGCCCGAGATTCGATCGTCGGTATCCCTATACCTTATTCAATCTCGTTACTGGCAAGTCTCTTTACTCGTTCCGTAACACATCATCCCGTGATCAACTCCTTGATCACATTGTGCACATTATGATGATGTCCTACCGAGTGGGCCCAAAGATACCTCTCCGTTTACACGGAGTGACAAATCCCAGTCTCGATTCGCGCCAACCCAACAGACACTTTCGGAGATACCTTAGTGTACCTTTATAGCCACCCAGTTACGTTGTGACGTTTGGCACACCCAAAGCACTCCTACGGTATCCGGGAGTTGCACAATCTCATGGTCTAAGGAAATGATACTTGACATTAGAAAAGCTTTATCATACGAACTACACGATCTTTGTGCTAGGCTTAGGATTGGGTCTTGTCCATCACATCATTCTCCTAATGATGTGATCCCGTTATCAACGACATCCAATGTCCATGGTCAGGAAACCGTAACCATCTATTGATCAACGAGCTAGTCAACTAGAGGCTTACAAGGGACATGGTGTTGTCTATGTATCCACACATGTATCTGAGTTTCCTATCAATACAATTCTAGCATGGATAATAAACGATTATCATGAACAATGAAATATAATATAATAATAACCAATTTATTATTGCCTCTAGGGCATATTTCCAACAGTCTCCCACTTGCACTAGAGTCAATAATCTAGTTCACATCGCCATGTGATTAACACTCACAGGTCACATCACCATGTAAACAACATCCAAGAGTCTACTAGACTCAATGATCTAGTTCACATCACTATGTGATAAACACTCAAAGAGTTCTGGGTTTGATCATGTTATGCTTGTGAGAGAGGTTGTAGTCAACGGGTCTTGCCATATTCAG